>NC_085842.1:28636199-28966769 GCF_035594765.1 Anolis carolinensis | reverse complement strand
TGTTTCCCAATCCAGTCATCTGATCTCATCTCTATTAGTCGTTGCGCAGTCCTGTTCACTACAGCAGGTTGGACAGGAAAAATAGATAAGTGAAAGGGATAAGACAAAATAAATTCCATTGCTCATAGGTGCAATATCTAAGCCTACGAAAGATTGACAGAACTGTTTTACCTAGTAATGAACTAGTGACTATCTGCAGACCATATCCGACCCTCTGTTCTAGTTGTAACCAGCCGAATGAATTTGGACTTCATCAAGTGGTAAACCGATTTACATGATTGCATTTACCTTGCAGTTTTAAGGAACTATTTCAAGGAACTTTAGATTCTTACCACTTGCTACAAGGGCTGAAAAGTTGCCCTGGGAAAATGGAGGATGAAGATGGTTATACAAACATAGACCCAAGAAGACGGGAAACATACACAAAACCCCATCCAGACGCTAAGAAAAAAGGTATTTGTTCTTTTTTTATTTTTTTATTTAAACAGTTCCAACAATGTATATTATTTTTAGACAAGTAGCAGTGTTAATCTCTTGCTGCATAAAAAAGAGGAGGGAAAGTGGAGGAGAAAGAAATGTATTGGGGCTTTCTGATTACTTTAGCTTTTGTGGGTATAAATCTGTTGTTCAGATGTAATGACAGAGTGATAATAATTGCTCAGATATAAAGCATGTGTGAGCATTGTGTAAATATGCTTTATACTTGAGCTTTTATTATCCCTCTGTATTGCATCCAAAGAAGTGGGTTTGTATTCATGAAAGCACAAGAGAAAATAAAGAGTCTTAAATGTCCTGCTACGTTTCCTTTACAGGCAGTACCTGTGTTATGAACAAGACAGGTCTGTAGGTTTGTTCATAAGTTGAATTTGTATGTCAGTCAGAACAAGTTCATTTTTTAAGTGTAACCCTAGTCAATTCTGGATAGTTTTGAATCGCATAGGGATGGTTTAACACCCCTATAATGTTTGTTTTGCTCTCTGTGCTCCTGTTCAAAAGATTTCCTCTCACTTTCTGTGACAACTGGGTTTTGAAAATTTTGGGTTGTTGTGGAAACAAGGATTGGTAATAAAGCTTCAGTTGAGGCATCTTTTCCCCATGAAAACCCTTTCAGGAGTCAATTTCCCTTCCTAGGGGTAGATTTCCTCTGACTTTCTGTTGTCTCGCCCCCATTTGTTGCAAGTAGTCGTATGCAAGTTGGATGTTTGTAACTCAGGAACTGCCTGTATTTGTTTGGGTTTTTTTCTCTCCTCCATTTTCCTTTTTTTTTATTTTTTTTGCAACAACATACAAAGTTCCAGATCTTCTGGAAAGGCTCTTTTCTCTGTCCTGCCATGTTCTTATGATTGTTTGGCAGGTGCTCCCTCTCCAGGGAGGCCAGAATGGCTCTGTCCTTGCTTATGATAAATAATAATAAAACTATATTTATATACCGCCCTATCACCTCAAGGGATCCAGGAAGGTTTTCAATACAATAGAAAACATTTCATTCTTTCATTCTGTAGGCAAGATAAAATATTTTTAGGACATCAGCCATTTACAAATCATCTGAAATGGACTTTTGTCGGATGGTTTGTTTAAAGTCATTTAATGAAATTTAGTGGTTGTGCCCGCTTCAATTTTCCTGTCAACTGAATTTCATAAAATGTTCTTAGGCATGGAATCTTAAGTGGTTTTTCTCAGTGTTTGTTATGGGTCCCTCATGCAAGTACTCACCAGGTGTTTTGCAAAAGTGTGGGTATAAATTAACAACAACGTGACATCCACAGACTCTGCATCAATGGATTCAGCTACCCATAACTTGAAATTACTTTTTTTTAATTCAAAAAGCAAGCTTAGATTTTGCCATATTATATAAGGGACACCATTTTACTACACCAGTGTACTTAATGGGACTTGCACATCCATGGATTTTGTTCGCCACATGTGGTGCCAGAACCAAACCTCAGCAGATACCCAGGGCACACCAAACCTCCCTGTCACTCCTCAAAGGCCTCTCACAGCTATGGCATACATTCAGTGGAAATAGAGCTACTGCTGATCTTCACCATAACTTTCTATCCCACAGATGCTTTATTCAATCTTCTCTGGTGGAAAATTGGTTTCAGTATTTCGCTGACAATAATTGTCATTCTAACTGTGGTCTTGATTGTTATCGGTGTTCTAGGTAAGTCTTCTTGTTTGTTCCCTTGGCATTGGCTGTCACACACCATAATACTTTGCACATCAGTTTTCAGAACACTCTCATTTCAGTGAGTTTGTGACCTGACCCATCATCTATTTCCTGGTTCCAATATCTCCAGATCATAAGAACTTCTGTCTGATCCTTCATTCTGAAAGGAAAAGCACAGAACTTGATTGTATCTATCCTACACAACTGCAGCACTTTAGTGTCCTCTAAATTACTATGATTTCATTCTGCTAAACTAGGCATGGGCAAACTTTGGCCCTCCAGGTGTCTTGGACTTCAACTCTCACAATTCCTATCAGCCTATCAACTGTTAGGAATTGTGGAAGTTGAAGTCCAAAACACGTGGAGGACTGAAGTTTGCCCATACCTGTGCTAAATGCTGGAATTTGCTGATACATAGGATGCCTTACTGAAGGGTTCTAATGATTTGGCTCATGGGAGTTCAATAAGACTCCCTGTCAGAGACAATTCTAAGTATCTTTCCAAACTACTAATCTTTCAGTACAGAGTCATGACAAATGTAGTGGTATGGAACAGAATAGAGCTCTGTACTCCATAAGACCACGCAACCTGATAGAATGTAAGTTTTGTGTGTGGATTTTACTTGAAAATCACTTTAGAAATCAACTTGGGCTGCTAAGTACTGTATATATTCATGTATAAGTCTAGCAATTTTATTCAAAATACTAACATAAAAAATCTGCGTTGATTCACCAGCAGGTCAGTCTTATTTAAAAAGAAGCTATGTCTGAGTCACAAAAGGTGATAGCCTAGTCTATCTAAGGATAACCTAAAAGAAATGTTGAGTCCTCTACTATCTGTGCCTCAGTGCCACTTCTGGCTTTTTGAATGCCTACGCAGAAAATTGGGCAGGTGGCTGGCTCTCTGAGGCACTGGCACTTTCCCCTCTTCATAAAATGATCCAGAAATCACCCATAGGTTATATCAAAATCGATAATTTTGGTGTCAAAAGAAAAATGTTTGGATCATTGATGTTGCCACCAACTGTATACATGGGGACAGGTTATACATGAGTATATACAGTAGGTCACAAATACATATAATTAAAAAAAAACATTTTGTTCCCGAGAAAATGAGATACTTCCCACTGCACAGATGTGAAATGTGCTTCACAGGAGCCCAGGCAAGCATCATTTTACTGAACTCCATCCAGCAATAATTAAAATGTGCACAGTAGAGTAAAATTTCAAGGAAGAGTATGCCCCACAAGATTAGTATGCCTTTTGCTTTCTTGTTTATTTTAGTTCATATGGTGTCTTTACATGTTGTTCTCTTATCATCTCTTTCATCAAGCTCCGGAGGGCTCTTCTGGGACAGCATTCTTGCCGTATCCAGTAATTTTCCCCACAAATTTCCATGACTCAGAAAATAACAATATGATGGACCATCTCAGTAAACTCCCCCGAAAAAACTCATGCACATCAAATGGCTCCTCGTGTTTGTGTAAGTACAGTTTTGGGCTTCTGAGTTCAAGAAGTGGATGTGTTCTTCTTATACAACTTTGAAAAATCGTATTGTTTTTTCACGTGATTAAAGCCACAGGACCAAGACATGCTGGCTGAGATACTTTCTAGAAAGGTGTGAACAGATTCTCAAACTTTTGACCATAATAGGGAAATAGAATGGTGAAGGTGACCCATACAGTCTTCTAGAAGTTGTTGGAGTCAATTCCAAGCATTTTTCAACATTGGCTATTTGGGCTAGGAGTTCCAGTTCAATAACATCTGGTCTACATTATTTCCATCCAAGGTTTATAATAGTACCAGTCATACTGCTGGGATTTGGTTCCAGAACCTTCTGTGGATACCAAGATCCATGGATGCTCATGTTTCATATACAACGGCATGTCAACATATTGTTCTCAGTATAAAATAACAAAATCAAAGTTTGTTTGAGATTTTAAAAAAATCTTAAGACATGGATGCAGAATCTGTGGCTATGGAGGACTGAATATATTGAAGACAAACATAATAATAATAATAATAATAATAATAATAATAATAATAATAATAATAACAACAACAACAACAACAACAGCAACAGCAACAGCAACAACTTTATTCTTACAAATCAGATCTAATTTGCCAAATAGTCACTGCTGAATGTTTTTATGTTGAATGTTTTATATTGTGGAATGATATTTTAAATTGTAAGTCGCTCGGAGCACTCTGGTGGAGAGCGACTAATTAAGAAATAAAGTGAAGTGAAGTGAAGTGAAGATAACCCACCTCCATCTCCCCAAAGGAACTTACATGTGGACCAAGCCCAGAAAAAACAGAGGATTCAAAATACAAATTAAAACACATAACAATAACAATATAATTAAAAACAATTAATCTAAGGAAATAAAATCATCATAAAATGCATCAATGAACATCGCAGAACCAAAAAGCGGTCCTATTGAGAAAAGCTTTAATCAGAGATATTTGGTTGCATTCATTGCGGCATGGGTGACTAATGGGTTCAGGACTAATTTCAGTCTTCCCAGAATCCCACCAGAGGCTATAAACATACTAGTAGATCAGGGTGGTTGTATGTTTTCCGGGCTGTATGGCCATGTTCCAGAAGTATTCTCTCCTGACGTTTCACCCACATCTATGGCAGGCATCCTCAGAGGTTGTGAGGTAAAGCCTTCGACAACACATACTAGTAGATCTTCTAGTTCAAGATAATTTCAGGCCCTAGAGTTTCTGAGCCAAAATCTGAGACACAGAGGCAATACTGAACTTTTATCAATAAAGGAATCATCTCCTTCTCTGTGCAAAGTAGGGAAAGGCAAGAGTTTAGTCAGTCCTGTGAGAATCTAAAAGATGGACTGACTTCTTCTGTTCTCTCTGCTGCAGGACCACTTCTACATTTGAATGTCTGGATGGGAAAATGGCAGCAGCAGCTCTCTGGTACTCCTCCAAAAAAGGAGCACTGAAAAAGTAGATAGTGGTGTTGGTGCTTCTTTTAGGTTCTCTCAGACTGAACTAAGTTCAGTCTAACTTCTTTGCTCAGAGAAGGAGATGATCCTTATGAGTTAATACTATACCTAAACATCGATAAAAAAAAGGAACCAACCCCATCTTTTCAATAGAGTGGCAAAAGGCTTTTTTGAATGCCTGGGCAGGAAAATGGCAGTAGTTGTTGCACGGGGCAGCTAGCCTTGTGAAACAGGTTTGGCAATTCCACAAACTGCAGAAAGACCCTTTACTGATCCATGGGTCATCTCACAATCCATAATTTTGGCCCCAAACATACCCTTGACTTATACTCAAGTATATATCTGGTATATTTCCTGGTTGTTTTCAGAAGCACCATTTTGCACTAAAACATGACAGGTGATCTACTCATGGCATGGTTTACTACAGAAATAAGAGGGGATCCACCAAGTTGTTATAATTTGGCAGAAGAGGAGATGAGAAAACTAAGTTGGGATATATATATCTCACAGGCCACTGTCGAAGTGGTTAGACCAGGTTCCTAGTTTTCATGACTTGATGCCGAGTCTCAAGACCTGGATTTCTTTGTTCCTCATGAGAAAGGAGGAATTGCAGGGTTAGAGTCTTCACAAAGAAGAATGCACAGGACATGTAAAGAGCATAGGTCAGATGAAAGTCAATAGCTAACCATAGCTGTCACTGGCTATGGCTTGCAGTTTGTTGGCAAAGCACTGTTGTTGCTCATCCTGCAGTGTAATATCCATTCTTGTGAAATACCATCTTGATTTGTAAGGACTTCTCAAAATAGACAGCATCTGTTTTGTGTACAAATAGCAGCCTTGTGTGGAAAAGGGGAAGCTTAAGAGGAAGTGGGCTTAGTTTCATCCAAAATGTCATCATTTTCCTTGCACTTTCCATGTCACCGAGGAACTAGGGACTTCTAGGAAGCTGTGGCCAGCTTGATCTGAGAACATCGCCATCAGCATGTGGCTTCCTGAAATTTCCCTATTTCACTTAGAACACAAACTGTGTGGCTTGCAAACCACATATAACCTTCAAAGGTGGCCTATATGGCACTAACACCAGACCCACCTGAGCTCCCTGTAATTATTCCCACCCAGAGTAACATACACTGAAGCCTCTGGGGGAGGGGTGGGTGTTCCGTCCCCCAGGACGATGGTTTGCCTTACCTATTGGTCGTTTGTTTGTTTTCCCTCCTTTACATTTTGTTTCAGCCTCTGGCTGCAAAAGCCCAGGAAAAGTGGCTTGGAGTCTGCAAGAGCTGGCTGCAGTTTTCTTTGCAATGATTGGTCAAAGAGTACAACATCTTAGGACCGCCCTTTTTTACCAGGGTCTAGTCTCCATTTTGGAGCCTCATTTTTGGCTATAGTCTTCCAACGTGCTGCAGCTGTGCAAGCTAACTGGGACAAATCATCCTCAAAACCAGGCCAATCTAAGCCTATCCAAATTAGATAAGTATTGAATTATACTGATCTGGAATAGGAAATCTAGTTAGAGGAGCAGGGTTATTCCGTCGCTTCTAGAACTAATCTTTGCTGTAAAGATAGGGAAGGAAAGAGTTTCTCCTTCTAATATAGACAGCGTGATTAGGGTATAGTGGTTTTATAATCACCTTTGCCTTCTGGAACCAGGGATAATTCTGTAACTAAAACCTATAGAAATTTGTTTCATTTTCTGTAACTTTAAGATCTGTGCCAGGTTTACAACCTTGTATGAATAAACATCCTTTTTTTTTTGAAGTTTTCCAGACTCAGTCGTTCAATATTTTTAGGACAGCTTATAGGGATTTGCAGTTCGCCCGGATAAAGGACGGCACGTTTCAGCTTCATAGTTTTTTTATTGTCTGGCGGACGGCACAGTGGGGTTAAGTCACTATTTTAAGATTCTTTGCACCCTATTTAGACTTGAAACAATATTTTCCACAAATTCTTTGGTTCCTCCCAGTTGTTTTAAAAAGTGGACACTGGTAGCTAGTGGAGGCCTGTAGAGAACTGGAAAACAGTCATTTCTCAGCTCTTTCCCCTGATCTAGGGTTTCTACTTCATTGCATTGGTTGATTTCCTCCACAACTGATAAGCCTTACTAATATTATTATATACAACCTCTTCAGCATGTAGTAGCTGTGCCTCAACATGACCAAAGGTACCTGTGAAGAAACTGGGATAGTCTTTTAAAAATAAAATAAATGATTCATTTGAAATATTCTTGCAGTAGCTTTCAACCTTCAAAAACCTAGGAACAACCTATGGTACCAAAGGTGGATTTGAGGACCCACTTTGCATTTTTTAAAAACACCAACAATTTATATTATTTCTTATGTATTAATAAAATAATTATATACAATCGTGCTCCACATGTGTATGTTTAACTTTTACTGTTTTATTTTTGGCCATAGAGTCATAGTGATAGACACAGTGATTCCTAAAGAGGTGCTCTCTAAAATAAAAATAATTGTATTTTTTATTCTCAGTTTTGCACATCTACAGTGTTTGTATGCACCCAACCCTTGTGGATATTGAATATTTGAAGATCTCAGGGCAGCTTACAGTAAAATCAATATGAAACATTAAATAATACATTAAATCATTTGTCATTTGAAAGTCACACAATTTATAACTGGTCAAAACAATTTAAAATAATGCAACCATAGTACATATGCAGTGAGATCAAATCAGACAGGTTCATCTAGAGATATAGGAACTGCAGATTTCAAATGGAGAGCCAGTGTGATATGGTTTACACATTGGACTTTGGTGGTCAGCATTCAAATTCCCACTTGGGGTGCATCTAACACTGTAGAAATAATGCAGTCTTGTAAAACTACAACTTTCATAATTCCATATTACTGAACAACATTGTGATGCTGAACTGTATTAATCCTACAGTGTGGATCCACCCTTGGTGATGGAAACCCATTGGGTGTAATTGGGCAGGTGTCAACTTCAGAAGAAGGCAAAGGCAATCTTTGAACAAACAATTCCAAGAAACCCGCAAAACCATGAAGTTTTGGCAGAGAAGGCTGGAGTCTATAGGATGGAGCCACACCAGTTAAAGTTGTGTCAAACTGTAATAATTCTACAATGTAAATGCACCCTAGGAGATAAAGAATATTCACAAATGATCTCATATATTGAGGAATCCCATTAAAAACAACCTGTGGACCACAGAGATATATTGTATGAAACTGATTACTTGTTTCAGTAGTAGCAACATCTGTAAACCTGTTTGCACAAACATTGTACAAAGCCATTGTTTGTACAAACAGACATATTGAGGAAAATAAATATGTCTGTCCAAAATTACTTGGTAATTTTTGCAGACATTCACAGAGGCAACAATGCTCATAGGTTAACCATCATATTTTGATTTTTTACAAAGTTTAACTTAATTTTTGTTGGTCTTCCTTCTCTGACACAAAGCTACTCCTTCTGAAATCTGCATCTACACACCAAGAAATCACATTACTGCAACAATCAATCAAGTGGCAGTCCTTCCTGTTGAAATTGATGCAACAAAGTCTAATTGGGACTTCATTGAAGTCCACTGGCATCAGACCAAAGGAGCCAATAATGATTTCATTCTCAAATATGACCTGAGATTATGCAGTAAAATCAAGCCTGGGCAAAATTGGTGGGAGAGTCATTGCCACCAATTTTTGGAAGTGTTGCCAGCACATCGGTGGAAGTTTTCAGTTATGAGGAATGCCTGGTTGATCATCTGGAATGTACAACAAAATGATGCTGGGAGATATCAAGTCACAGTGAAATCCAACAACATGAAAGATGCATGCAGTTTTATGGAACTTTCAGTGACCACAGGTAAGAAGGGATGGGCCTGGGCAAAGGTAAAAACATCAGTAGACTGAGGTAGGAAAAGATTTGTCTGGACTGGACTACTGTTGTCAACTAGATGAAGTCTAGAATCATAGAATCATAGAATAGTAGAGTTGGAAGAGACCACATGGGCCATCTAGTCCAACCCCTGCTAAGAAGCAGGAAATCGCATTCAAAGCACCCCCGACAGATGGCCATCCAGCCTCTGCTTAAAAGCCTCCAAGGAAGGAGCCTCCACCACGGCCTCGGGGAGAGAGTTCCACTGTCGAACAGCTCTCACAGTGAGGAAGTTCTTCCTGATGTTCAGGTGGAATCTCCTTTCCTGTAGTTTGAAGCCATTGTTCCGTGTCCTAGTCTGCAGGGCAGCAGAAAACAAGCTTGCTCCCTCTTCCCTATGACTTCCCTTCACGTATTTGTACATGGCTATCATGTCTCCTCTCAGCCTTCTCTTCTGCAGGCTAAACATGCTCAGCTCTTTAAGCCGCTCCTCATAGGGCTTGTTCTCCAGACCCTTAATCATTTTAGTCGCCCTCCTCTGGACGCTTTCCAGCTTGTCAACATCTCCCTTCAACTGTGGTGCCCAAAATTGGACACAGTATTCCAGGTGTGGTCTGACCAAGGCAGAATAGAGGGGGAGCATAACTTCCCTGGATCTAGACGCTATTCCCCTATTGATGCAGGCCAGAATCCCATTGGCTTTTTTAGCAGCCGCATCACATTGTTGGCTCATGTTTAACTTGTTGTCCACGAGGACTCCAAGGTCTTTTTCGCACACACTGCTGTCAAGCCAGGCGTCCCCCATTCTGTATCTTTGATTTCCATTTTTTCTGCCGAAGTGAAGTATCTTGCATTTGTCCCTGTTGAACTTCATTTTATTAGTTTTGGCCCATCTCTCTAGTCTGTCAAGATCGTTTTGAATTCTGCTCCTGTCTTCTGGAGTGTTAGCTATCCCTCCCAGTTTTGTGTCGTCTGCAAACTTGATGATCGTGCCTTCTAACCCTTCGTCTAAGTCGTTAATAAAGATGTTGAACAGAACCGGGCCCAGGACGGAGCCCTGCGGCACTCCACTTGTCACTTCTTTCCATGATGAAGATGACGCATTGGTGAGCACCCTTTGGGTTCGTTCGCTTAGCCAATTACAGATCCACCTAACCGTAGTTTTGTCTAGCCCACATTTTACTAGTTTGTTTGCCAGAAGGTCGTGGGGGACTTTGTCGAAGGCATTACTGAAATCCAGGTACGCTACATCCACAGCATTCCCTGTATCGACCCAACTCGTAACTCTATCGAAAAAAGAGATCAGATTAGTCTGGCATGACTTGTTTTTGGTAAATCCGTGTTGACTATTAGCAATGACCGCATTTGTTTCTAAGTGTTCGCAGACCACTTCCTTAATGATCTTTTCCAGAATTTTGCCTGGTATTGATGTGAGGCTGACCGGACGGTAATTGTTTGGGTCGTTCTTTTTTCCCTTCGTGAAGATAGGGACCACATTCGCCCTCCTCCAATCTGCTGGGACTTCTCCCGTTCTCCAAGAACTCTCGAAGATAATTGCCAGTGGTTCTGAAATAACTTCCGCTAGTTCCTTCAGTACTCTTGGGTGTAGCTGATCTGGCCCTGGGGACTTGAATTCGTTTAGAGAGCCCAAGTGTTCCTGGACAACTTGTTTCCCTATTTGGGGTTGGATTTCCCCCAATCCTTCGTCCATTCCGTGTTGCTGAGGTTGAAGATGGCTTTCTTTTTCTGAGAAGACCGAGGCAAAGAAGGCATTAAGTAGTTCTGCCTTTTCCCTGTCCCCTGTCGCCATCACCCCATCTTCTCCTTGCAATGGCCCTATCGCCTCCTTTTTCTTCCTTTTTCTACCAACGTAAGCAAAAAAGCCTTTTTTGTTGTTTTTTATGTCCCTGGCAAGCCTGAGCTCATTTTGCGCTTTAGCCTTGCGAACCTTTTCCCTACAGGTGTTGGCTATACGTTTGAATTCTTCTTTGGTGATTTCTCCCCTTTTCCACTTCTTGTGCATGTCACTTTTGAGCTTTAGCTCAGTTAGAAGTTCTTTGGACATCCATTCTGGCTTCTTTGCACTTGTCTTATTTTTCTTCTTTGTTGGCACTGTTTGCATTTGCGCCTTGAGTATTTCACTTTTGAAAAACTCCCATCCATCCTTAACTCCCTTGTTTTTTAATATCGGCGTCCATGGAATGCCGCTCAGTAATTCCTTCATTTTTTGGAAGTCAGCTCTCTTAAAGTCCAGAATGCGTGTTTGACTTGTCTTAGTTTCAGCATTCCTTTGTATTGCAAACTGCAGGAGCACATGGTCACTTGCCCCTAAGGATCCAACCACTTCAACTGTATTGATCAGGTCTTCCACATTTGTTAAGATTAGACCAAGAGTTGCTGATCCCCTTGTTGCCTCTTCTACCTTCTGGACCATAAAATTATCTGCAAGGCAAGTGAGGAATTTGTTGGAAGTTGGAAGACTTTCCTCAGGCAGGAAATGATGACTTTGTGATGACCAACCTTCCTCTGATGTTCTACTTTTCTATAGGCAGAAATGTTCTATAGATGTTACATGCCAAAATTATGTCCCATTATATACAGTGGTGTAGTAAAACAATGACCCTGAGGTAGTATCACAAAACCAAGCTTTGCTTTTTGCATTTTAAAAATGTTTCCAAGCTTCTGAATCCATGAATTCAGAATCTGTCATATGGATGGCCAATTGTATTTTAAAATTACCTATTTATTTTAGAGTCATTAAAATATTAGAGAAAGACATGAAATTAATAAAAACATTATATCAACAATTATTAGCATGGGCAACAGAGGAAGAACAGGTGAAAGAGATAATGATAAAATGGGCAAGAGAGATTGGCCATACAATAAAAATGGTAGTGTGGGGCGAAATCTGGTCAAAGAAATTAAAATATACATATTTAACTGAAATAAAAGAAAACTGGTGTAAGATGTTTCACATGTGGTATAGAATACCAGAAAGATTAGCAAAATACAGCAAGGGAAGAAGTAGTGAGAAATGCTGGAAATCTGGAAAGCATAATAGTAAATTTATACACATGTGGTGGAAGTGTAAAGTAGCGAAAAAGTACTGGTATGAGGTCTACAGAAAGATGGAGACAATTCTTTTACTGAAAATTGAATTTTAGCCATAATACTTTTTATTAAGAATTACAGATTTTCAAATGGACAAAAATACAAACAAGATTTTCTTTTACCTAACAACAGCTGCAAGGATAAGCCTGGCCCAACTATGGAAATCACAAGAAATAACTACTACCGAAAAACGGATCTTGAAAGTGTTTGGTATCATGAATGTGACGCAAAAACTGGCACAGAACATATCACAATCACAAAGAATGGATTGGAACAAATTTATAGACTTTTTGGAGAAAGAAAAAATGGAAGTTAATTGAAAATTTGACTAAAAACTCAAGGACCAATTCAAAAGAATCAATGCAACAAACAAACAAAAAAGTGGATTTAAGAAGGAATTGCACACAACTTGGAGTGAATAATAGAATTCTTTTTTTCCTTTCCTTTCCTTTTTCTCTTCTCTGTCTCTTCATTCCTACTTTCTCAAATCTAATTATTCCCCCACTTTTATTGTAAAAAGACAGAAGACTATCTGTTTCTTTCATTTTATCTTTTTATTCTCAATAAAAATGATTTTTTTTTAAAAATGACCTATTTATAATGCAGATGGTTTTCCTCCAACTCCAATTCCAAATTAATTATTATAATTAATTAAATTAGTTTACTACATTCTTTGGTTGAGGGGTTTATCATACAGAGATGGTGAACCAGCACCGTAGCAGAACCATCGCCAAAGGCGATGGTTGATTTTATGGCCTTGTGACTGATCTGGCAACCTTCTGTGATGAAGCCATCAAAGTCCCTGGTCACAGCACAATCCTGGGACTTATCTCATTCAATAAGATCCACCTGCTTCTGTGATAGCATCCACTCCTCTCCCCTTAATATTTTACTTTCAGCAAATGGGCCTGAAAAACTAAAGAAGGGAAACAGCACAGTGGGAGTGGCACATACAGTTCTTTCTACAATACAAGATCTTTGTTTCTTTCACAACTAGCTGAGTAGAATGAATCCAGCATATGATTTAGAGGTGGGCTGGATATATTTTTTTAAATTATCTGATAAGGAGAACCATCTTGATAGCTTTGTATTCATCATAGCTTTGTATTCATCATAGCTTTATATTTATCATGGGCCTAGCTTTAGCACAGCAGGCTAATCACCAGTTGTAATAAATCTTACCAATCAAAAGGTTGGCAGTTTGAAGCCCAGTTTGGGGTGAGCACCTGACCTTCAGCCCAGCACACTGCCCACCTAAGCAGTTCAAATACAACTGTGAGTAGATAAATTAGGTACCACTTAAGCAGGGAGGTATTTTATGGCACCATAAAAAGGAAATACCAGAAAATGCTGATGATCAAAAGAAAGAAAAGTCTGTGATCAGGGCTCTTTAACATGGAGGATGGAGCAACAGCACTTTCCTTTGACCGGAATCGAGCACAACTTCCAGGATACCGAAGATGGGAAAATGTCTATATATATATACCTCTATCTGTTGTCCAACCCGTCGGTATAATGGCATTGAATGTTTGCTGTATACCTGTTCTGTGATCTGCCCTGAGTCCCCTTCAGGGTAAGAAGAACGGAATATAAATGCTGTAAATAATAATAAAATAGTAGTTGAGGAATATCATCTTACATAAATGCAGATATTCATACAAGTGGGTGGAGTGGGGTTCAAAAAAGAGGAGGAGGAGGGGGAGGGGGAGGAGGAGGAGGAGGAGGAGGAGGAGGAGGAAATTAAATACGTGTTTATCTGTATATCTTTCCTGTTTTCAAACCAGGTTAGTTGCAGCTAGAAATTGGTCAGATTCCTCTGAGAAAATCTGTTCCTCTGGTTCAAATGCAGACATCGCTCTGTGTTCATTCTTTCTTTTTTGCCTAATATAAACAAGGCAGGATGTAATGTCACCATCTGATGTGTCTCAGTGCTCCACAAACTACACAGATGCAATGTTGCATATTTATCTTAGGTAGTAGCAGAAGAAGGAAGGCATATCTATGTGTTTTATAGTCCAGGCATGTGCATTTCTATTCAGTTGTTAAATTTTATGGGGTTACTTCTTGATATGAATGTGTTGAATTAGAGTCTCATTAAGTTCCTTGAATGTTTTGCTCATCCCACAAAACCAGCCTCAGATGTCACCTGGTTCAGGGGCGCACTTCATTCCAACCCCTTTAAGACCTCTCTTGTTCTGCTCTGTTCCAAGTATTTCAGCACGTAGCCATGAAGTGCTTGTCTCTTTAATCAGCTTTGTCCTTCTGTTCTTTCTTCTCTCTTCCACAGATCATGAAGGAAGCAGAAATCCAGTTTATACATAGAAAAGTACCAAAACACCTTTCTTCCAGCTCTGCTTCAAAGAGGTGAGAGCTGTCTGCTTTGTTTACCTCTCATTCCTAGTCCAATAACACCCCTGTTATATTTGAAAACTGAAATTAGTATAATCACCTCTTTGGGGAAAAGATAAGCTATTTATTTTGTGTCAAAAACATTGCATAAATAAATAAGTATAAAACTGATAAAATAAAGAGAGCACAAGCAGATAAATAATTTTTGACCAAAAATGGGCAACAGCAACCAGATTTCCTGTAGCTTTAAAGAGTTCTTCCTCTGTGCATGAGGCAGGGCATTGTGGGCAAGCATACAGATGCTGAATTGTCTGTTCTGCTCCACAGTCGCACAAGATGGAGGATTCTTCTAGGTAGTGCCATTTTGCCAGGTTATCTTTTGATCTGCCCACTCCACTTCTGAGTCTGTTCCATGCGCTCCATGCAGTCATACTGACCACGTGACCTAGGACCTAGGAGGTGTCTACAGACAACGCCGGCTCTCCAGCTTAGAAATGGAGATGAGCACGAACCCCCAGAGTCAGATATGACTTAATGTCGGGAAAAACCTTTACCTTTACCTACATTTATGCTCTTGTTGGAACAAATCTCTCAAAGACTGGATCTACACTGCTCTATATCCTAGGATATGTTCCCATATTAGGCATTTTGAACTGGATTATATGACTGTACACTGCCAGAATCAGATCCTGGGATATAGGGCAGTATAAGGTAAAGGTAAAGGTTTCCCCTAACGTTAAGTCCAGTCATGTCTGACTCTGGGGGTTGGTGCTCATCTCCATTTCTAAGCTGAAGAGCCGGCATTGTCGATAGACACCTCCAAGGTCATGTGGCCGGCATGACTACATGGGGCACCGTTACATTCCCGCCAGAGTACCTATTGATCTACTCACATTGGCATGTTTTCGAACTGCTAGGTTGGCAGGAGCTGGAGCTAACAGCGGCTGCTCACGCCGCTCCCAGCGATTGAACCTGGGACCTTTCGGTCTACAGCTCAGTGCTTTAACGCACTTCGCCACCGGGGCTCCTATAGGGCAGTGTAGATCCAGCTAAAAACATGTTTTATGTGCACTATTATAGGACGCAGCGCCATCTAGTGGTGTGTTGGCAGAATTTCATTATCTTGCCTTTTCTGAAAATTGAATATGAATGTATTTTTTATGAGAATTAGATTTCTGTTTATTCTTCTGATACTATTTCTGAACTTTGTTTTTCTCTCTAGCAAATGGATCAACAAAACTACAGGAAATTTTGTCACAAACCAAATGACCAGTGATAACAAAATAACAGGAACTGCTCTTCTCTAGTGTTCACTCACAGAATTCAGACACAGAAGAACATTTCTGCAAAGCAGATATGGGGAAATATGAGCACCAGAGTCACAAGTTAACCATGTGAACAAGTTGATTGTTAAAAACTGGTGCATTATGATGTGAGAGCATGCTTACAAGCCATGGTTTGTTAGTTTTCAGCTACAAACAACACTCTGAAGCCATGTTTTATTGTTGGCTTACACATTCTAGTTGTTTAAATCATTGCATGTTGTAATATCCAACTCAGAACTAAGGTTTATCCCCGGATTTTCTCTCTAAATGCCATTTAAAGAGGAATTGACAAATCTGGAAGTTTGAGATATTATTTTCAGTTTAATCAGCAAACACAATGGTGTGTCCTGATACGTGAATGCATCAATAAATGTGAATGGGCTTCAGTATTACAGTCTGCAGTTTCAGACCAATCTGACTGGATTTAAAGATTCTCAAACTAATTTATGACTCCTCTTTCTAGTGTTTAGTTGTAATTTTTTAATTGTGATTTGAATCCATTGACTTGTGTCCTGGAATAGTAGAAAGCAAGCTCCCCTTATCTTCTACATAAATTCCCTTCAAATATTTCAAGATGGTTATTATATCATCTCTCAATCATCTATTCTACAAGCTAGTTCTGAAATAGGAGTAACAATGGGTTTGCGCATAGTCAAGTAACCTTTTTGGACTACAACTCCCAGAATCCTTCAGCTAGCAGAGATCCAAAAGGTGAATTCAGACACCAAAGTATTGTTTTTAAAAGGCTCTGCATCACAATGTAATTAGTTTATGAAGGCAGCACTTGAGAAAACAACGTCAGTTTATAGAAATGGGACTATTATGCGCTAGGTTTGCTGCACAATTGTAGTGACTTATTTCTGTATTGATGTTTCCTTATTGCATAGCACTGTAATTGCATATTTTCATTGATTGTAAAAACCCAATAATGACATTAATGTCACTGCTGTTCAATTATTGTTTCTGGCGCAATTGTTTCATTCCATTGCAGTTCCAATATCCTAGATGTCATATGATGTGAGTGGGCATGGTTTTCCTCTTTTCCCCTTCCCTAACCACAAACAGTGTGAAGTCATTCTGTTTCAGGTGTCCAAACAAAGAGGATATCATGATGTGCAAAACCAACACTGCTTTTACCCATTCCCCAGGGTTTTTTTTAAGTGTTTTGCTGTAATTGTGCAAATGTGCTGCCAAAACAGGCCATACACAATTGCATAGTGGCTTTCATTTGAAAGTGGTTTTGAAACTGTGCAATTATAGCATAGATACATGTACAACACAAAGTTTACATGGGGTTAAGCAAAGCAGTGTGGAAGACTGGTTACAGGAATCATCATCATCATCGATGATCCCTTATGGCCAAGTATAAATGTCTTCCAGAATAGAGTCTTTGCGGTGGGTCCGTAAGTGATTGTAGAGAGCTATTCTGGATCTGCATGATGTATCACAATGAAGATATAGATTTCCAAATAGAAGGCAGTCACAACAAGTATTTGCTTGACATGGTTTCCTCTTGGCATGTTTCTCCCATTTGTGCCTCTTCAAAATCTACAGCACTGTTGGTCACAGCTGGCGTCCAGTCAGAGCACTCAAGGGTCAGGGCTTCCCAGTTCTCAGTGTTTATTCCACATTTTAAATGAGCTGAGAGTAGAGTAACGTGATTGGGCATTTGAACAAGGTGGTAGGTCTAACAAAGTTGATGGCAGAGGATCATCACTTCAGTACTGGTGGTCTTTGCTTCTTCCAGAATGTTGATGTTTGCCCATCTGTTTTCCAAAGAGATTTGCAAGTTTTCTGGCTGATGGAATCGTTCCAGAAGTCACTGCTATTGAAGATAAGGTGTGAAAGTGACTGTTTCCATACAATATGTTTCTGTTTGCTTAAACAACTGATTGCTATGACAACAGGTTGGTGTGATAAAACCCTTGTAGATCCAGCTAAGGACAGGAATTCTTTTGTACACGGGGGTTATATAAACCTTTGAAAATGTTGATTTTAATTTAATACTTATCATACAAATGATTAGAATTATGTCATCTGAAGGTGAGGGAACTGAATATTAGGGCTGGCCTTTAGCTCAGCTGGCTAATCACCAGCAGCAATAGATCTCTACCAACCAAAAGGTTAGCAGTTCAAAGCCTGGGTCGGAGTGAGCACCTGACCTTCAGCCCAGCTCACTGTCCACCTAAGCAGTTCAAAAACAGCTGTGAGATGTGAGTAGAGAAATTAGGCCCCGCTTAAGTATGGAGGTATTTTACGGCACCATAAAAAGGAAATACCAGAAATGCCGGCGATCAAAGAACAAGAGGGAAAGTTTGTGATCAAGGGCTAGTCATAGCAGATGGAGTGACAGCACCCCCTGTAGCCGGAATCAAACACAACCTCTAGGATGCCGAAGTTGGAAAAATACCATCATACCTCTATCTGTTGTCTGTCCTGTATGTCTGACTGCATTGGATGTTTGCCATGTGATGCGCCCTGAGTCCGGGGTGAGAAGGGCAGAATATAAATGCTGTAAATAAATTAATTAATACTAAGTATCATGTGGCCCATTAAATCAGTTCCACCAATATTAATTGATTGATTGGAGTGAATCTTGACAGGCCAGAATAGTTGATACTGCTCTGCAGTGAGACACTCCAGATGGAGGCTAAACTCCATGCCCCCAAGCAGGCTCTAGGGCTGGATGGTGGCTGCACAGCATGGCTCTGAGCCAATCTGGCAACTAAATGGCAGCCACATTTCTGAGCTGTGCCCAAACTGATTGGGCATTGTTCACCCCTGACCCTTACTTTGCCCCTGTCAATCTGGAATTTGTGGTACCCACCAGCCACAAAAATGGTGCTGGACACCTGGAGTGATGATATCCAGAGTGACAAAGTGATGTGATGGCACATCATTATGTATATCATGGCTCCAGGTGCTGAGAGGTGTCCAGCCTGATGAACACCACAAATACCAGGTCACCAGGGCAAGTTGGGTGCCTTTCTTTGTCTCCAAGGCTGCCTGAGCCTAAGGAAAGCAGAATAGTGGTGTAACCAGCCACAGCTACTTCCTGAAGATGAGGCAACATAGTGAATTACACATGCCTGAAGTCATGGTTTACTCCAGAGTGTTGGGGAAATTCCAGAATATTACACAACTTAACACTGTTCAAGACTGCATTAGTCCACAATTGTCTGTGGGTTGTGCAATCACCATGTCATGGATTTGCCCACTTTTTCATGGTATACATGGCAGTGAGGATGCACCCTTAATTTTCTTGAGTTAAGACTAGTAATGGGATGTAGGCCATTTTCTACATCTGTCAATGAGTAAGCTTCATGAGCATGCAGAAACAAGCACCAGGGAATTTAAACAGCAAAATACCATCAACATCTCAACATTTAAAAAAAGACCTTTACACACAATACTCAATAGCCATTCTATTGGATCAGTCAAATTTGGCTCCAGGCTATTCCTTGGAAACTGGAAATAATACTTGGAGCATCATCATCAGGTGTGGATAGTTGGATACGATTAAAAGCAAAGTATAAGAAGAGTTAATTGTACAACAATGTTTATGTTAATGATAACAATTACAAAAATGACCTTTTTCATCTAAATTAGATGGGTGAAATGAAGGAAGCTTAAAGTAACAAGAAATTGAGTTCTATTTTGAGAATTCTGACTAAACTCATGGGCTCTGAATATACACAGAACACGTAATGTGTTCTTTTATTCTTATTTTAGATTCTAACTCTGTCTTCTAAATGTATCTTTTAATTCCAAGTGGTAAATTAGAACCACCTTTAAAGTTGAAAAAAGAAGGGAAACTTAACACAGTCAGGAAATAAAGAGAGTGCAGAGGAGGAAGGTGTCTGCCGCCTATTACAACCACAAGAAAGACATTGCACTGTTGGAAACTGTGTATGACCACAACCTAACACTTCAAAAATGCTCAGTAACAAAGGTGATTGTTCAAAGCCAGTGTTTCAGAACAGGCAAGCTGTTTCAGTAACATGCTTTAATGCCTGACTGTACCCCACATACTTCCATGCATGTCAGCCTCACTGAAGTACTGTACTGTAAAATTTACAAGCTGTGAGACTTCCAGATCATGCTTCAGCCACAACATCACCAAGACCATTAGCAAAGGCCTTAAATCAGTCTGAGATCTCCAATCACCACAGGCTCTTGGTACTCGCTGGGATTTGGTTCCAGGACACACACACACCCATCTCCATGGATGTTCAAGTCCCATTATATACAGTAGTGGAGGAAAATTGTGTCCCTTATATAAAACCAAGGTTTGGTTTTTGAAATGTGAGGGGATAGAGTGGTGGATATTTTCAAATCATGGATGGCTGAATCCATGGATGTAAAATTATGTGAATTCTGAGGGCCAATTGTATGTACCACTATCTTTTAGGTTTCTGGTAAAGATGAATTACTTACCACTTCATCACATAACTTAAATTCTACAATTCCAATCTGGTATTCTGTGGGTCCACTACATTTGTTTTGGTTAAAGTTCCGTTTTTGAGTCTTTTAAACATAGAGAGCAGCATTTTTTCCCAGCATATCAGGAAGAGGTGAGGAAATGGATTTTTCTCAAAACTCCGGAGGTTTTGCCAAATTTCTAATGAAGTAACACTCGTTGCTCTCAGGTTGGAATCAACCAATTTGTGGGAGGAGAAATTGGGGAGGAGTAAAAATAAACTTTTGGGGGCAATTTCCTTTTGCTCCCCAAGCAGGAAGGTTTGGTTGTAAGCTACCTCATAATGCTTCTAATTTGCAAAAAATAAATAAATAAATAACTTTTTAGGGTAATTTTTCCTTCCTTCCATGATTTGTCTGTGTCCTATGTTGGGAGGGCCAGTGCTGTTGTCATTCCAAATGGGATTCCCTCCCACCCCTTCTCTCTCTCTCTCTCTCTCTCTCTCTCTCTCTCTCTCCCTCCCTCCCTCCCTCCCTCCCTCCCTCTGCTGTTAGAAATTGTGGGAGTTGAAGTACCAAAAAGCACAGAGAGGGATGGTGGGCGGGGCCAAATGTCTGCAGTGTGGAAACCTCTTCATTGAAAAATAGACAAGACAACTGAGTGCACTAAACAGTGTAAGGTAGAGAAAAACTCATTTTTATTTCGGAATGGAGTTAGACAGAACTCTATTTTTCTGAACACTTCTGAACACTTCCCAGTGTAATCTGATGAAGTCCTTAGAGAAAAACACAATATGTAGCTCTCCAAATTGTCTTTGGACCTGATCAGATGGGCCAGGCTGTGGCGCAGGCTGGTAAACAGCTGCTGCAATAAATCACTCTGACCATGAGGTCATGAGTTCGAAGCCAGCCCGTGGCGGGGTGAGAACCCGTCAATTAAAAATAAAATATAGCCCCTGCTCGTTGCTGACCTAGCAACCCAAAAGATAATTGCATCTATCAAGTAGGAAATAAAGTACCACTTATAAAAGTGGGGAGGCAAGTTTAACTAATTCACAACGTTGGAATGAGGAAGTGAGGAAGTGCCATCAGAGTGGATGATGAAGCAGCTGCTCCCTGCTGTGGCCAGAATCGAACATCCCCTCAAGAGAAGGTTAAATTGCCTCTACGTCTGTCTGTCTGTTGTCTCTGTCTCGGTTCGATGTGTTTATGGGCATTGAATGTTTGCCCTATATGTACATAATGTGATCCGCCCTGAGTCCCCTTCGGGGTGAGAAAGGCGGAATATAAATACTGTAAATAAATAAATAAATAAATAAATTCTTTCCCATCCTAGACCACTGCCAAGACGGAGCCCATTGGAACCCATAATATGACGCAGGGCTACTTCTGGTGAGGCTCTGTCCTGGCTTCTTCTTGGCAGTATGATCAGAAGAAGCCTCAAGGATACGGGTGACTGTTGGGGCTGTGCAAAAAATTATGAGAGGGTCATAAATCATAAGTGTTTATTTAAACCTGCACTTATGACCCAATTTATGACCCCCAGAGCCAATTTACGACCCGCAGACCCACCCCTGAGTTTTCGTAAGGAAGTTCATTTGTTTCATATATCCCCTCTTTTTCTCCATCTGCCTCCCTCTCCCTCCTTCTGCCCACACAGTGGTGACAGGACTGCCTCCCTCTCAATCTCCCTCACTCTCTGGTGGCCTCCCTCTCATCGTGAGCCATGCGCAGGGCAGAGGAGAGAGGAGGAGACCCCGCCGAGAGCCCAAGCAATGCAATAGGAAGTTTTGTAGTTAGCAACAATCTGTGTGAAATAATGGCAAGCTGCTTGCTTTCAGTATGGCCACAAAAGATTTTGTTAGATCACAACAGTGCTCTATAGGTGATAATTACACACACTCCTATCTGAAAATAAAGTCTTACAGAATTTCACAAGATTGGTATCTGCCTCAAATGAATTGTCAATGTTTTTCTTCTATCAAACACTGATATAACCACAACTGTACTTGGGGCACAAAGCTGAGATGATCACCCACCAAGATAACGTGATAGCAACATTTCCTTGAGCTGTATGTGGGCGTAAAGAAATCTTCTACTTTAGCAAAAGCTCTGCTCGCTAATGTGACACTTTACCATGGCTTCAGGAATCACCTATGCAGATATAAAGGTATCTGAAGGTTCCTCCGGCAGAAAAAACAAAGATGCCATTCAGCAAGAAGGTAGGCTAATTTTCTCTCAGATCGTTCTCTTAAACTGGGATGGAGGGAGGGAGGCAAGGACTGAGAGAAACGGCCCATTTTCAGAAATATGTTTTGTATCTCAGCTCCACTCAGGGCACTTTCATAGACATGCCCAAAATGCCGTAGGAGAAATGCTCAGTCTGCTTTCCACTTTTTATGAAATAGGATCAGCCCAAGTAATGTTTTCTGCTTGAGGTCATTTCAGAGAATGTGGATCCACACCCTGGGTCATGGTGTACACTACTCAAGTTTAGTTACGTGATTTTGGCACCTGAGGCAGAAAATCTTGCTCTGCTTCCTGTCATTAAAAAGGAAATAACCATTTTCTGTTCTCTTAAGACACAAAAAGGCAGCTGCCTCAATCTTGTCTAACATTACAACTTAAAGGTAAAGGTTTTCCCCTGACATTTAATTTAGTCATGTCTGACTCTGGGGGTTGGTGCTCATCTTCATTTCTAAGCCAAAGAGCCAGGATTGTCCAGAGACACCTCCAAGGTCATGACTGCATGGAGCGCTGTTACCTTCCCGCCGGAGTGGTACCTATTGAGCTACTCACATTTACATGTTTTCAAACGGTTAGGTTGGCAGAAGCTGGGGCTAACAGCAGGAGCTCACCCCACTCGCCGGATTCGAACCTGCCAACCTTTCAGTCAGCAAGTTCAGCAGCTCAGTGGTTTAACCCGCTATCCACTAGGGGGCCTACACTACAACTTAACTCAATGTTATCTCAATGCATATTCCCTACAATTGTCCTGTTTCTGCTCATGCGATGGGATTGTCTCAGTGTAGCTCAAAGCCAGATACAAAGGCAAGGAAAAACACATCCTCTAACAGATACCTTTCTTTACTTTAAAGAAGCATCTCTGCATGTGTCTGATGCAAAGTCACATGGCATGATGCATAAAGTATATTCTGTAAGCTTCTCCAAATCATTGTATATTGTGCCCAATGTATGACAAATGGCTTTGTTTCATTGATGCCTACTAATTCATAAGTAAAGTGAGAAGTTTGTAGCAGACTAGATTGGGCCCCCAGTGTCTCCACAAATTTTAATCAAGGTGTAGCAGTTTTCTTAGTTTTATACTAAAGGAAATGGAACACTATGACATAATGGTGATTTTATATGGAAGTATTCTATCTGTAGAAGACAGCCTGTGTATAGATCTTTTTGAAACCTTGCAATAATCTCAACAATTTCCACCTCGCTCCCACACTGTCCCAGAAGATGTGGGTGATAATTTCCTGTGGAGATTCCTGGTAACTAGAGACACAACCTCATTGTTTATACACCTATATGCTCACTGTCTTCAGAGGCGGTCCAACCATAAGGCGAAATAGGCATTTGCCTGTGGCGCCATCGTCCCGGGGGCACCATCGTCCTGGGAGGAGGGCACCACTCTCCACCTCCTTCTCTTTCGGGCCTTCCAGAGGCCGCGCTGGGCCTTCCGGCCAGCGCAGACCCACCTTCGCACCACGCAAGCCCACCTTTGGGGCCTTCAGAGATTGTGAGGTCTGTAGGAACATGGAAGCTAGGTATGTGGGGTTTATATATCTGTAGAAGGTCCAGGGTGGGAGAAAGAACTTTTCTTTGAAGCAGGTGTGAATGTTGTAATTAATCAACTTGATTAGCATTTAATGGCCCTGTGGCTTCAAGGCCTGGCTTCTTCTTGCCTGGGAGAATCTTTTTTTGGGAGGAGTTAGCTGTCCCTGATTGTTTACTGTCTGGATTTCTTCTGTTTTCAGAGTGTTGTTCTTTATTTATTGTCCTGATTTTAGAGATTTTTTTTTAATACTGAGGGCTATTTGGGTTATCTAAATCCACACTGCCCTATATCCCTGTTCAATGTTTAGTGCTAAATTTGCAAATATAGTAATTCCTACATAACATTACCATGTATTGAACTGCTTTTTCTATTGATTTGTTGTAAAACATGATGTTTTGGTGCTTAATTTTTAAAATCATAATGTAATTTGATGTTTTATAGGCTTTTCCTTTATACTTCCTTATTATCCAACATTTTCGCTTATCCAACACTTTTATTTTTCAGTGATTGGTTTGGGGGGCGCCAAAATTCTGTTCGCCTACACTTGAAAAATACCTAGGGCCGGCTCTGACTGTCTTCCTGTGTTTTTCAAGCTCTGTTCAAAAGGTTGTGTGTTAACTGTAAGATTCCTGCATGATCTGAAAGAATTATATTTTTTAGTTTATGCAGCATTTTCATCTCCATGCAAATTTGTTAAGATCTACAGGGAAAGCTTGATTCTCAGTCCCAATTTGGCAATAGCGGTGGTAGTTTGGTACAGGATGAATCCCCACTCCTATCTGTCCAGTGATGCTCATGTCAAAATGAAATCCTGCAGAATCAGTCTGTTTATCTTAAGAAAGAATGTGAAAAACCTTTATCAAGTCACCATAATTGCCTATTTGCTCTAGTTTTATTGAACTGGGTTTTCAATCTTCTCATTAGGGACATCTCTCTTACAATAAGGGGCACTAGCAAGCCTACTGCTGGAGGGAGAAGTGCTTTGTACATAAAACATTCCAGATTCTGGAAAAAACGTGGGAAAGATTTCTGTGTGAAGCCCTGGGGAGCAGTTGTATGTCAGAGGTTCTATTCCATAATAAATAATAATAATAAACTTTATTTTTATATCCCGCCCCATCTCCCCGAAGGGACTCGGGGTGGCTCACAACAGGGACAAGCCTGAAACAACAACACAACATATTTGACAAACCTTAAAAACATTCCAACGATACACAAAATGAAATAATGAATAATACATTAAAATCCATGCAGATAAAATCAGAGTAATTAAAAACAAACCAGCGGGGACAGGTTTCATAAAGTGCTGTGTCATGGAAATGAGTAACAGTGATAAAGTTCCATACGCTTTTAAAACAAAGAGAGGTATTCTAATCACAGCTCCACCGGGCCTACTCATTCAAACACGCTCCGGAACAACCATGTTTTCAATTCCTGGCAGAAAATGGGCAGGGAAGGAGCTAACCTGATCTCCTTAGGGAGAGAGTTCCAGAGCCGGGGGGCCACTGCCGAGAAGGCCCTCTCCCTCGTCCCCACCAGCCGCATTTGAGACAAAGGCGGGAGCGAGAGGAGCTGGATGATCTTAGGGTTTGTGTTGGTTCGTAGGAGAGGAGGCGATCACGGAGATAGGCAGGTCCTGAACCGTTTAAGGCTTTATAGGTAATAACCTGCACCTTGAATTGGGCCCGGAAACCTATCGGTAGCCAGTGGAGCTGTTTAAACAAAGGAGTTAACCGTTCTCTGTAACTAGCTCCTGTTATTAATCTGGCTGCTGATCTCTGAACCAACTGAAGTTTCCGAACCGTCTTCAAGGGCAGCCCAACGTAGAGTGCATTGCAGTAATCCAACCTGAGGTGACTAAGGCGTGGACCACCATGGCCAAGTCAGACTTCACGAGGTACGGTCGCAGCTGGTGCACAAGCTTTAACTGTGCGAAGGCCCTCCCAACCACCACCGACACCTGAGTTTCAAGTATCAGCGCTGAGTCCAGGAGGAGCCCCCAAGCTGCGGACCTGCACCTTCAGGGGGAGTGCAACCCCGTCGAGCGCAGGTAGCCACCCTATGCCCCGATCGGCCTCACGACTGACCTGGAGGACCTCTGTCTTGTCAGGATTAAGTTTCAGCTTATTCACCCTCATCCAGTCCATCACAGCGGCCAGGCACCGGTCAAGGATCTGAGGGGCTTCCTTGGAGTTTGGTGGAAAGGAGTAGTAGAGTTGAGTGTCATCTGCATAGAGATGGCACCCAACTCCAAAACTCCGGATGACCTCTCCCAGCGGTTTCATGTAGATGTTAAAAAGCATGGGAGACAGAATAGAACCTTGCGGGACCCCACAGGTCAATGGCCAGGGGTCCGAGCAGGAGTCTCCCAGCTTCACCAACTGGGAACGGCCCTCCAGGAAGGAGCGGAGCCATTGCAAAGCAACGCCCCCAATACCCATTCCGGAGAGCTGTCCCAGAAGGATACCATGGTCAATGGTATCGAAAGCCGCTGAGATGTCCAAGAGAATCAACAGGGTCACACTCCCCCTGTCAAGTTCTCTGCGGAGGTCATCCACCAAGGCGACCAAAGCCGTTTCCATACATGACCGGGTCTGAACCCAGACTGTGATGGATCCAGATAGTCGGTCTCTATCAGGAACCCCTGGAGCTGCGAGGTGACCACCCGCTCCAGAACCTTGCCCAAAAAGGAAAGGTTCGAAATTGGCCGGTAGTTGTTAAGAACCGACGGGTCAAGGGGCGCCTTTTTCAGGATCGGTTTAACCAATGCCTGCTTTAAGGTAGATGGAAAAAGTCCCTGATCCAGCGAGGCATTTATTATCCCCACGAACCAATTTGCCAACCCCCCACTGGCAAGTTTTATTAGCCAAGATGGGCAAGGGTCTGAAGCGCATGTGGTCGCTCTCACAGCTCCAAGGATCCCCTTGACGTCATCAGGGCAAACATCTTTAGATTATTCTGGTTCGTGGCAGAAATCCCAGACTCTTTGAGTCCTGCAGTATAGGATTATAGAATCACTTAGTTGAAAGAAGCCACAAGGATCATCTAGTCCAACCCTCTGCCAGCAGGAATATAAATTCAAAGCACTCCTAACTGATGCTCACCCAACCTCTATTTTAAAAGCCCACATAGAAGGAGACTTTATTACAACCCAAGGCAACATATTCCATTGCTCAACAGATCTTATTGTCTTCCTAATGTTTAGGTGGAATATCTTTTCTTGCAATTTGAATCACTTGTTCCATCTCTAGAGAAGCAGAAAATAAGACTGCACTCTCCTCAATGAGACATCTTTTCAAACTTGACTATCATGTCCCCTCTTAACCTTCAGTTAAACATTCCCGGTTTTTTAGTTGTTCCCTATACGGTTTAACTCTCAGATCTTTGATCATTTTGGTTGCCTTTTTTTTTTTTGTACACATTCTAGTTGGCAATATCCTACTTAAATGGTGACCAAGGATTTCAGGTGAGGTCTGGTCAAAGCAGAATAGAGCACTAATATTTATTCTCTTGATCTCAACACTATACTTCTATTGATGCAGCCTAGAATTTCATTGGCTTTTAGCTGCTGTATCACTTTGTTAACTCATGTTCAACTTGTTATTTATTAAGTCTCCTAGTATAGGTTATAAAATCCCCCCACCTCATCTTTTCCTTGTTTTTTATCATAAAGGCTTGTATTTGAATAGCATAGGAAATATGTACCTGCATTGTTTCAGATCACCAACGCTGTCCTCACTGGCATCGGAGAATGTTGCAGATTGGATGGGCAGGAAACGTACTCTTGCTGGCAACAGTAATAGCGTTGGGCATTTGGGGTGAGTATCTAAATGTCAAGCACTTTCAGGAGACTCCAGAATTAAGTTAGACACCATATATATATTCTTATTTCTATCATGCCTTTCTCTGGGAACTGGTACTCATAAGACTGAAATAAAAACGGTAATAAAATAGTAAAAATAAATGCTGGTGATTATACATCTTGCCTGTTGTTTCTGCTGCTACTACTGAATGTCTTCAAATCATTTCTGACCTATGGCAACCCTAAGGCAACCTTTTCATGGGGTTTTCTTGACAAGATTTGTTCAGAAGAGGTGTGTCATTGCCTCCCTCCAAGGCTGAAGTTGACTTCTTCCAGGTCTTGCAAGGGCTTCAAGGGTATAAACCCTGACTTCTAGAGTTGTAGCGCAATGCCCAAACACTACACCACTTTGGCTACTTACTTCTTAAGCCAGACAGCACCCAAACCAAGGGTTTGCAAGACACTGTAGTTCAAGAATATGGGAAATGAGGACTGAGCAGGCTTGTACAACTTGGCAGGAGTAAAGGACCAAAATTAAAATAGGCTAAACCTCTTTGGGCTGCAGATAGGTTTTTAGCACTTCACTCAGAATTTAAGAGACAGTGCCTTTCCCTCACCACAAGCAGTCTCAATTTCCTGCCTCGCTAAAGCATGGTAGCAAGTTGCAGTCCTTTTCTGAGGAAAAGAAGAAGTGCCTCAGTTCTTGCCTCAACCATCGTTCTTTTCTCTTTGCCTCTGTCACCTCCTTTGGAAGGAAAAACCGCCAACTCTGCACCATTCATCTCAGCTCTGCAACATTCACATACTCATATAGTGCTACTGGTTTAGGAGGGGTGTGTTCTTAACATAGTTGTCCTTCCCGAGTCTATGCAGCTACAGAAATGACTCCTAAACAGATGATGATGATGATGATGATGATGATGATGATGATGATGATGATGAAGATTACCATTTTTCTCTTGGTTGAGACCCAAAGCTGTTCACAACCTAAAAATACAAGTCAGTTAAAATCACATTAAACAAGTAAAAAATTATTGAAAGCAACTGAAACACCGTACATTCCTAAAAACATTCTGCTTTTAAAGGCTGCCTGAGCAAAATGGCTTTAGCCTGCCACTGGAAAGTGAGGAGACCATTCTAGACTTACTGGGAAGGCTCCATAGCCCTATAAGCAGCCACTGGGAAGACTTTCTCTTGTGATCTCACCAACCGAGCTTACAATGATGGTGGTATTGAAAGAAGACCCTCTCCTGAGGAACTTAAGAGCCTGTGCAGGTTCATAAAGGGAGATGCAATCTTCCAAAGAGCCTGGACTTGAGTCATATAGGAATTATCCATCTCCTCACGCTGTTAATAATTTTGGACACTTATGTTTACTTTTGACAATACTATTATAAGGTTTATATCACTAAAATTTACCATAAATAATACATATAATAAAAGACTGCCTATAAACCTATACCATTATTTTGTATAAATTTATCATTCCACAAATCCTGGATTTATAGCGGGATCCACTTGTCTCAAATAATTCTGATTAATTCCTAAGTGAACCTGAATTTTGTTTTCCCTTCAGTTGTGAATAAAAGTAATCAAGAAAAACAAATTGTGGCAAATGCATATCAAAGCAATGGTGGAAACAACACCCTAGAAAGATTGAAGATTCTCCTGAAACAAAATTTGTGTGAAGCTTCAACAAGGGCAGGTAAATTTGTTATATGTTATTTGGCCACCATATTGTATATTACATCTATGGGTGTGTATCCAGTCTAAAATTAATGCAGTTTGACACCACTTTAATTGCCATTGATCAAGGCTATGATATCATGTGAGTTGTACCTCTTTTAAACAGAGGCTAGATGGCCATTTCTCAGGGATACTTTGTGCATTTCCTGCATGGCAGGGGATTGGACTGGATGCCCCATGTGGTCTCTTCCAACTCTATGATTCTATGATTTTATACTTTGGTGAGGCACCAGCATTCTTTGGCAGAGAAGGCTAAAGACCTTGTTAAATGACAACTATGATTCCATAGCACTGAGCAGTGTTAAGAGAGTATGAGAGGTACAATTGGTGAATATGTAGAACTGTACAAACGAATAAAGGTCAGATATTGACGGTGCTCAACCTGGTATGGTATCAAGGGTAATGTGATTGTTGTGGAATGTCATGTTTGTGTGATTAAGTCCAAGGACTATTTTTACTCCTGGAGCCATGAGTAGGGGTATGTATGTATGCACTATCAATAAAAACACAACATTAGTGAAATAGAGTGAAATATTGCATGTTTGTGCAATAAGGTCCTAGGATTTATGTTTCTTCTGGAGCCATGAATAGAAGGATATCTTCACAATTTCACTCAGTATGCTATTGGCTGTGCCTTCTCATTGATGACTGGGTTTTGGTTTCCACCATCATTTTGTAAATGGCTCTGAAAGCTATACTATAGAAAGTCTTGAAGTTTTAAAAATTGTTAAAATGTAAACAATTTTAAAATTCTAAACGCTCTAGCTTTCAGGGTGATATCTGGAGGAAAATGATAGAGAAGAAGATATACTGTAATTCCAAATAACAATGTCTGTTTCACTTCTTAGATAATGAAAGTTGTTCTCTGTGCCCTATGGCATGGCTTCCACACAAAAACGAATGCTACTGGTTTTCTAACTCAATTCAGTCCTGGAAGAAAAGCAAGGAAGATTGTATAACAAGGAAATCTCAGCTAGCTGTGCTCTATGATCAGGACGTGAAGGTAAAAAGTTCAAAATGGGTTCACTGTTGTTATGAATTGTCCACGGGTTACCTTCACCTTGTGATCACTCTATAAATGAGAAAATTGGATATGTCATAAGAAACTGTGGCTTGTTTGGTTGAATTAATACACCTGTCATTTTTTCTTCCTCTTTTTCTTCTGCCTTGCACTTTATGAAGTGGTATCATCTTTTTCCAGTGAACCACAGTTTCTCATGACATATCCAAAGTACAACAGCCTCAGCTTAGTCATCTTTTACTTCTCATGAGAGCTCAGACTTGATTTTCTCTAAGAAACCACATCATCTTAATTCTTTGATAATTTATTTCTAAGCAGACTGAAATATATATACGTGTTCTGAGATATATGGTATATGTCTAGAGGCTTTTGTACAGTAGCCCCAAACTCGTATTGACTGCGAATGGATTACTGTACAGTGAACTCAGGTTGCATTCAGCCTGATCTACTGTCCAGATGGACACTGTCACCATCACCATTTCCCTGTGTTGGTCAGTGCAGGGACAGGGAATGGCTCATGACCCTAGCTAGCCATGGAGTTCTGTCCAATCTCCTAGTGCTGCAGGTGCTTCTGCTGACATCCGAATGGGATCGCCATGCCATCAGAAAAAAGGAGAATAATCTTGATGGACTCTATGGCAGCTAAAAGCAAGTATGGTGGCAACAGAAAGGAGGTGACAGAACAGCTGGTGGTATGTGACCCTGGGACATCTAGACAAGTATGCTAGATTTCAGACAGATGTACACAGGGCTAAACTGTCCGGTGTAGACAAGTCCCAACTAGGCACCCCCGATTAAAGCATTGGTATCTCTTCGATGTAATTCTATGTGCCAGAGACCGCCACAATGTTCTTTTAACAAGAGCCATGACAAGCGCCGATGACTGCTGAACAGGCTCTATTAGATATATCAGCTCTATTAAACTCCCAGTTATCCACCCTAGTTTGTACATTTTTTCTGTATTTGTTTTTGACACCTTAGTGAAAGCTATACAAAATACAGGAGCATACCTATGTGAATGAATTAAAATGATAACTGAACTGCCTGGGGAAGGGAATCTTCTGCTTTCAGCATAGTCTACTTTTGATAGGGCATCTTTAAAGATACAAAAACTCAAGTATGTTGAGGGACTGAAATTCTCTTTTTAATGTATTTGTGTTCATTCATAAATGATGCCAAATCAAAATTCATTGAGATTCTAAATTAATTCCCTCCATTCTCCTTTTGACTCTTGGGTATTTTCTTCACTTTTGATGTATTCCCAGACTACAATTTGCTGTTGTCTTTAGTGTACCCTGATACACATTTCATGTTGTTGTGACATTTCAAGTCAGCTTTTGACTTATGACAACCCATGGTTTGTTTTTGTGGGGAGGTGTCAAGAATTGTTCAGGGGAGGTTTGCCACTGTCTATTTATGAAGATCAAAAATGTAGTATTTGTCCATGGTCACTTACATAATTTAGCAGGGATACAAACCATGTGTCATTGATGTATAGTCCAAACGATTATATTGCACAGACCCTACCCATATATGACTTTAAGGAAGCCTGACCTCTGTTTTGCATAAAACAAGAATGAGTCCCCTTCGGTATAAGAAGGGCAGGATATAAATATGGCAAATAAATAAATAAAGAACTACAGAATAAATGGAGGCAGAAATTTACATCTCAAAAGTATAGTAAGATTTTTAGAACTGCCTATTTCTTGTGGGTGCGCAAACCACTGCATAGTATTAAATTCTGCCTGGGATTTTGATATTCCAAAACGTATACCCGTCCCCCCCACACCAAATATATGCTGAACAGCTGCTTATTTTACAAAATGTAGCAGCCACAGGCCGATCATATATTGTAGGACAATTGTGCTTCCTTTATACATTATTGGGGAAAAGAACAACCAAAGTCCTGCCTCACAAATGAGCTGAGGCAAATGCTAAGTGAATCAATGAACATGTGTATTGTAGAGCAATATGACATAATAATGATGGGATACACAGGCAACAATCCTTGTTATGAACAATACATTTTCTCTTGTAGGAATTAATCCACAGTAAGGGAATAATAAAAATATGGATTGGACTTAGTGGCCCATTATCAGATAAGAACACGTGGATCTGGGATAATGGCTCCCCAGTGAACCAGACACTGTGAGTACTCTATGGAGGAAAGGTTTTGCAAAGCAATACTGTTGTAAACCCACAAGCCACAGAGCAAAAAAAAAAACCCTGCTGAAGTCTACCGCAGTTTCAAGTGTATATGGAACCAGTATATCTAACATCTTATGCTAATACGTATCATACCTTACACAAACCAGGCCTGTAGTGAGGGGGGGGGGGGGTTAGGGGTTCAACCCCCCCCCCCAAATTTTTCAGGTTATAAAAAAAAACCTGGTTTACTCATGAATTTTAACTGGTTAACCAAATCCCCATGCTAAATCTATGAGACACAAAACATTAAGAGTCCCTCCAGGCACTATCTCAAGCAGATATTGACAGATATGTAGCGGGTGTGGGGGGTGTTAGGGGTTCAAACCCCCCTCCCCTGAAATTTTCACACCCCCCCCCCCGAAATTTTTTTCTGGCTACAGCCCTGACACAAACCATATATCTAAAAGATGAGGAAGTCCCTCAAATACTCCGCAATTGCAGGTTGGACTTTTGAGGGTCTGATTACATGTGGATTTGAATAAAAAGTTTGGTATTGTCCTATTATCCGGGTGGAGCCCACAAGGGGGTTCTTGACAGAGAATGATAGTCCATTTTAGGGGGGAGAGGGGTTGAAGGTGTTAAACCATTTCCCCCTGTTTTCCTGTTATTATCCCCACCCATGTCACCATTGTTGAAGCAACCATCGCTTATGATATGGGAAAGGGATGGGGTATAACCAGAGAAAATGGGGGAAATAGTTTTCCTCCTTCAACTCTCCCCCCCCCCATGGACTATTCTTCTCTGTCTAGGACCTCTTTTGACCTCCACTGGGATAATAGAACAGTACCAAATGTTCTTTCTAGGAATCTCTATGTTCTCCAATGCAACTTCCACCAGAAATTGACCATAGAGTCACACCGGAGGACCTAGAGATTCCTAGAGAGAGTACTTTGAAATTTATTATAATTGCATCTGCTATTATTATATTGAACTGACAGGATCATACATGCTCAGAAAAATTAATGCAAAATAAAGATGACTGCTTGACCATGAACAGGAAAAATAAAAATTATGCTTATATGTTTTGCTTGAACCTATGGGGATTGATCTAGATGTCTCAAAATGCTTGAGTCCAGCAAAGGTCTTTCTAAGTTTGAGTGATACAAAACACAGGGGAGGAGAGCACAATGAACAGATCAGTGTTGCAATTACTGTAACATAACCTTACCTATGAGATTGTGCTATATAAAGTCTGAGTGTGCAAAGTGCTTTGTTTTAAATGCTGGGTTCCAGTCTTGCTCAATGTCTTTTCTATGGTGATGATGATGGTTGTCTTCTTCTCTCCCTAGGTTTCCAATATTGCAGTCTGAGAAGGATGGCTGTGGTGCCTTTAAAAAGAACAGCATCTATTCTGAACCGTGCAGCACAGATCTTCACTGGATTTGTCAAAGAGACTCTGTATTTATTTGAATACTTGTATTTATACCTATTGAAGATCAAAGTGTCCAGCCTCAGAAGCCCTCCAATTACAGCCAGTGGTCCAAAATTTTTCATTTTTTTTGTAAGCCACAGGAAAATTCTGTTTGTATCGGTGCCCCATTTTCGTTAGCAGGAACAAATACAAAAATGAGACCAAATGAATGAAACTACACAAAACGAACAGCAATTCCATACAAAAGCACAACACTTTCCCCTCTAGTCCATCTCTACCTCTGGATACTGATCATGTCAATATCTTGTGTGTATGAATCTTATACCAGTGATAAAAACATAGCAGGAAGTGATTATGTGGATATTCAGAAATACTTTTTAAAGTCCTCTGTTGTAGCAGTAGCTGCTATACAGAAATGCTCTTCCATGTATAAGTAATTAAGTACAGCATTTTGGTCTTTCATGTTGGCACCAAATGTCGCCTGCTCTCTGTGGCATTCATGTCTAAAAATCATCCCACAGGTAGAGAACTGCCCACCTCTGTCCCATTGCAGCAAAGGAATGGAGTTCTGACTGTTCAATTTGGTTCTGATGGATATTTATCGTTACTTTGATGGGCCTGTTGCCATTGTTACAATGGCCATGGAGCTCCAAAGAGCTTTTGACTGTCATTGCTGAAATTTGTAAGAGTGCCCACGCAACTGGGGAAGCTGAGAGGAAAAGGAGAGGGCTGATCTGATTCAGAACCATCCCACTATTCACATGATTCTGAAGTCCAGGGCTACTCAAGCTCAGGAGCATTGTCCAACTTTGACTAACACAGGCAAAATTGTGTTGGAAGAGCCCAAGTATCACATGGACATCATAAGGCTGATTCTTGCCTGGCCTGCTTTATAGTATCAATATGCCACCAGTTTTTCTCTGTAGAGCATATACAACTGGTTGGTTTTGTTTTTTTTTCAAAAGGTTAAACCTAATCTCATGACAGTGCACAAATTGTAGATTGTATATTAATAAACATGCCAGGATATGTGGCAAAATAATTTATAGAACTGAATACAGCAGCAGGATCACCTACATCATACAATCCCCCCTGTCCTCTGGGGAACATTTACGATACTGTTCCATTATCTGAGCGGACTCCAAAAGAAGGATAGACAATTTGGGGGGGGGGGGGGGTTGGAGGAAAACTATTCTCCCAATTTTTTCAGATTATTCCCCTCCTCCATTCCCATTTCATAAACAAGGATTGTTTCCATGACCGTGACATTGGGGGTGGGGGGATAACAGGAAAACAGGGGGGAAATGGTTTAATTGCTTCAATCCATCCTCCCCCTGTAAAGTGGACTATCCTTCTTTGTCTAGCACCTCCTAGTGGCCTCTGCTCAGATAATGGAACAGTACCATATTTACTTCAACCAGCCAGGACTAGACTGGAAACTGTCACTGTGGCGCAGGCTGGAGAGCAGCTGCAATGAATCACTGCAATGAATCACTCTAACCAGGAGGTCATGAGTTCGAGGCCCGCTCGGAGCCTATGTTTGTCTGTCTTTGTTCTATGTTAAAAGGCATTGAATGTTTGCCTATATGTGTAATGTGATCCGCCCTGAGTCCCCTTCGGGGTGAAAAGGGCGGAATATAAATGCTGTAAATAAAAATAAATAAATAAATTTTCTGTCACATTTCTGCAAATATCCATTTCAGCACATCCTAGTACACTTTAATATAAAACATATACCCTGTTTCCCCGAAAATAAGACATCCCCAGAAAATAAGACCTAGTAGAGGTTTTGCTGAATTGCTAAATATAAGGCCTCCCCCAAAAGTAAGACCTAGCAAAGGTTTTGTTTGGAAGCATGCCTACCAAATAGAATGCCAGAGCTTGCAGGATCGGCAAATGTATGTACCATAGATTGTTGTACATGGAAATAATGGTAGTAATTAGAAATTCTTGATAGGATTCAGTTTGTTTGGTTATGTTGATTTCTGATGACAACTACTGAGTAGTATATAATAAATGTTCTTTTTTTTTGTTCAACAATTAATCCGAATTCTTCTTCATGGAAAAATAAGACATCACCTGAAAATAAGACCTAGCGCATCTTTGGGAGCAAAAATTAATTTAAGACACTGTCTTATTTTCGGGGGAACACGGTATGCATGAATCCCAACTAGCTCATAACTATATGTACAGGTGGTCCCTGAGTTACGAGTATCTGACTTATGAACAACCTGGAGATACAAAAAGGTGGAGGCAGCCAGCTGGGGAATGGTGGAGCTAGATCCCTGTTCCTCCCCAGCCAAAGTGAAGGAGGCTGGCAAAGGAATAGGCTCCTTTTTGCTCAGTAAGAAGGCAGACCAGGGAATAGGGACCCAGCCTGTGCTGGATGGGGTCACAGGCCCCCTGAAGTCATAGGTCCTCAGTTTGGGGGTCCTTCTGAACTCAGCACTGAACCTAGAGACCCAACTCAGGTATTGGCAGTGGCCAGGAGGGCCTTTGCACAATTAAAACTTATGTGCCAACTGCGCCCATTCCTTGAGAAGCCAGATCTGGCCACAGTGATGCATGCCTTAGTTACATCCTGTCTGGAATATCATGTTTTAATCAATTAATTATGCAGTGTAAATGGGCTCACTGTATTGTAGTTTCCAAATGTGAAATCAGCTAAACACAATATAAATATATTCTCAGACAAGACTTGCTTCTGAATCAATATTTTTCTTCTTTCAATAACCAATATAACCACAACTGTACTTGAAGCAGAAGAAATAGCTATAGTCACACAAAGCTGAGATGATCACTCACCAAGATAACATGACCAGCAACATTTCCGTGAGTTGTATGTGGGCGTAAATAAATTTTCCACTTTAGCAAAAGCCCTACTCTCTAATGTGACAGTTTGCCATGGCTTCAAGAGTCCCCTGTGCAGATATAAACATATCAGAAGATTCATCTGGCATTAAAAACAAAGATGCCATTCAGCAGGAAGGTAGGTTAATTTTGTCTCAGGTCATTCTCTTAAACTGGGGGTGGAGGGAGGCAAGATCTGAGAGAAATGAACAAATTTCTGTTTTTTCAGCTCCATTTAAGACACTTCCAGAGATGTACCCAAATGCAATAGGAGAAAATACCCAATCTGCTTTCAATATTTTTGTAGTAGGACCCTACTACCAATTAATTTTTTTCAGCCTAGGGTGGTTTAGGGAATACATCTCCACTACCTCAGTCATGATGAACCGTATCCAAGTCTGGTTAAGTTAAGTTAAATCACAACCTCTGACAGATATCTTTCTTTATTTTAAAGGAATACCTCTGCATTAGTCTGACCCAAAGTCACATGTGTGGCGCATAAAGTATTCTTTGTTGAGCTTCGCAAATTATTGTATATTGTGCCCAAAGTATGACAAATTGCTTACATTGATTCCTGCCAATTCATAACAGAAGTGAGAAGTTTGTCGCCGACTAGATTGGGCTGCAGTGGCTCCACAAATTTTCATCAAGGTGTAACAGCCAGTTTTGCTCACAATTCCATACCAAAAGAAATGTAATGCTATAATGTAATGGGGATTTCATATGGAGATATTCAGAAAAATACTGAACACAGAGAGGATACCAGTATACAGCTCTTACTGAAACCTTTTAGAAATCTCAACTATTCTTCAGCTCTCTCCCTCATTGATTACCTGGTTCTGCCCCATAGATGTGGAAGATAATTTCCTGTAAAGAGAGGATAGCTGTGGACACAACCTCAATGTGTATATATACCCAATATGCTCACTGTCTTCCAATGTTTTTCAAACTCAGTTCCAAATGTTGGCTATTAAACTATGAGATTAATGCATGGCCTAAAGGCATTATTTTTTTAAGTTTATGCACCATCTTCCTCTCCATTCAAATTTGTTAAAATCTAGAAGGAAATCATAACCCCATTTTGGCGACAGTGCAGGTACCTTGGTACAGATAATGGATGACATTCCAGTCATATCTACCCAATAATACCCTTGTCGAAATTAAATCCTACAGAATCAAACTGTTTGTTTTAAGAAGGCATGTAAAAACCGTTATCTTCAGGTCACCATATTTGCCTGTTTGTTCTACTTTTATTGAACTGGGCTTTCAATTTTCAAATTAGGAGCATCCCTTTTAATATAGGACACTTGCCAGCCTTATACATTTCTGACTTAGCAATCCTATTGCTAGAAGATAAAATATTCCAGATTCTGTATTTGGTACCACTGGAAAATATGTGGGAAAGATTCCAATCTTCGGCCCAGGAGAGGAGTTGTAAATCAGAGTTCTTATTCCATAGCAGCTTTAGGTGATCCTGTTTTGTAGCAGAATTCCCAATTTCTTTGGGCCCTGCAGTATAGAGGCATAGAATCATGAAGTTGGAGGAGACCACAATAGCCATCCACTCCAACCCCCTGCCATGCAGGAACACACAAGCAAAGCACCCCCAACAGATGATCACCCAATCCATTTAAAAGCCTTCAGAGAAGGAAATTTTATGTCACTCAGAGGCAGGATATTTCAGAACTGAACAGCAGCTACTACTGGGAAGTTCACCATATTTTTTAATACTCTTTATTAAGATTTATCATTACAATAATAAAATATAGATTTAGAAAAATAAGTAAGAACTAGGAATGAAAATGATAAAGTAAAGAATAAATCCTAAGTATCCATTATGTTTTATATGTATTAATTAATATTTACAAAGTTGCTGTTGTACTATAAGGTAGATAGATATTTCTAAGTAAGAGACTGTTTAAATAGATAGTATACTTATTAGGATTTAGTGATAAACTAAAAAGAAAAGAAAGATTAGAGAAAAGAGAATAGAAATATAGATAAGAGAGAGAAAAATATTTTGTTTTTGACTTCCTGATATCTTCATGAGGTCTTATCCTTTTCTTTCTTTTTTTTTTTAATCTTCTTTTTTCACCTCCCTTCCTTCTTCGGTCTTTTCTTTACATCTTCTTCTTTTTCAGATCAAAATATTTTTGTTCTTTTGTATAAGGTATTCAGTTACTTGTTTCCAGTCAGTTTCTTTCATTTTCATTCCCTTATTCTTTGACACAAAGAAAGTAAGTCTATCCATATTTCTGAACTCTAATATTTTTGTAATCCATGTGTCTTCTTCCAGTATTTCGTCTTTTTTCTATACCCTTGCATAGCATATTCTTGCTGCCGTGGTCATCAGGAATAATAATTTATCTGTTTTTTTTTTTTTCTATCTTCATCTCATGTATTTCTAGTAAGAAGGTTTCTGGTCTCCAAGGTATTTGTATTTCTAAGATTTTCTGAATCTCACTCTGTATTTTTTCCCAAACTTTTCTTGCTCTGTCACATGACCACCATAAGTGGAAGTATGTTCCATCTTTTTCTTTGCATTTCCAACAGTATGTATTTGTGTTTTTATAACATTTTCCGAGCTTCTTAGGGGTCATATACCAACTATATGCTGTTTTTAACAAATTCTCTTATAGATCTGTTGTGTATGTGTATCTTAATTTCTTTCTCCATATTTCTTCCCATTCCTCTTTTCTGATGGCCCTTCCAATAGCTCTTCATATAATTCTTTTCTTCCCTCCCTGGGCTATCCCATTCTAATAACTTTTTATAGATTTTTGATGCCACTTTCTTCTCAGATTTCATTATATCATCCCAAAAGTTAATTTCATCTGTAAATCCTAATTCTTTATCTTTCTTAAATCTTTCTTTTATTTGCCAATATTGATACCACAAGATTTTTTGGTTTATTGTATTTAATTCCTGTTGTGACTTCATTATCATCTCCCTTCTTTCCTTTTTAAAGATCTCTTTATATTTGGGCCAGTCATTCCACCCCAGGACCCTCCTTTGCCCTGCCTCCAGCGGGGATACCCATAATGGTGTTTTTTGTATAGTTTTTTTTGTATTTATCCCATATTTTGTAAATGGCCAATCTTATAGAGTGATTTCTGAATTTTTTTCAATTTTTACTCCTTCAAACCAAAGATATGAATGCCACCCCGCTCTTAATTCCAACTTCTAAATTTAGTATCTTTGTTTTTTCCAATTTTGCCCAATCTCTTACCCACAGAAGTGTACTAGCTTCAAAATATAATCTTAAATTTGGTGTTGCTAACCCTCCCTTTTATTTTTCTTCAGCCATGTGTTTAAAATTGATTCACGGCTTTTTTCCCAGATGAATTTCTTGATATCCCTGTTCCAATCTTTCAATAATTTTTTATTTCTTATTATAAGTATGTTTTGAAATAAAAATATCATTTCTGGCAATATTTTCATTTTCACACTGGCTATTCTACCTAGAAATGATAATTTTAGGTTTCTCCAATTTTCTAGTTCCTTTTTCCTCTCCTTCCACTTTTCTATATAATTGTTTTGTAGTAGTTGTAAATTTATTGATGTCAATATAATGACTAAGTACTTTAATTTTGATACAATTTGTATATTCCGATTTTCTTTTATTGTGTCCCTTTCCTTTTTTTTCTATATTCTTTGCTATTCCTTTTGTTTTTTTTCCATATTTATTTTAAATCCCGCTACTTTGCTGAATTTTTTTATTACTTGATCCATTCTCCTAATTTCTTCTTTGGTTCTTCTATTATGTAGATTACATCGTATGCAAAAACTCTAATTTTGTAATCTTGGACTTGTATCCGTGCCCCCTTCAATTTGTGTTCTCCTCTTATTTTGTTTAACAGCACTTCCAGTGTGAAAATGAATATTAGAGGGGACAGAGGGCAACCTTGTCTTGTTCCTTTTTTATTTCTAAAGTTTTTGTTTCTTGACCATTTACTAAAATTTTTGTTTCCTGTTTTTCATATATTGCCTCTATTACATTTTGAAAATAGAACCCGATATCCATCTCTCTCATTCATATTTTTTTGAAAATCCAATTTATGTTATCGAATGCCTTTTCCACATCCAACGTTAAGAACATGACTTTGTTTTGATTTTTAATTTCATAATATTCAATTAGATCTGCAATTATTCTTACATTATCCTTATGGTGCCTGTTAGGTAGGAATCCTGCCTGGTCTTCTTTTATAAAATTGTTAATTAGTTTTTTTATCTTTCTGCTATAATGCTGCTAAATATCTTATAATCTACATTTAATAATGGTCTTGGTCTGTAGATTTTATTTGTTCTGGGTCTGATTTTGCCTTATGAATTATGCATAATTCGCTTGTTTCCAAGAATTTGGTATTTCTTTATATATTCTTGCTTCGTTCATTAATTTTTTCAGGTATGGTATAAGTTCCTGCTGGAAGGTTTTGTAGTACATGGCAGAAAAGCCGTCCAGTCCTGGGGCCTTATTTGATTTTAGGTTTTTTATAGCTGTTCTTATTTCGTGCTCTGAAATTTCTTTATTTAGCTCTTCTCTTTGTTCATCAGATATTCTTTGTATTTCCTGTTCGTCCACAGAGCTGGCCCTAGGTATTTTTCAAGTGTAGGTGAACAGCATTTTTGGCATTCCCCTCCCTAAACCAATCACTGAAAAATAAAAGCGGTGGATAAGTGAAAATGTTGAATAATAATAATAATAATAATAATAATAATAATAATAATAATAATAATTTTATTTTTATACCCCACCCCATCTCCCCGAAGGGACTCGGGGTGGCTTATATGGGGCCATGCCCAGGCAAAACAGACAATATAAAATTCACAATATAAAAACAAATCAATTAAAAACAAATCAAATCACATATACAAAAAATCATACATTAATAACATCCTGGGTTGACTCCTAAAATGAACTGGGCCAAAAAGTGAGAGTAATGCAAGCTATAGTTAGGAAAGAGGTAGGTACCCGGAACAGATAATGAGGGATTAAGGAAAAGCCTATTAAGCATCAAATTACATTAAGATTTCACAAATTAAGCACCAAAACATCATGTTTTACAACAAATCAACAGAAAAACAGTTCAATACATGGTACTGTTATGTAGGAATTACTATATTTGCGAATTTAGCACCAAACATTGAACAGGGATATAGGGCAGTGTGGACTTAGATAACCCAGATAGCCCCCGGTATTAAAAAAAAACTCTAAAATCAGGACAATAAATAAAGAACAACACTCTGAAAAAAGGAGAAATCCAGACAGCAAACAATCAGGGACAGCTAACACCTTCCAAAAAAAGATTATCCCAAGCAAGAAGACGCCAGGCCTTGAAGCCACAGGGCCATTAAATGCTAATCAATGTGATTAATTAGAGTTCTTTTTCCCACCCTGGACCTTCTACAGATATATAAACCCAACTTACTTCACAATCTCTGAAGGCCCCAAAGGCGGGCCCAGCACAGGCACCGGGAGACCCAGCATGGGCACCGGAAGGGCATCAGTACTCACCAGAGCGCTGGGCAGAAGGGGAAGGCCTTACCAGGAAGGCGTTCTGCAGTTTGGGGAGCAGGCGTTTGGCGTTTTGGGCACTGCTTCTCTGCTCCCCAAACTGCCGAACACCTTCCTGGTGAGGCCTTCCCCTTCCACCCAGCGCTCCAGCGAGCAATCGAACCCCTGCACAGGCGCACAGGACCATCCATCATTTTGGTCCTGTGCGCACACGCAGCGCTTCCACTGCCTGTGTAGCCAGCGGCCAGAAAAAAAGCATGGGCGATGGCAGCCCTGGCACCAGCAGCACCATGCTCATGCAGGGGTGCCTTGACGGCGCCCCCCGTTGGAGTGCGCCACAGGCAACGGCTTAATTCGCCTCGTCATTGGACCGCCTCTGTTTGTCCAGATACTGATATATCTGTTCTTCTTTTATCTGGTCTTCCTGGTATAAAAAATTGTAAAATTCATTTTAAAAATTTATTTATTTCCTTTTCGTGTGTATATACCTTATCTCCCTCTCGTATTTTAGTTATATAAGTGGTCTCTTTTCTTTTTCTTAACTTATTCGCCAACCATCGGCCAGGCTTGTTTGCATTCATAAAATGATATTTTTTCAAATATTTTAATTGCTTGGCTCTTTCTTGAATTTCCAGATATTCTCTTTGTTTATGTAAATTTTCTAAGTTATTTTTTACCTCTTTATTTCTAGGGTCTGCTTTTAGTTTAAGTTCTTCTTCTTCAATTTCTTCCAATATCTCTCTCATTTTTTGGCCTTTTATTCTATACTAGCTTGGGGACCCGGCGGTGCCCGGGTTATTTGAGAACTGAATTGTTTGCCTTTGTTCCAAGTTTAGTCTCGATCCAGTGTCAGTTGGCTTTAGTTGGTATGGGTGAACTACAACTCCCATATGCAACTTCATGGTCGATCCCCCTCCAAACAGCTCCAGGATGTAAAGCAGGTCATGGGGACTCGATGTGTCAAGTTTGGTCTTGATCAGACATTGGTGAGGGTTGCAGTGGTCTGGGGAAGTGAGTGAAGGTACTGTCAATCCCATCATCCATGGTCTTGTTGCTCCCTCAAATGATAGGAGGATGTAAAGTGGGCCACATTGCACCTATATGTCAAGTTTGGTACAGTTTCATCATTCATGGGCATCACAGTGGTCTCTGGGAGTTGAATTGGATGAAGGTACTGGAAATCCCATCATCCTTGGTGCATTCTCCTGCAAACCACACCAGGACATAAATTGTGTGACATTGCACCTGTATGCCAAGTAAGGTACAGTTTCGTCTTTCATGGGTATCACAGTGGTCCGTGGGAGGTGAATCGGATAAGGGTACTGCAAATCCCATCATCCAAGGTCCATCCTGCATCAAACCATATCAGGACTTAAAGGGGGCCACACTGCACCTTTGTATCAAGTTTGGTACAGTTTTCTCATTCATGGGAATGACAGTGGCCTGTGGGAGGTGAATTGGATGAAGGTACTGCAAATCCCATCGTCCTTGGTCCATCCTCCCCCAAACTGCTGCAACATATAAAGTGTGTCATTTGGGATATATATACCAGATTTGGTTCAGTTCTGTCATATGTAGCAGTTGCTGTGGTCTCAAGAAGCGAGTGAAGGTACTGCATGTCCCATCTGTGTGCCAAGTTTGGTCCAGTTCCGTCACTGGTGGGCATCGCAGTGGTCTGTGGGAATCGTAGCGATTGAAAGTACTACATATCCCATCACCCATGGTCCATCATCCTGCAAACGGCACCAGGACATAAAGCGCATCATGGGGTAGGCTCTCTGGAATTGTGGGAGTTGGAGTCCAAAACACCTGGAGGGCCCAAGTTGGCCCGTGCCTGGTTTAAAGGCTTCCATACAATCCTAGAGTTAGAAGGGGTGCCCATCTAGTTGAACCCCCTTCTGCCATAGAGGAAGACACCATCCAAGCCCTCCTGACAGATGGCCATCCAGTCACAAATACGATTGGGAGATAGATAGAGTCCTAGATTTGAAAGGGGTCTCTGAAGGTCATCCAGTCCAGCCCCATCTGCCACAAAGGAAGAGACCATTCAAGCCCTCCCGACAGAAGGTCATTCCAACCATACATACCATTGAGACATTTATTTATTTATTTATGTAATTCTGATATTTGGCTTGCAAGGTCATTAAGCCACGTGCTAACATCCACCATATAAATAAAACATAAAAGTAATGTCAAGCAATAGTAGTATAAATAAGACATAGCAGGGTTCAGTGGGGGCAGGTGAATTACAACTCCCATATGCAAGTCCATCATCCATGGTCCATCCCACTCCAAACAGGGCCCGGATGTATAGTAGGCCATGGGGACTGTATGTGTCAGGCCTGTTAGAGTGAGTAGGCCGAAGCCTGCTCTGTGGTAGTGTTTTGCCTCAGTAAAAACTGGGGGGGGGGGGGGGTAAACAATCCTTAAAAGGAAAGAATAAAAAGATAGTCATTATTTTCTCTTTAGTCGGCTGTGAATAGTACTGTGTCCCAATGAGCCAGGGAAAACCTGTCTTCTTTGGAACAGTACTGAGGGGGGAAGATGGCCCCCTGCTTTGCGGCCTAGCAGGGCCTAGCAGCCTGCAAAGGCCTTGGCCTGTCAGTAGAAGCGCTGAAGGGGGGGGGGGGTGAGGTGAGGGGGTAGAAGTTTTCATAAACAAAGGAAGCATTAAAACATAATTATTTTCCATCATTAGTTGGATTCAGAATGCTGTGAATGTGTGAGTGGGCCAAAAGCTGTTAACAGTACCAAAGCTAGCTTCGTTCTGAGGAGATAAGTAGGCCGAACGAAGCCAGTTGGTAGTAGTTTTTGCCTCAGCAGTCCCAGTGGCCTGTGAAAGTGGAGGCCAATCAGAAAGCTGGCCAATATTCCGGCCGGCCAATCAAAACGCTGATACATATTCCGCCAGGCCAATCAAAACGCTGATACATATTCCGCCAGGCCAATCAAAACGCTGATACATACTCGCATACAAACATTCACTTTTATCTATTTATCTATATATATAAAAGAGTGATGGCATCAGGGCAGTGGACAAAACAACAAAACTACAGGCCCCCCAACCTCGAAATTTGACAACACAACCCATCATCCACGCCTCTAGGTTGATACAACAAAAAGAAAAGAAAAATAAAGTCCTAATTAGAGGGAGAGCAATAATTGTTTTTATCCAATTGCTGCCAGTTTAGAGGGCTAATCTCTGCCCACTTCGTTGCCTAGCAACCAGCCAAGGGACAGCCAGGTTTCAGTTAGGGGACAGGCAAATTTAGGCCTCACTTAGGCTTCTTCCACAGATTATCTAATTTGCACTGGATTATATGGCAGTGTAGACTCAAGGCCCTTCCACACAGCTATATAACCCATTTATAATCTTATAGTATCTGCTTTGCACTGGATTATCTTGACTCCACACTTCCATATAATCCACTTCAGTGTGCATTTTATACAACTGTGAAGAAGGAGCCTCATATAATCCAGTTCTAAGCAGATAATATAAGATGATCAATATACAGTAGACTCTCACTTATCCAACATAAACTGGCCGGCAGGATAAGTAAATATATTGGATAATAAGAAGGGATTCAGGAAAAGCTGATTAAACATCAAATTAGGTAATCGTTATACAAATTAAGCATCAAAACATCATATTATACAACAAATTTGACAGAAAAGGTAGTTCCATGCGCAGTAATGCTATGTAGTAATTACAGTAGAGTCTCACTTATCCAACACTCGCTTATCCAACATTCTGGATTATCCAATGCATTTTTGGAGTCAATGTTTTCAAAATATCATGATATATTGCTAAATTCATAAATACAGTAATTACTACATAGCATTACTGCGTATTGAACTACTTTTTCTGCCAAATTTGTTGTCTAACATGATGTTTTGGTGTTTCATTTGTAAAATCATAACCTAATTTGATATTTAATAGGCTTTTCCTTAAGGCCTCCTTATTATCCAACATATTCGGTTATCCAACATTTTGCCAGCCCACTTATGTTGGATAAGTGAGACTCTACTGTACTGTATTTACAAATTTACCAGTAAAATATCACAATGAATTTGAAACACTGACTACAAAAACATTGATTATGAAAAGGCAGACTGTGTTGGATAATCCAGAACATTGTATAATTGAATGTTGGATAAGTGAGATTCTACTTTAATATGAAATAATTACTGTGATAGAATAATGCTGATGGCACAGCATGTTAAAGCGCTGAGCTGCTGAACTTCTGGACCGAAGGTTTGAATTGGGGGAACTGACAGAGCCCCCACTGTTAGCCCCAGCTTCTGCCAACCCAGAAGTTCAAAAACATGTAAATGTGAGTGCATCAATAGGTACTGCTCCGGTGGGAAGGTAACGCTGCTCCATGCAGTCATCCCACATGACCTTGGAGGAGTCTACAGACAATGACGGCTCTTCGGTTTAGAAATGGAGATGAGCACCAACCCCCAGAATCGGACATGACTGGACTTAACGTCTGGGGAAAACGTTTACCCTTTACCTTAACTACCACCAATTCCTCAATACTTTATTTCCCATACCACCATTCTTCGCCACAGCAACGGGTGGCCGGGCACAGCTAGTTATATATATAGATATAGATTTATTGCCTTCTTCTGTATGAAGTTTTCTCTCATCAATACTTTACTTGTCTCCCATAATATGGATAATTTTATGTCAGGGTTTTAGTTTATTTCGAAGTAGTCTTTTAGTAATCTCCTATTCCTTTCTATATCTTCTTCCTTTTTAAACAAATTTTCATCTAACCTCCATCTTTTTGCCTGATTTTTATATTGTATTTTCATTTCCATTGGGCAATGGTCTGAATCTAATCTTGGTAATATTTCTATTTTTTATATTTATTAATAACGATTTTGAACACTAAATCATATCAATTCTTGACCATTTTTAATGCCTGGCCAAATAATATATATAATCTCTTCTATTTTCATTTCTTTCCCTCCATTCGTCATGTATATTTAGTTCTTTCATTATATTTGTCATTGATTTTGGTAGATTTCCCTTATTGTTTCTTTCTCTTCCTGTTCTTTTATTTTCTTTGCTTCTATCTATTTTGCTATTTAGCACTTCATTACAATCCCCTAGAATTATTGTTTAAATTCTTGGTCGTCAATATTTTTTTCAATCTTTCTGCAAATATTGTCTTGAAATCATTTGGGGCATACACATTACATATTAAGATTATTTTGTTTTGTATTGTAATTATTACTGCTAAATATCTCCCCTCCTCATCGTTGAAGGCTAATTTTGCAGGTATAACTTTATTTATATAAGTGACAACGCCTCTTTTTTTGTGTGTGCTGAGGCATAGAAAGTTTGACCTATTTTTTATTTTCTAAGTAGGCCACGTGTCTATGTGTAATGCTAAGACATGGTACTTTTTTTCTTTAATCTATTAAATATTTTAGTTTTCTTATTTGGAGAATTGAATTCATTAATGTTATTTGAACAGATTTTTAAGATGGGTAGCATATTTCTTTCTCTTCCTCTTCCTCTTTTTCTTCTATTTGGGCTTTATCTTCTTCTGTTTTTTCCTCTTCTTCTTTCTCTTCTTTGTCCAATTCTTCTTCCAGGTGACTCATATTTGTGGCCTCTGCTCCTCTTTCTGAGTTCCTCCTCAGTTCATCATATTGTTTAGATAGAATCTTTTCCCCGTACTTTGAATCTATTGCTCCATGTTCTATCCTCTGGGGAAGTAGCAAATGTTTTTCCCCTTTTGACCTTCTCTTCTCCAAGCCCAACATATCTAAACATAAGCTGTTGCCCATGAGGGTTTGCTTCCAGACCTTTGACCATTTTTGTTGTCTTTCTCTGAATACATTACAATTGTCAATATTCTCCTTGAATTGTGTTGCCCAGAACTGGACACAGTGTTATTCTAGGTGAGATCTGATCAAAACAGAATAGATTGGGACTATGACTTTTATTGATGCCACCTAGAATTGCATTGGCTTTTTAAGCTGCCATATAACACTGATGACTGATATTCAGCTTGAGATCTACTACTCTTGGTGTAAGTTATAAAATCACATTCCCATCCCAATCCTTTCCTTCTATTATTTTTTATCAGAAACACTTGTATTGCAATGGCACTGCCAGTATTTGTATCTGCATTTTTACAGATCACCAACTCTGCCCTCCCTGGCATCGGACTATGCTGCAGGTTGTATGGGCAGGAAACATCCTTTTCCTGGTGACAGTGATAGTGATGCGTGCTTTGGGTGAGTGAAATGCTTGCATGAGATTCCAAAATTAAATTAAACACCTTGGTTTTTTATTTCTATTCTGCTTTTCCCTAAGAACTGATATTCACAGTAGGGTTTAAGATTGAAAGAGGTACACATATAAGTTTGCAAGGTGCTGTACTTCAGGGGCCTAAGAAATTAGAATGGTTTTAGGATTATGTCAGGAGTAGGCAGCTGCAGAAGTCCTTCAGGATCCTACTACATCTACTTCTTTCAATTTCCCCCATGACCAGAAATATCTATATGGTCATCATTTCCCAGTGTCCTGAGTTACAGCACCTCAAAAATTTTACATGGGGTGCTGGCTAGTTTCAGAAATGTGTTTTGTGGTCATGTTCAGTCATGGAACACTACAAACACAAATCTTAAATGTAAAAAGGTTGTAGGATATTATAGCAGGTAGGCTTTAGAATTTGGACAGGCAGCTATGAAAAAACAAGACATACTATTGAATACCAGGATTAGGATTGTCCATGGAGAATAAAGAAAGCTGGAGAATAAAGAAAGCTGACAGAATTAAAATTTGAAATGTGGTGCTGGAGGAGACCCAAAGCATTTCACAACCTTTAAAATAATACAGTTTAAAACCTGCAGATTATATATATTAAATTAGAATTAAGCATACAATTATCAAAGCAAATAAGTTAAAATCACATTAACAAGTTAACATTATTGAAAGCAATGGAAACACCATGGAGTACTTTTGGCTCATTCCTAAAAGCTTTATGCTTTTAAAGGGTGGCTGAGCAAAATAGTTTTAGCCTTCTGCTGGAAGGGCAACATAGAAGGGGCCATTCTGAGCTCCTTGGGAATAGTGTTTCATAGCCCTACAAAGAGCCACTGAGAAGACTTTCTCTTGTGATGCCACCAAATGAGTTTGTGCTGATGGTAGGAATCATACGGGGAGATACAATTTGCCGAATAGTCTAGACCTGAGACATATATGAATTATTCATATAAGAATTATCATGCTGTTAATAATTTTGGACATTTTTGTTTACTTCTGACAATACCATTGTAAGTTTTATATCCATAAAATGTATCTTAAATATAATAAAAGTCTACCTATAAACCTATAACATTATTCAGAGAAAAAATATTTATAAATCCATAAATGTATCAATCCACAAATCCTGGATTTATGGTGGAATCCACTTGTAATTCTGACTAATTCCTAAATTAACCTGAACTTTGTTTTCCCTTCAGTTGTGAATAAATCTCTTCAAGAACAGACTGTGGATGCAAATGCACATCAAGGCAATGAAGGAAACAACACACTGGAGACTTTCAAGTTTTTGCTAAAACAAAATCTGTGTGAAACTTCAACATGGACAGGTAAATTCATTTTATGTACTTTAGTCACCATATCATATACTACTAGGCATGTGCGATTAAAAAAAGGTTCTAAACTGTGTTCAAAAGTAGGGGGCGCTGGCGCTTTGTTTCTAAACTGCTTACCAAATTTTGGAGCTAAAAATTTCAAAACTTTATTAAACTTCCAAATCTTCGTAAGTACTTCGTAAGTTAGTGGCAGTCACGCATGTGCATTAAGGAAAACATTACGGTCAATTGGGAAACTTGAGGGGCTTCTCTCTTCCTCATTTTTGAGTTATCCAAATGAAACTTGCTACAGAGATAGAACACATTTACTACTGTGAGCTCACTACATTTCAGAATATTTGACCTATCCACAGATTTATGGTGAATTTTCAACATTTTTATTTAAAAAAGCATTTTTAATAATAAAGAAAATCTGTTCCTGATTTGAAAGTATTATTTCCTGTTTCATTGGGTTATCTTTACTTTGAAAGGCATTGTCCTAATCCAGAAAATTTGTTTTTTGTGGCAGTATCTTTGTTAAATTGGTGGAGAGAGACTCAACAAAGCAAAATGTGCTACAGTAGAGTCTCACTTATCCAAGCTAAATGGGCCAGCAGAAGCTTGGATAAGCGAATATCTTGGATAATAAGGAGGGATTAAGAAAAAGCCTATTAAACATCAAATTAGGTTATGATTTTACAAATTAAGCACCAAAACATCATGGTATACAACAAATTTGACAGAAAAAGTTGTTCAATACACAGTAATGTTATGTTGTAATTACTGTATTTACAAATTTAGCACCAAAATATCATAATATATTGAAAACATTGACTACAAAAATGGCTTGGATAATCCAGAAGCTTGGATAAGCGAGGCTTGCTTAAGTGAGACTCTACTGTATTTATAAGACAATGTCCCTCGTGCAAAGACAATGTTTTGGCAGTATAAAAAAGTTTTGCCATGTTTTTATGACAGAACCAATTAGGAAATGACATTTATCACCCAGGAACAGAAATCATAGTACAGATACCATCATGGGACATCTAGACTGACCTCCTTCTTCTGGGCAGTAAGGCACCATCCAAACTCTCCTGACATTCCATTAATATGTTTTCTCTTGAGTTAGATGGAAACCCCAACTCAATAATTTGGGTCATTATTTTTTCCAGCCCAGCACAGAGATTAGCTTACTGAGATCATAGAATCAGAGTTGCAAGATACCTTGTCGGCCATCCAGCCCAACCCCCTGCCAAGAAGCATTCTACGCATTCTATGATTCTATGATTAGCAGGAATGTATTGATGGTTAAAGTGGTTTGGCACTGAAACCCATTGCCTAGATTGTGGAGTTTCCTCCTCTGGATCATATCTTCACAAAGCGGTTGGGCAAGTACCTATTGAGGATGCTTTAGCTCAGGCATAGGCAAATTTCATCCCTCCAGTTGTTTTGGACTTTATCTCCCACAATTCCTAACAGGCTGAAAGATTTAGTGCAGGAGCCCCATAAATGAAATGTTCAATTTTGTGTTTTTCCTCATCTGTTTGCAATAAAGAAAATAGAGTAGTCACAGTCCTCCTCTTTGCAGATTCCATGACTGATGTTAGGGAGGGGCAAACCTCTCTGTCCTCTGTCTTGATTGGAGCCTGCCTTCTGAAGCTGATGCATTTGAGAAATGTAGTTTTAAAGCTCCTTGGATACTAATGGGGAAACTTCAGGGGCTGCTATCTCCCTCATTTTTAAAGCTATTGGGGTGAAAGTTACTATAATGGTCAAACACATTTATCATTCTTTGCTTATCAAGTTTTATAATGTTTCACTCATCCACAGATTTTTTGGGAAATTTCAAAGTTTTAAAAAAAACATTTTTAAAGACTACAAAAGCGATATCTTCCTCTGCCTCCCCCTCCCTTCTCCATCAGCCCTGATTAGCTGAGAGGCATGCCAACGTGTTTGGCTTCACCTCTGAGCAGGGCTTGGTCACAGCTACATTCAAAGACATCTGAGACTTAAGAATCAAAGATTCTTTTTGATTCAAATTCTTAATATTGGGGGAGGGGGCAGTGAGCAGGTGGATCGGAACTCACTTCAAAAGTGCTGAACTTCCAAATTAGATCTGAATTCAAAGAAATTCCAAACCAAATGCACGACCCTATACACTACAATTATGGCTGCATCTATAGTGTAAAATTAATGCAATTTGGCGCCATTTTAATAGTGCTCAAAGTGATGGAATCAAGTTTTACTTTGATGAGACACCAACACTCTTTGGCAAAGAAGGCTAAAGACCTTGTAAAACTGCAACTGCTATCATTCCATAGCATTGAGCCATGTCAGTTAAAGTGGTGTTGAACTACATTAATTTTACACTATAGATGTACCCTCTGTCCTGTAATTATCATTGCCAGTAATGACTTCCTTCTAACATTAAAAAATTCATTGGTTTCAGAATATGCAGCTTTGAAAAATGTTTTCAGTTGTAGTACTCTTTCTACTGTTTGTTCATCCAAAATAAGGGAAACTATTTTAGACAAGAGATGAGTGAGATATTTTCTTCTCAAAAAGTTAATACAGTGTATGGCATTTGGCTCAGGGAACTAAGAACAAATAAAACTACAAATTGAGTTAACAAGTCAGTTTAATTACAGTTTTTCCCCCATCTCCCAACACACCACACCCCAGGTTCCAAATATATACCAACAGCTTTTGTCCCATTCCAGTTTTCCTCTCCTTTAAAAAATTATTAGAAACCCATTACAGGAATTTCTGGTATTCACGTGCCATTTTTTATGTAGCAAACAAGATGGAATAGAGAAGACTATCTTGTCCCTAGCTATTGATGTGTAAAACCTGTCAATAGTTCCCAATATCATAACATTCCCTTCACCTACATAGGTGCAATTGGTCCCTTTTGCTTCTGCAACAGCATGCTGATATTAAAGTGACATCAGAGGATAGGATTCTCTTCCTCATCCCTTCACTATGCCTAAGTGGTCCGTTTCCTTTTATTTTATATTTTATAGTTAAATCTGTCTTTTATGTTTTCAAAGCTTAAATTGTGCAATTGCTCTAAAAATTAAAAATAAGATACAGCAGTAGTTAAGACAAGGTTAAGAGAATATATAGAAATATGATAGTGGGACTACAAACTGGTGAACTACAATTTCAGGATGAATTGCACGAGATTCATGAGATAGCATCTAGACTTGTTGAAATCAGAATTCTTTATAGAACGGAAAAGCAAGAAGGCTTCTAGTTTTGCTATAAGAAGCGAGATTGGATTAGCACACCTCAGCAGGCAAAATATTATTACTATACGTTTTTAAAAACTTGGAAAATGACGAAGAGCCAGAGGGAGCACATGATGGAGAACAAGAGGAATCAAGTGGAATGACAAAAGACCTGAGTAGTGGGAAAGAGGAGAGGGATTATTCAGGAAGTAATAAGGAAGAATTTGAGCATAAACAAAACTGGAAAAAGCGGTCCACGGATAGATACATGCTAAATTAATGAAAGAAAGCTTGGAAAGATTGGCGACTAATAACTTTTATTATAATAGACTACAAGTGATTTAAAAAACAATGATTAGGCATGCAGTATTGAGTAGACTTAATAGATTGATATCTTTATTTATCTTTAATTTTTGTATGGGAGATTGGGAAATTTGATGATATTTCAATTTCTAATTGGTTAACCTGGGGCACAGTCTGGAAGCAGTTTAATGAATTTTGTTGAATGTAAGCTGAGAATATAGTAAATATATGTTGTCCTCTTTAGGTAAATATATTATGTTGGAACCTATCTATGTATCTATGTATCTGTAGTTAAGAATATTGTCAATAGACAAGGAAGATGATGGGAAGTGAGATTACTATGCTGAAAGACTTTGAAGTCTGATGAATCTAGTATGTGACATTATATTGATAATGTATGCAGTGTTTATTCATAGATTTGTTTATTGCATAATTAATAGAAATTATTTATATAAACTGGCAAATTGGTGCAATTAAAGAGAGGTGTGATATTGAAGGTGCTCAACCTGCTATGTATCCATTATCAAATGAAAGCACCACCGTTGTGGAATAGCATGTTTGTGCAATAAAGTCCTAGGATTAATGTTACTCCTGGAGCCATAAATAGGAGAATATCTTCACAATTTGACTTGGTATGCTACAGGCTGTATCCTCTCATTGATGACTGGGAATTTGTTTCCATCATCCTGTTTTAAATGTTTTTGAAACCTATACTTTAGAAAAGTATTGAAGTTTAAAGAATAAATAATGATTGTAATGTCTGGAGGATTAATGGTAGAGACGGAGCAAAATATAATTCCTAATAACATCTGCTTTCCTTCTTAGAGAACGGAAGTTGTGCTCTGTGCCCTGAGACATGGCTTCTGCACAAAAACAAATGCTACTGGTTTTCTAATTCATTTCAGTCTTGGGAAAAAAGCAAGGAAAATTGTTTAACAAGGAAATCTCAGCTAGTTGTGTTGTATGACCAGGATGTGAAGGTAAAACATTCTGACAGTTTTTTGTTGTGGTTGTTCTATATGTTCAAGTTGAGTTCAACCCTATGACCACCCTTTAAATGAGAATTTCTCAAAGTGCTTTCTCCATATTTTTCTTCTGCCTTGCACTTTATGCAGCGGTATCATCGTTTTCCAGTGAGCCACAGCTTCTCATAACACATCCAAGGTACAGCGTAAACTTAGTTATTTTTATATCTAGTGGGAGATCAGGCTTAATTTGCTCCAAGAATATTCATCACTCTTATTCTTTTATACTTCAATTCGAAGCAGACTGAAATACTATTACATGGATCCAATCATGAACAATCTTTTTACATATTTTAAAAGCCTGCACATATTTTGAGATGCATGTGTCTAGGGGCTTGTATACATTGGCCCCAACCTCTGCTGTGGATCACTGGATGTTTTTTGTTTTAAACTGACTTTTGTCCACATTTAGCAAAGTTGGGGACTACTCTGGTACCCTAATATACCTATGGTGCTGTTGTATGCTTTTAATTCATTTCTGACATAGGATGACCCTAAGGTGGTCATTTCATGGGTTTTCTTAGTAACATTGGTTTAGAGAAGGTTTGCCATTGTCTTCTTATCAGGCTGAAAGAGTGTGACTTCTCCATGATCACCACCATGGCTGAGCAGGTATACAAAACCTGCTGCCATAGAATTGTATTAAACACACAAACCGCTACATTGTACTGGCTCACACATAAATTTTAAGGCAAGTTTGACCTCTGTCTTGCACGGAAGTGAACTGACTGGCAGAAATCACTACTGAAAAGTATAGAAAAACTGTTAGAGCTGCCTATTTTCTTGTGGGCGTACAATCTCCCCTGAAGTATTAAAAGAGTAGATGAAAATGATTTTGTCAATGCTGGGTTTTGACAGTCCAAACCATATATTCTCCCAAATGTGTGCCGAACAGCAAGCCCTTTTACACAATGTAGCAGCCAAAATAAAATTTGAACTGTTTGTATGTATATTACTTGTCAAAAGAACAATCAGAGTCTTGGTTCACAAATTAGTTGAGGACAGGAAAATACTTGTGAATCAGTGAACATGTATATTGTAGAGCAATACTGCATAACAATGATGGGATGCAGAGGCAGCAATCCTTGTTATGAACAACACATTTACTTTTATAGGAATTCATCCAGAATAAGGGAAGAAAGACCCTACACATACATAACATTAAGGAAGCCTCACCTCTGTCTTGCATAAAAGTGAACTACATAATAAATAGAGGCAGAAATCTCAAAAGCATTGTAAGATTTTTAGAACTGTCTATTTTCTTGTACAACTTCTGCATAGTATTAAAATTCTGCCTGCGATTTTGATATTCCAAAACTTATCCCCCCCCCCAAAAAATGCTATACAGCTGTCCATTTTACAAAATGTAGCAGCCACAGAAAAAATTGAACTGTCAATTATATATTGTAGGACAATTGTGCTTCCTTTATATATTATTGGGCAAAAGAACAACCACAGTCCTGCCTTACAAATCAGCTGAGGCAAATACTAAGTGAATCAATGAACATGTATATTGTATGGAAAGATGGCATAATAATGATGGGATACACAGGCAACAATCCTTGTTATGAACAATACATTTTCTCTTACAGGAATTCCTCCACAGTAAGGGAATAATAAAAATATGGATTGGACTTAGTGGCCCATTACCAGATAAGAACACATGGATCTGGGTGGATGGCTCTCCAGTGAACCAGACACTGTGAGTACTCAGATATCTCTGGAGGAAAGGTTTTATAAATCAATAATTTTGTAAACTCACAAGCTACAGAGCTGAAAATTGTTGTGATTACCAAGTCTACAGCATTCTCAAGTGTATAAGGAACCAGTACATCTAACATCTTATGCTACTCTATACCTTACAAAAACCATATATCTGAAAGACGAGGAAGTCTCCCAAATACTCCGCATTTGCAAGTTGGACTTGTGTGGATTTGATAACATGTGTATTTGAATAAAATTTCCTTTTGAATAATCTTCCACCAGAAATTGACCAGAGTCACACTGGAGGACCTACAGAGAGTATACTGGAGAGAGTACTTCAACAATTATTATACTTCTTTGTTGTTTATTCGTTCAGTCACTTCCGACTCTTCATGACCTCATGGACCAGCCCATGCCAGAGCTCCCTGTCGGCCGTCTCCACCCCCAGTTCCTTCAAGGTCAAGCCAGTCACATCAAAGATACCATCCATCCATCTTGCTCTTGGTCGGCCTCTCTTCCTTTTTCCTTCCATTTTCCAGCATCATGATCTTTTCCAGGCTTTTCTGTCTTCTCATGATGTGGCCAAAGTACTTCATCTTTGCCTCTAATATCCTTCCCTCCAGTGAGCAGCCAGGCATTATTTCCTGGAGGATGGACTGGTTGGATCTTCTTGCGGCATTATACTTGTATCTGCTGTTGTTAAATGGAAATAACAGGATCATACATGCTCAGAAAAAAATTAAAAAATTAAGATGACTGGTTGTCCATGAGTAGTGGGAAAAAATCAAAATTATGTTTAAATGTTTTGCTTGAGCCTGCTGGGATTGAGCCAGATGTCTCAAAACATCTGAGTCCTGCAAAGGTCTTCCTATGGCTAGGTGATACAAAACACAGGGAAGGAGGGCACAATGGACGGATCAGTGTTGTAATTACTGTAACACAACTTTACCTATGAGATTGTGCTATGTAAAATCCCAGTGTGCAAAATGTTTTATTTAAAATGCTGGGTTCCAGTCTTGCTGAATGTCTTTTCTATGGTGATGATGATGGTTGTCTTCTTCTCTCCCTAGGTTTCCAATATTGCACTCTGAGAAGGATGGCTGTGGTACCTTTAAAAAGGACAGCATCTATTCTGAACTGTGCAGCACAGATCTTCACTGGATTTGTCAAAGAGACGCTATATTTATTTGAATATTTGTATTTATACCTATTGAAGATCAAAGTGTCCAGTGAATGGTGTCCAGCTCTTGTATGACAATGATAGTAATTCTATACAGCAAATGAGAGTAGTACTTTCTAGAGATGTGTGCAAAAAGATTTCCTTCATTTCCTTCGTGCTATTGTTTTGTTTCAACCATTCATCTACACAAAACAAATGAAGACATTTTCTTAGGAAATGAGAGGTGACACGGAAATGCTCAATATCTCTCCTATGCTGACCATGGTAATCCTTCTCTCCCTATGTTTCCAATATCACAATCTGAGCAGGATGGCTGTGGCACTTTGGGGGGAAAAGGCATCTATTCTGATTGGTGCAACACACTGCTTCAGTGGATTTGTCAGAGAGACTGTATTTCTTTGAATATGACATTTTCAATGCTATAAAAAGAATAAAAGTCAGATAAGGAGGGGGGGAGGAGAAGTGAGGGTATTTAGGTTATTGGTAGTTAAGTTTTACCCATATCGATACTGTTTCAATTTCTGGGCGGAGGCCACAAGGCCTCTTTTTCTAAAGAGAGAAGGATAGTCCATTTTAGAAAAGGGGGAATTGAAGGAGGAAAACATTTCCCCCGTTTTTGCTGGTTATTTCCCCCTCCCCACTTCCCATTTCATAAACTAGGGTTGTTTCCACAACTGGGAGATGGGTGGGGAAAATAAGAGGAAAACAGGGGGAAATGGTTGTATTCCTTCAACTCACCCCCCACCCCTGTAAAATAGACTATCCTTCTCTCTATATATCTAAAGAACTGGAAAAAAATATCGAAAGAGTACTGGATATGAGAAGATATGACAAGTTTTGACACTGGGTGACAAAAAGAATGTATCTGCTTTGCTATAGAGAACATTTGAAACTCTAAAAATTTTATATGATGTGTATAACAATACCTGTGTGGAAGATATGGATGCTAACAACTGCAACAAACATATACGATATTGAGGGTGGGTCAAAAAGTAATGCCTCCTGTGTCATAAAAACATTATGAATGAACATATAACAGCAGAAGTTGCTACAGATCATAGCCTGAAGTATCCTCTACTACCCAAAACTACCGTTCAACATAGTCAACATCAATTTGTACACATTTGCGCCATCGTTTAACCTTAGCATCAAAACCATTTTGGAAAAATTCAAGGCCTTGCTTCGTGACCTGTGATTTTAAAGATGTTTTAACGTCATTCAAGTCATTGAATTTGAAACTACGTAGGTTGTCTTTCAGAGGTCCAAACAGGTAAAAGTCAGAAGGAGCCAAATCAGGACTGTAGGGTGGGTGAGGCACTACTGACCAGCCCATTTTTGCAGTTGCCTGGGCTATGAAAAATGACTTGTGTGGGCATGCATTATTGTGATGAAGCTTGATGGAACAAATGTCTTATAGTTGTCTCTTCTTTCTTATTGCCTCCTTAAGTTTCTTAAGTGTGATTGCTTAGTTTTCGCTGTTGATTGTGGCACCATGTTGCAGAAAATCAACAAGAATAACATCCTGTGTGTCCCAAAATACTTTTATCATAACCTTCTGTGCTGATCTGGTAGACTTATCACTGAAGAAGTGGAAGGGGTTTGGGAAGTGGATATCCCAAGTCAGCAATGATTCCTTGGGCAGAGTCATATGCGATGTTCAATGCATCAGCAACATTCTGAACTGTAATGCATCAGTCTCCTTGAATCAATTCATCAGCACATTCTTGATTTGCATCTGTGACTGATGTTGTCAGTCCGCCGTTTCTCAGTTTATCTGCAATTTCCTTTTTCCATTTTCAAACTTCTTCACGCAACGCCAGACATTGCTGATGTCCATTATAGTGTCCCCCTAAATATTCTTCAAGCAATTATGGATTTCCTTAGGTACACATCTTCTTTTGCCAGAAATTTAATGACAACTCTTTTTTTAACCTTCAGATTCACAGTTCTCATCAGTCAATATGAAAAAGAAATTACTATATCAGTAAAGTTACGTTGCATAGATAGTCCAGTAGCTGTGAAAGATATAAAAGTTAGAGTGATGAAGGCATTACTTTTTCACCCACTTCCCAAACCCCTTCCGCCTCTTCAGTGATACAGCAGCTATTTATATAACTCTAGAGCTCCTTCACCCTTTTTATTTTTATCCCTTTTAATGTATGTGGACAATATTATGTTTCTATTTTCAAGGTATAATAATAAAAACTATTATCAAATAATTATAAAAATAAACGGGAGTGACATGTGTGCAGATGCTTCAATATTTCCATGTTCACTTCACTGCCATTTTAAATCATGGATCAAGAGAGCTCATTATACCCAATCCATATAAAAGATGCAATACAAACAAAGACTTAACAGAAGAGGATTCTATGAGGTCAAAGTTCTGGATGCCCCATGGCAAGATATGGAAGTCACCCCACCCTCAGTCTATTATACATAATTTATCCTCATATTAAATTTATTTATTTGCAACATTTATATTCCGCCCTTCTCACCCCGAAGTGGACTCAGGGCAGATCACATTACACATATAGGCAAACATTCAATGCCTTTTAACATAGAACAAAGACAAGACAAACATAGGTTCCAAGCGGGCCTCGAACTCATGACCTCCTGGTCAGAGTGATTCATTGCAGCTGGTTGCAGCTGGCTTGCTCTCCAGCCTGCGCCACAGGCTGGGATGGAGGTTTTGTTTTTATTTTAGTTTCACTGCTTTGCAATGATTTACAAAGCATGCTACACTTGTTTACAATTAATCTTTTTAGTACCCATCCTTCTGGCATAATTTTTCAAGCATCATACTATTTGTATTTGTTTTGATTATGCTTTCCCTGCTATTATTCTATGACTAGCTTGGGGACTCGGCAGTGCATGGGTTATTTGAAGAAGGCATTGTTTGTTTTGGGAGGTTAGGTAATATCACTGAAGTTGGGTCCAGATCCATAGTTAGCTGGGTTCAGTGCTGTCTGGATAAGGTTGAACTACAACCCCCAGATTCCCAAGGCAAATCCTGCCAATATTTGCAGTTAGCCATGCTGGGTCTGTGTGCCAAGTTTGGTCCAGATTCATTACTTGCTGGATTCAGTGTTCTCTGAACATGGGTGAACGATGATAACTCTCTGATGCCAAGGTCAATCACCCCAAGTTGCCAGCGTTGGGTCTGTGTGCCAAATTTGATCCAGATCCATCATTTGTGGGGTTCAGAGGACTCACAGAATATAGGTGAACTAAAACACCCAGAGTTAAAGGTCAATCACCCCCAAAGTCCATCAGTGTTCCCAGTTGGCCAAGTTGAATTTGTGAGCCAAGTTTGGTCCAGATCCGTCATCAGACGGGTCCAGTGTTCTCTAAATACGGGTGAACTATAACTCCTGGTTCACCTGGATGCCAAGATCAATCAACCCCAAACCCAATCAGTATGCAAATTTGGCCTGGCTGGGTCCGTGTGCCAGTTAGTTCCAGGTCCATTGTTGGTGTGGTTCAGAGTGCAGGTGAAGTATATTTCCCAGTTCCTACAACTTCTAGAAATCATGGGGAATTCTCCCCAAACCTCTCTCTCTAGTATGTTCACTTGCTGATCAGTTCCTCTGTGGGCTGTGTGCCATAGGAAAGGGTTAAGAGAGGGGGAGTGTTTTCCAAAGCAGGAGGAGCTGCTTTGTTTCCCTTTAACTCCTGTGTCGCTTGTGCGTTGCGGAGGCGTGCTTGTATTTCAGGGTATTTCTACACACGGTGAGTCATGGTAAGCTGGCTTTGTTTACAGTTTACTGTGCTTTCTTTTCTCTTTGTTGCATAGTTGCCAGATTTTGACATGATATTTTTAATATATTTTTTCTTTTAATGTTTGTCTGTGTATTTAATTCCGTCAAATCAATAGAATTGTAGTCCAAAGGCTTTCATGACCAGAATCACTGGGTTCCTTTGAGTTTTCTGGGCTGTATGGCCATGTTCCAGAAGCATTCTCTCCTGACATTTTGCCCACATCTATGGCAGGCATCCTCAGAGGTTGTGAGGTATGTGAGGTTGGGTATACCTCACAACCTGTGAGGATGCCTGCCATAGTTGTGGGCGAAACATCAGGAGAGAATGCTTCTGGAACATGGCCATACAGCCCGGAGACTCACATCAACCCAATAGAATTGTACCATCATGAATCTGGAAGGGACCACTAGGGGGTTGCCCCAGTCCAACCCCATTCTTGCAAGAACACATAAACAAAGCACTCCCGACAGAAGGCCATTCAGCCACTGCTTCAAAATCTCCCTAGAAAGAGTGTCTATAATTCTTTTTTATTGTGTTAGAAGCGACTTGAGAGCATACTGCAAGTCATTTCTGGTGTGAGGGAATTGGCCGTTTACAGAGACGTTGCCTAGGGGATGCCCAAATGTGTTACCATCCTGCTGAGAGGCTTCTCTCATGTCCCTGCAAGTTAGAGCTGACAGATGGGAGCTCAGCCCTAACAATTTTGCCATAGAGTTGCTTTCTTTTTATCCTCCCTGGTATGTTTTGAGTGCTTTCAAACTGATTTTACTTAGTATTCTGTTTAATACAGTGGTTTCCAACTTTTGGGCCTCCAGATGTTTTGGACTCCAGCTCCCAGAAATCCCAGCCAGCTTACCAGCTGTTAGGAACTGTGGGAGCTGAAGTCCAAAACACCTGGAGGCCCAAAGATTGGGAACCACTAGTTTAATAGTACAGCCTATTGAATGAATATAGTGTATGCGGTACTTAAAACAGAAGCAGGCTAGAAGGGGTCTTGCTATTTATAAGAAATAGTCATTGCTTGTTTTTGTTTTTTTTATGAATGCTCTGATTAGAAAATCTATAAAGATTATGTGAACTATAACTCCCAGCATCCAAGGTCAATTCCCCCCAAACTTCCCAAAGTTGGTCATGTTGGGTATGTGTTCCAAGATTGGTCTAGATCCATTGTCAGTAGGGTTCACAGTGCTCTCTGGAAGTGGCAGCTGTCTTGGAAAATATATACAAACATAGATAGATACAAACATATTTTCACTTTTATTATACACTGTGGATAGATAGATAAGATATAGATTAAAGAAATTAATTTGCAAGGCAAAACTGAAGCGTTCATAGGACAAGCAGGAAGTCATGTATGAATGTACAGTATAGTCTTGCTTATCCAACATAAACGGGCCAGAATGTTGGATAAGCAAAAATGTTGGATAATAAGGAAGGATTAAGGATAAGTCTATTAAATGTCATATTACGTTATTATTTTACAAATTAGGCAACAAAACATAATGTTTTACAACAAATTGACAGAAAAAGCAGTTCAGTACATGGTAACGTTATGTAGTAATTACTGTATTTACAAATTTAGCACCAAAACATCACAATATATGGAAAACATTGACTACAAAAACATTGACTACTAAAAGGCAGACTGTGTTGGATAATACAGAACGTTGGATAAGCAAGACTCTACTGTATTGTCGAAGGCTTTCATGGCCGGAATCACTGGGTTGCTGTGAGTCTTTCGGGCAGTATGGCCATGTTCCATAAGCATTCTCTCCTGACGGTTTGTCCAAATCGATGGCGGCATCCTCAGATGTTGTGAGATCTGTTGAAAACTAGGCAGGTGAAGACATTCCACAGACGTATAAACCTTACTTGCCTAGTTTCCAACAGACTTCACAACCTCTGAGGATGCCTGCCATGGATGTGGACAAAACGTCAGGAGAGAATACTTCTGGAACATGGCCATACAGCCCGGAATACATACAACAATCCTGTGATCCCGGCCATGAAAGCCTCCGACAACACATTGATGTCAAATTGCATTAATTCTACAGTGTAGATGCCCTCAGGGATACCGTGTTTATTATCAACTACAATCAACTTATCTTGAAAACCCAACTGTTTCCATGCTGTTCTCAGAGCCACAAAGCTCCCCCTCACTTATGTAGAGATGTGTTAAATCAGTAATTACATTTGTTTATGGTGAAGGTTCTGAAGAAGACTAGAAAACACCAAAACAGATAGATCAATCTATTAAACTATATGAGTTTATATTCTAGCTAGCTATTTTGCAGTGTTTTCTAGTTAGGATGTTCTCCTTTTTATATTTATTGAGTGTAGTGGATCCGGGATCATTCCTGCTCTGGTGTTCAGTCAGTTTTGGAAACAGAGCTTTGGTTGTTGCTTCAAACTTAAGATGACTCTAAGATTCCCCATCACAATGTTTTCTAAACAAGATTTGTTCAGAGAAGCCTGGTGATGACCTGGGTCTTAGGTGAAGAGAATTTGACTTGTTTCAGATTTATGGTGACCCCAAGATGAATCAGCCATGGGATTCTTGACAAGAATTGTTCCAGAGGAGTTTTCCCTTGCCTTCTTCTGACGCAGAAAGGTTTTGACTTGTCCAAGGTAGCCTAGTGGGTTTTCCATGGCCAAGCATTGAATCAAACCCTGCACTCCAGAGACTTAATCAGATGGGTGGGTGAAAAGAGGAGGGAACCATTTTGTCTTGTTCCCTCCTGCCTTTCCCCGTCTTCTGATATGGCCAGCCATCCCTTGTCCTTTCTGCACCTTTCCCCATTTTCTCCTGCTTTCTCCGTTTTGGAGTTGGGGAACACCTGACTCCTGAAGACAGTCTTTGGGCTCAGTTTCCATGCACTTTGGAAACAGAGCACCACAGAGTCCCACCAGAATTGCACTTATGTCATGTGGTGGCTTGCATGGGATTCCCGCGGGGCTGTTTCCTAAGCACATGGAAATGAGCCCGAAGACCATCTGGTGAAGTCCTAAGTCCAACATTGAAACCATGATATGTTTCTCAAGCTGTTTTACATGCATGCAAAATATATCCAAATCCCCTTAACAAATCCTTGCTTTTTATAAAGATCCCTATCCTGCAGCTGTGAGTTTTTACTTTATACATTCATAAAATCAGCTTGCACAACTATATAAAATCTTAAGTTGGAATTACTTGCTACTATACTTCTCCTCCACTCTCCTTCATGTTTATTTTACCCAGACTGATAATATGAAAACGGTTCCTATGACCGATATTTTCTTTCATCACAGTCATAAGACTGTACATATGACCGTAATTACTTAAGAACCATTATCTGCCCACCAGAGACATAGCTCAGTTTGTGTTGGAGTTAGACGGAAGAGAAATTCACTGCAAGGACTGAGAGCAGTCTTTAACACATGCAAGACTGAAGTGCAGAAATCTCAAGAACCTTTAAAAGGTGTTGGGACTGTTGTTTCTTACACTCATTCATGATAATAATGATCAAGTCAACGGCTTTGTGGAGAAAAGAAGTGGGGTATAAATAAATATTATAAACATAATAATTATTATGTGTTCATTTCTGTTACTCAAGGGGGAAAGTACAGTTGGTCCTCCACACCCACAGATTCTGCATTAATGAATTTCACCATCCATGGCTTGAAAATGTTTTTTAAATAATAAAAACAAAGAGCAAACTTTGTTTTTACCATTTTATATAAGTGATGCCATTTTGTGCTGCAACAAAAGGCAACCTGTTGTCAAACTTTAAAGTCCACCCTCAAAGGCCTTTTTTCATAACACCAGATATTCAAGTGTAGGCAAGAAATGAATGGAAAGGAGAATTCCATCTGGCTCCCACAGAAAGAAGCCGAAGCATGGAAGAGCTGCTGAAAATACATCCTACATCTAGCATCTAGTTAGAGTTTGCAGTCTGTTTAAAGGCTTTAGAAATGTCTGGGGGTGCATGTATACTGTATAATTAGTACAATTTGATATCATATTACCTTCCATGACTCAGTGCTATGGAATCCTTGGACTTATAGTTTCCAAGGTCTTTAACCTTCTCTGCCAAAGAGAACCGATACTCATCAAACTACAAATGTCAGGATCCATATCATTATGCTATGACAGTTAAAGTAGTGTGAACCTGCATTAAACATAGTGTGCAGGTGCATCCAGGATGATTTTTTTTTCATTATATAGCTATAGTCCTATGATTCTATGGAATTGCATTCCTTAGAATCCTGGAGTTTCTAGCCTGCTGAGGCTCTTACAGCGTTTTGATTGAGAATGTCAAATGCCTCTCCTTAAATTGCAAATCCCAGAATTGCCTAGGATGCTGCTATGTAGTTAATGTGGAATCATAGTACTATATTTATAAAGTGAGAAGGGACATTAGATGGGGGTCTTTTTAAATTTCAAACTATGTTCTCTGTAGTAAGCCTATTTCTATGAATATCTGGAAAATCTGGAAAGTCAAAAAAGAAAGAAAAAGACACAGAAAATAGAAAATAAACTCCCATTTTTACTCAAATCTAATGCTTACCTTTTTTGGCTAAATGACCTTGCCAAAATTGGGGTGTGTGTGTTAGATTTGCATCATTCTGCAATCTTAGTGCTGAGCCAAAGCAAAAGGGAAAGATGCTTCAGGAACTGCACTTGGAGCTCCTCTTTGAGGGACATCATCTCTAATTAAACTAATTCACTATCTCCTACTTTTACTAGCTTCAAACTTGTTTGATTTCGTGACTGCTTGTAGATGCTAGATGCACATGCACAGTACTCAAAGTTGAATTTCTGCCAGCTATGTTTAGAGAACCAGAATTAGTAGTTCTGTTCAAAACAGATGGCTGAACTACAAAGAAAGCCAGATGGCCAATTGTAGTCTCCAGGGGAAACACTATTTAGTCATTTATTTGTTTATTTTTTAAAATCTGGTTTCCATACAGGTTAAGGCCTGCGACCCTCAGAGGAAACAGCTCAGATGACTGAAGAAATTAGAGGTAATGCATTTTGTATAAAACAGGCTTGTCGTACTCCTTCATTCTGCCAAAATACTGAAGGGAATTATGGTATACATTACAAAGTCAGTTCCATAATATTTTTTGGACATGCTTGAACAGGTCTAGACAGTTTTTAAACATGAATTTTAAACATGTCCTTTGTTTAATCTACGTTTTCTGTATTTTAATATATATTTTATAGAAATACATTTTAATATGTATATTTTATAGACATACAGTTTAATATGTGTTTGTGGTATTTTAACAATGTTTAATTATTCTGTAACCCACGTCGAGCCACAAGGAGAGGCAGGTAAGAAACAACAACAACAATAATAATATTCCTGAGGTATTCTGAATCCATTAGTTTGCGTTCTAGTCTCTCGAGCAGAAGAAAATTGACAGCTCTAGCCAAGAATACGGATGGTGAGTTGTAATCCAACAGCATCTATGTGCCAAAGCCTGTGTAGTTGTATAGGTTATTTTGGGAACCATTTGAAGTTTAAAGAGACACGGTTTTATCTAAGAACTGTTGGGTATCACAATAAATTATGTACTTGGAAAGATTACTGATCAGGAATGGACCACCTGCGAAAAGTGAAAATCTGTGAATTCGGGCCCGGGCTATGGCGCAGGCTGGAGAGCAAGCCAGCTGCAACCAGCTGCAATGAATCACTCTGACCAGGAGGTCATGAGTTCGAGGCCCGCTCGGAGCCTATGTTTGTCTTGTCTTTGTTCTATGTTAAAAGGCATTGAATGTTTGCCTATATGTGTAATGTGATCTGCCCTGAGTCCCTTTTGGGGTGAGAAGGGCGGAATATAAATGCTATAAATAAATAAATAAATAAATTTATGTTGTTTACAATCTCACTGATGCTGTCCGACTGTGTTGTTTACAATCTCACAAAGCTGCTTCAGCCTCCTTTTCTCTCCCTTCGGCTTCTTCCTTCCTTCCTTAGTCTTCTCCTTAGGAAGGAAGGAGAAAGAGAGAGGAAGGAAAAATCATTTTTATAGTTTACTAGCTTGAGGACCCGGCGATGCCCAGGTCATTTGAGAATGGTATTATTTGTCTTTTAATGTTATGTATTCTGTTTGGAGAGGGTGAACTACAATTCCCAGAATCGTGGCTGAATCCTCCCCAAACCCTGCCAGTATTATAAGTTGGCCATTTTGGGCATGTGTACCAGGTGTGGTGTAGTACTATCTGGATGAGGGTGAACTTCTGCAAGTTCTAGATTCCCGGGGCAATTACCCCGAAATATCTATCAGTTAGGCTTGATCGGTCCACGAAAAATTTGATTCTAAACTCGTTTCAAAACTAGAGGGGGGCAGCTTTTCGTTTCTGATGGTATTTCCGAATTTGGCCCCCAAAAAAATTCGAAATTAACGAAAATTCGTTATTTTCTAAATTATTTCGTTAATGGCGGACGCGCATGCGCAATTCCCAAAAACAGCACAGAGGGAGAGGACTTTACAGGACTCTCCCACCCTCATTTTTTGAGTGATCTTCTTCCAACTTGGTACAGTGGTAGAACACATTTAACACTGATAGCTCACCAAAATTTGGAACGTTTCCCTTATCCTCTGATTTTTGGCGAATTTTCATAGCTTTTATAATAAACCATTTTTTAATAATTGCAGAAATCTGTTCCTGGTTTGAAAGTCTTATTTCCTGTTAAATTGGGTTGTCTTTACTGTGAAAGTCATTATTCTACTTCAGAAACTTTGTTTTTGTGGCTGAAACTTTGTTAAATTGGTGTGTGTGTGATATATACTGTGTATATATATATATATAGTCCCTGCATAATGTGTGTGTGTGTGTGTGTGTGTGTGTGTGTGTATATATATAGGTAAAGGTAAAGGTATCCCTTGACGTTAAGTTCAGTCATGTCTGACTCTGGGGGTTGGTGCTCATCTCCATTTCTAAGCCCAAGAGCCAGTGTTGTCCATAGACACCTCCAAGGTCATGTGGCCGGCATGACTACATGGAGTGCCATTACCTTCCCGCCACAGCGGTACCTATTGATCTACTCACATTGGCATGTTTTCAAGCTGCTAGGTTGGCAGAAGCTGGAGCTAACAGCGGGCACTCACTCTGCTCCCGGGATTTGAACCTGGGACCTTTCGGTCTGCAAGTTCAGCAGCTCAGTGCTTTAACACACTTCGCCATCGGGGCTCATGTATATATAATATACATACACATACACACAATGTGGAGAATATGTGGAAAGGTAGATAGATAAGTTGGGAGCCACAGCGAAGGCACCTTCCTGGGAGCAAGGTCTAATAATAATAATAATAATAATAATAATAATAATAATAATAATAATAATAATAAATCCCTTACAATATCCAAGATGGCTCACTGCTACAGAATCTTGGGAGGTTTAGTTTGATATGGTACCATTATTGGCAGAGAAAGCTAAGCTGTAGGAGTTGAAATCCAATCATTTATCCTCCCTATAGAATCAATTTTATATGCATTTTTAGCTACAGAAAAGCTAAAATCAGGACAGTAAAAGAACAACACCCAGAAAATGGGAATTCCAGACAGGAAACAATCAGGGCCAGCTAATACCTCCCAACAAAGGATTCCCCCAGGTAGGAAGCAGCCAGGCTTTGAAGCTGCAAGGCTATTCAATGCTAATCAAGGTGACCAATTGCAACATTCACACTTGCCTCCCACAGACAAGAGTTCTTTCTCCCACCCTGGACCTTCCACAGATATATAAACCCCACTTGCCTAGCTTCGCACAGACGTCAAAACCTCTGAGTATCAGGCCTGAGCTGAGGCGGCGGTGGCGGCGGCCATTTTCCCCCTCCGTCTTCCTCCTCCTCCTCGGCCTCCTTCCCCCTCGCCCCCTCCCATTGGCTGAGCCCGTGACGCCCCTTTTGCTGAGGGGCAAAAGGAAAGGGCCTGAATGGTGGGAGTTTGGGGTTTGCAAAAGCTTTTTTTTCCTAACGAAAAAAACGACGACATAACGAAAAACGGCCTCTCGCGATTCGAAACCGCGATATCCAGACGTGTGGACAACCAATGCCGTATATTGCTTCAAAACAAACGAAAATAACGAATTAATAACGGTTAACGGGGAAAACGAATTATTTGAGCAAGCCTACTATCAGTATCCACAGGAGGCAATATTCAGTCTGTGTGCCAAGTTTGGTCTAGATTCGTTATTGGCTGGGTTCAATGGTCTTTGGATGGAGGTGAACTACAACTCCCAAAATCAAGGTCCCTTCCCACAAATACCTGCAGTATGTTCAGTAGGTCATGAGGCTTCTCTGTGTGAAGTGTGGTCCTAGTGCATTGTCGGTGGGGGTCATTGTTTATCTGGCTGCAGGTGAACTATAACTCCCTTTTCCCCCAAACTTGTCCAATATGTTGTACTGGTTATGGGGGCTCTGTGTGCCAAGTGTGATGCTCATTCATTGGAGGTGAACTATAAATCCCAGTACCTACTACTCCTCAACTTCCAGTCCAGTTCCCCTCCAAACCCACCAGTAGTCAAATCTGGGCATATCGGGTCTGCATGGCAAGTTTGGCCATGCTATTAACTATTGGGTTAATAGCATTGTGGGTGTAGGTGAACTACAACTCCTCTATATTCCCCAGTAGGAGTGACAGTGCTCTGACTTGATGCAGGGTGAAGTATAACTTTCACCATGTGGAGTCAATCCCTAAACTACTCCAGTAAGTTTAGTTGCAGCTCAGTTGTGCTCTGTTTGTTATGCAGAGAGATTGGAAAGGAAAGGGCAGTGGGTGGGGCCATGCAAATTCCACGGCAATGGAGAACTCTGGGATGCCTGCCTGTGGTGGAAGGAAAAGCAAAATCTAGGATGAAATGGTCCCCAAACGAAAGCATTCCTTGGGTGGTGGGCTGTAGTGTTTAGGAAGGACATTGGCAGGGGCTGGGCTACATGTTCATGGAGCTCGCTGTAACTGTAATGTCAGTGCAAAGAGGTGACTTGCTGCTTGTGGAGGCTGGAGGCTGTCTGTGTGAGCAGACATCCGTGCCACATACACACATACGGGTTTTTGCTTTTATTATGGACTAGTTTGGGGACCCGGCGGTGCCCGGGTCATTTGAGAAAGGCATTGTTTCCCTGTGTTCCAAATATAGTGTAGATCCAATGTCAGTTGGGTTCAGTGGGTGCAGGTAAGCTACAACTCCCAATGCAAATCCCATCATCCATGGTCCATCCCACTCCAAACAGCGCCAGGATGTATAGTAGGTCATGGGAACTGTATGTGTCAAGTTTGGTCTTGATCAGACATTGCTGGTGGTTGGAGTGGAGTCAGGAAGTGAGTGAAGATACTGCAGTTCCCATCATGCATGGTTGAAACTGTTCCAAACCACACTAGGATGCAGAGTAGGTAATGGGGCCTCTGTGTGTCAAGTTTGGTACTGATTTGTCATTGGTGGGAGTCACAGTGCTCGAAGGAAGCCAGTGAAGGTATTGCAATTCCCATCGTCCATGGTGCATTGTCCTCCAAACTTCACCAGGGTATAGAGTGGGTCATGGGCGCTCTGTGTTTCAAGTTTGGTCTTGATCAGTCATTTGTGGCAGTTGCAGTGGTCTCAGAAAGTGAGTGAATGTACTGCAAATCCCATCATCCATGGTATATCCTTCCCCAAACTGCACCAGGGTGTAAAGGGGGTCATGGGGGTTCTGTCTGCCAAGTTTGGTCCATATATGTCACTGGTGGGCTCGCAGTGGCCTGTGGGAGTCGAGGTGATTGAAAGTACTACATATCCCATCACCCATGGTGCATGGTCCCGCAAATGGCACCAGGACATAAAGTGCGTCATGGGGGTTAAGCGTGTCAAGTTTGGGCCAGGTTCGGCGTTCCTGGTGGTCACAGTGGCCTGTGATAGTGGTGGCCAATCAGAAAGCTGCCACATACACACATACATACATACATACATACACCGCCTGCCGCATACAAATATTCACTTTTATTGTATATATAGATTTAGATTAGATTAGATTTAGATTAGATTATATTCTTTGAGTGTTTATTGAAAAACTAAACAGCGAATCTGCAAAAAATAAACTGCGAAGTAGTGAGGGAACACTGTAATTGTTTTCTTTTGTTTTCAACAGAAAGAGAGGGGAGAAACTCAGGCTCTGAATGGTTGAATCCAGAGAGTGATGATACCACACATCCTCAAGTAGCGGGTGCCAGAGAAGTAACAAATGCTGGTAAATATATTTGCTAATATGTTGTGGTCATAGACATATGGGCTTTTTTGCTTTATGCCATTAGACCTTTTATTGGGCTCATTTATAGCCTTATTGTCACGGTTTTCTATAATTTCTGCAACAGACAGCCACCCAACATATGGATGTTCACAAGATGAATCTTTCCCATTGCAGTGCCTCCATGGCCAGCTACATTTTTGCCTGCTGTGTAGATATTAGTGGTGTGCATTTGTATGGAATCACTACCCATTTCTATTTGTACCATTTGTATGGCCCTGTTCCGTTTCCGCCTACCGCTTACGGAAACAGGCGCCTATATGAATAAGCTTTTCCGTCCAAGGTCCAAAAAAAAAACCCCAAAGTTTTTTTGGTCCTTGGGTGACAGAGCACCAGGGTCTGCTAGCCAGGGCCTACATCTAAGTGGGCCCCACATTCAGCTGTAGGCCCTGCCTCCCAGGCCTACGTGTGTTGAACGCTCAACTGTAGGCCCTGCCTGCCGAGCCTACAAGCGTTGAGCACTTGGCACTTGGCTGCAAGCCCTGCCAGCCAAGGCCTAAAGCCAAGCGCCAAAAATCAGCCTACCAAACGGCTACCATTTCCCCTTGTTTTGTTTCACTGCTTCTTTCGTTCTGGAGGGGGTTGTCCTGTTCTGGGCCATCTGAATGGACAGAACAGTACAAATCTACAAAACAGATGAAACAGGATTTGGGCTCAACTCTGTTTAATACTATAACTTTTAAGGACATGGAACCCTAGGAAGAAAACAGGTTGGCAGTTCTGCATTTTCAACCATGGAATTTCTTTTCCTTTGGTTTTTGTTCATAGATGGAAAAGAATTAGATTTCCCTAGATTAAGCCATTTCCAATTTTCGTCCAGAATTTTGGAAGTAAGCTGAATAATGACCTTGATACTTATATTTATAAGGTCATAATTCTAGATCTCAAATTAAATGGATCTCAATTGGAAAGGTTCTGACCACATTATAGAATCAACCAAGCAGTGAAGATGATAAAGGCTAAGTATACCTTACCCAAAATGCTTGGAACCAGAAGTGTTTTGGATTTCAGGGTTTCCCCCCCTGATATTGAAATACTTGTATTTTTATATATACACATCATGGTATATCTTAAAGATCAAAGTCTACATATGAAATTAACCTGTTTATATATGTGTGTGTGTACACATAGCCTCAAGGTAATTTTATGCAAATTTTAAAATGATTTTGTGCATGAAACTAATTCTGTGTACATTGAACCACCAGGAAGTAAAACTGTCACCCTCTCAGCCACTCATGGATAATTTGGATTTTGGATTATTTTAGATTCTGGACTTCCAGAAACAGGATGTTAATTCTGTATCAGAATATATAGAATAGGAATGTCATTTTCATGTGATTATAAAATTCATTTTTAGAAGTATCAGAATAAAATAACAAATGGAAAGTTGTGAAGACTGATGTTTTCAAAGAGTGTTGCAAAGAAGCAAGGAAAGAAAATGGTGGAAGGGAATTCTGATAGCTGATTCTGAAAAAAAAAGAAAAGCATGGCAATGTAGCACATGTGCAATACAATGAAGAGAATGTTATGTAGACAATAATACAAATTTCTCTCCAGTAAGAGCTCTCAAGGGAAGACATCCTGGTTACAAAATGAAAAAAGAGAAAATTGGTGTTTTGTTTTACTGCCTTTGTTTCAGTCACTTTGTAATTTCTTTAGGGGGAGAAAGATCCTAACCCCGTTATAGATCTTCTGTGTATAAGACAGCAAATAAAATGCAGACCTGTGAAAAGTTAAAATATGTTTTTCCCCCTGGATTTTTTTGACAATTTTTATATTATGCAGAAGCCAGTGAATTTTTTTTTTAAACAAATAACGCAGTGCTTTCTGCTTAACCTGGTAAAAGTTTCACCACAATGTGTACTTTGGATTGTTAAATGTGAAACACATGAGAGGAGCCCATGGTTGCTCAGTGTGGTTGCCTGGTTTCAAATGACCATTTGTTGCCATGGCAGTGGTAACGATCATTAATGTGGGTACAACCTAGCTGGAAGGTTGCAAGTCTGCTTAGGGCACCGTAATCACACAACAGGATGCCAGCTGTTACTTTTTTCTGTTTGCACCAGATGGGGCAACAAATGTAAAGTGGAGACTCTAGAATCTCATGGTTTCTTAATTGATTTGGATCTCTCTTTTAGGGACAAATCTAAAAAGGGGAGGGACTGCTACTCAAAGATATACTAAGCCTATAGGCCAAATAAAATATACTTCAATCCTGCTGCAAGCAGTGCCAATGAGGTATGGTCATTTCTGCCATCAAAATACTGCTTCCAGCATTAAATCTGGCACAAGTTACCCCAGAGCTTGGAGGCAATGCCAGAGATGTATGCAAACAGCTAGATCAGACTGAATCTGTGATGATCCAGTGTCCATGCATTTTAAAAACACATGACTGTTTTGCTGACCAGAAGCAGGTCCAAGCCTTGAAGGTGACATTGTATCTGGTAATCCCACAACTGGGTGTCTGGTGGTGTCCTCACCAGAAGCATTGGCAGTGGGAGGGCTTTACTAGAGAGCTGCTTGGGATTGCTTCTGGTGGTGGGAACCTCCAAGCAGACAGACCACTGGTCTGGTGCCAATGTGCTATTGGTAGTGTTGTATTCAAGGCAACTCTAGAGCAGGCTACTCCAGAATATTTCATCTGAGGTACGATTTTAAGTATTTCCTTAAAGCACTGCAATTGCTTCTTTTCTTTCTGCATGCAACTTAGATGTAGAACCACACCTGCAGAGCACAATGCAATTCATTGGAATTAGGGTAATGGTGTCAAACTTGTGGCCCTCCAAATGTTTGGGCCTCCAACTCCCAGAACCCCTGTCCAGTTTGTCCAGTGGCCAGGAGCTGAAGACCAAAACATTTTAATCAAATCCACGAATAATCAAATCCATAAAATTCAAACTCATAAATGTGGAGGACTAATAGTACCACAGTAGAGTCTCACTTATCCAACCTTCGCTTATCCAACGTTCTGGATTATCTAATGCAGTCTGCCTCCCGTCCGGATCCACAACTGTTTCTCTAGGCAGCAACATGCAGGGGGCCAAAATGCCCAAAAGTAACACAAGTGCAGCCACGCTCCCAAACAAGTGGCAGACTTGTTATAAAACATAATGTTTTGGTGCTTAATTTGTAAAATCATAACGTAATTTTACATTTAATAAGCCTTTCCTTAATCCTGCCTCATTATCCAACATTTTCGCTTATCCAACGTTCTGCCGGCTCGTTTATATTGGATAAGCAAGACTTTACTGTATATTGTGTAAATCAGCTGATACAGTTAACAGCCTAAAATGGTAGTGTATGTTCAATATCTTGTCTTGAATAATTTTTTCTAATAACTTTGCAACATTGTCTGCTTCTTTGTTTTAAATGTCCATCATTTCCATTTTGTGGTAATATGTTTTACAGCTCTCATCCCTAAGTGCATTACAGATAAAAAGTATGCCTTAGCCGCTGCTGTCGTCGTCACAGCTTTGATCATTACTATTATTTCCTTGGCAGGTGAGTGGAGCAACATTTGTATTTTAACTTTATTTGCAATCATATTATTTAACTTTAATTTCTACTTATTACATGGGAGTTAATACGAAAAAATGTAATGGCCTTGAAAGGCTACATGAGAAGTTTAGGGTAACTGGAAGGAAATAGGTAAAGGTAAAGGTTTCCCCTGACGTTAAGTCCAGTCGTGACCAACTCTGGGGGTTGGTGCTCATCTCCATTTCTAGGCCGAAGACCCAGCGTTGTCCATAGACATCTCCAGGTCATGTGGCTGGCATGACTGCATGGAGCGCCGTTACCTTCCCGCCGGAGCAGTACCTATTGATCTACTCACATTTGCATGTTTTCAAACTGCTAGGCTGGCAGGATCTGGGGCTAACAGCGGGTGCTCATTCCGCTCCCGGGATTTGAACCTGGGACTTTTTGGTCCACAAGTTTAGCAGCTCAGCGCTTTAACACACTGTGCCGTTATTTATATAGAGAGTATAAATGGTTTGGGAATATGAAAAGGAAATAGCATCATGCTAGAAGACTTTAACCAATTTCTTACTCTCTTTTCACAATTAATTCCATTTGTTTACATTTTACAATATAAAACCATTTTTAAATTCCTATAAAACTAGCATACATTTTAAACAGTTTTTATGAATTTCATTTTGCAGGCTGTTGTTATTCTGAGAAAAAAACCCAATAAGGTAGCTTTCAGCATGTAATAGTCATGTTTTTATGCCTTTTTGCGTGGAAAAAAGAGGGTGCAACTATTACGTGATGAAATAAGATAGTGCCTTGGGTTTGCTGTTTCTTACTCCCGAGATATTGTTATCGTGTCACAAGCAACTTGAGAACATACTGCAAGTCTCTTCTGGTGTGAGAGAATTGGCCATCTACAGAGATATTGCCCAGGGGATGCCTGGATGTGTTACCTGCTGGGAGGCTTCTTTCATTTCCCCACAAGCTAGAGCTGACAGACGGGAGCTCACCCTGTCTCGTGGATTTGAACAGGTAACCTTCAGGTCAGCACCCCAATCTTCAAGCCAGCAGTTAAGACAGCACAAGGGTTTAACACATTGGGCCACTGCAACTCCCTAGCCCCGAGATGAAGAGGAGGAAGGAGGAAGATGTCCATGTTTATTTAAGTTGTTTTTGAGGCTGAAACGAAGGAGGGAGAGCTCTGGTTTGTTTTTGTTTTGTTTAAACTACCTGCTACAATTATGTAAAGAAAGGAAAAAATATTTGTAGACCCCAAAAGGGATGTGGGGTGCAACAGTTATGCAGTAATGACTATGATGTGGCGAAAAATGGTATTTATTAAGGCCCATATTGAAAATATACTGCATTCAATGTGCAGTTTGGGGGGTTGGCACAAAAGCAGCTTCCCATTAAACTGTCACCACAACTTTGCAATGTAGAAACTTGAAAAATAAATTTCACTCCTTCCATGGTAACCCTTTCAAAATTACCACTGGAAAGAGCTTCTGGACAGGAAAATGTAATGTTTAAAAAAAGTCTACACAACTGCAGTTTTTGGCATCTGAGGCAAACTTTTGGAACAAAACCTTCATGGAGCCAGAGAGCTCACTGCATTCAATATATTTGTAATGAGCATTACGAATGCCAGCTGTACAAATGTAGTAACAGTTACCGTAGACTGACTGACATCATAACTAATCTAATTGATTTCCATGGGTCTATTCTAAATGTGACTTCATCTTAGATCCAGTGCAAAGAGCGTGTTTATGCCAACATTTTCATGGCCATTAGGATGTTTTTTAAAAACCAGATTAATTATTGTGGCTTATCTTATTTATTTAGACCCCTGGTTCCTAATGTGGAGCCCATGATCCACAGAGGATAATTTGACACACCCCCCCGGGGGGGGGGGGGGGGAATTCAAGAATGAGTTGTTAACAATGATTTGTTTTGCATCTGTTGTGGTTCTAGGGGGTCTTATCCAGTATATAAATAAATATTGTGACGTATACAATTTAAAAATAAAAATCAGAATGTCACAGCGGTCAACTGGTAACAATAAAGAAAGTCAAAGCCTGCTCATAAAGAGGAGAGGAGATAGCACAGAGTGAACTAGTGAGAAAAGGGAGGCCACTTTCATCCCAAACACCCCACTCGGCTCAGTCCTCTGTTGACATTACAAGCTATACAAAATATATCAAAATGTCTTTTTGTTCTGCATCTGAATGTAGCAAGAAAAGAAATCTGAAAAAATCCAAAGCACAATTACTATTTTTATAGGTAAGACAATATTTTATTTAAAAAATTAAAACTTTATGATTAAAAAAGTTTATCAACCACAAGAAAATTAATGTCAGGTGACAGAATATTCTCACATATTCTTATCAAATACACATAATGAAATGGGATACTGAAGTTAACCTGAATTACTCAAATCAATTTGTTCTTTTATTTTTCTCTTTTATGAATGCCATGTTCTTTGGAAGCTTGTTTAGACCAAGTGAATGGCCTCTTAGGCTTCCTCCATAAGTTCACTTTTTTTAAATAATAAGGATTATATATCATGTGGGGAGGGGATATCAGGATTTTAGATATGTTTAGGTGGAGCAGGGCCAGAAAAAGGTTGGAAACTACTGATTTATACCCAATTTTTCAGCCACAAAGTCTCTCAGAGTGGCTTACGAATTGTTAATTTGCCATCAGGCTTACAATCTAAATAAGATGCAATAATAAATAAGACATTTTTTTATTATTATTATTATTATTATTAAACTTTATTTGTACCCCGCTAGCATCTCCCGAAGGACTCGATGTGGCTTACAAAGGCCAAGGCCTCAACACACAATATAACATAGTGTCTGGCTGCAGCCTCCCACTCAGTGGCCAGAGAAATGGCAATCGGAAAATAGTGTAAGGGGCTCTCAACAGACACTGGACAAGATACAATGGATTGTGTCTGGCTTGCTGCCTCCCCTGCTTCCTTGCAGATCCATGGCACTTTCATACTACACAATTATAATGCTATGATTCCACTTTAACTGCCATGGAAACATCCCATACAATCCTGGGATTTGCAATTTGGGGACAGATATTTAGAATTCTTAGCCAAAGCACTCCAAACTACAAATGTCAGGACTTCTTGGGACGTAGCCATGATAGCTAAAGTGGAATCATGATACTATAACTTTGTAGTATAAAACATGATATGTGAAGAATCTTGTCTGCTGAACTCTTGGTCCTAGGTTTTCCTGGCTCTTATACTCTCAGGATTGTAGTATAAATGTGAGCCCTTAAATTTTGTTGTTTGTTTGCAGTCAGGAAACAACAGCCATGTCCAGTTTGTCCCCCACCTGTTGATGCTGCCTGCCCAGATGGTTGGGTTGGATACCAAGGCAAATGCTACTATAGATCAGACTCCGAAAAAAATTGGAGCAGCAGTGCAAATCATTGTTCCACATTTGGTGCTTTTTTGGCTGTATTTGAGACCCAGCAGGTCCTGGTAAGGAGCCAGTAAATGTCATCATCAGTGAGCTGTTGTATTTATTGATCTGATTATTGTACATATCATAGCACAACTTCATGGGCTGGGCATGTTTAGCCTGCAGAAGAGAAGGCTGAGAGGAGACATGATAGCCATGTACAAATACGTGAAGGGAAGTCATAGGGAGGAGGGAGCAAGCTTGTTTTCTGCTACCCTGCAGACTAGGACACGGAACAATGGCTTCAAACTACAGGAAAGGAGATTCTACCTGAACATCAGGAAGAACTTCCTCACTGTGAGGGCTGTTCGACAGTGGAACTCTCTCCCCCGGACTGTGGTGGAGGCTCCTTCTTTGGAGACTTTTAAGCAGAGGCTGGATGGCCAACTGTCGGGGGTGCTTTAAATGCGATTTCCTGCTTCTTAGCGGGGGGTTGGACTAGATGACCCATGAGGTCTCTTCCAACTCTACTATTCTATGATTCTATGATGGGCTACTAGTCTAAGTCCAAGGCCAATTAAAAATGCTGGTTATGCCCCATGAACACAAATAAACCTCTTCCTCCTTAACTGGAAGTGTGCACGTGTTTGTCTGTGTATGCCTATCTGTGACCAGTGAAGCCCTATACAAATTGAAACACAATGTTTCCTCATGCAGCTGTGCCTGGGATTCAAAATCTTCATAATCTTTGTCAAATTATTACTTTTTAACAACATTTTTATTGGATGAAATAAACCTAAGTCAAATAATCAATCAAAGACATATACAGAAAGACAGATTTCATATAACAAAAGGGCCATATCCTCCTTACAAAAATACAAAAGACATTTTTTCTTAATATAAAACACAAACCTAAGAAACTAATAACATCAGTCTAAGGGCACTTCCAGACCCTATATCCTAAGATCGGATTCCAGATCTCCTCCCTCCCAGCCAAGCATCTGGCTTAGAAAAGCCCCCCGCATGTTGCTGCCTAGAAAATCAGCTGTTTTTCTAGGCAGCAGCGAGCCTTTCCAAGTTAGTTGCTTCCCGGGAGGGAGGAAACTTTTCCCTCCCGGCGAGCACTGGCTTGCTGGGAGGGATAATAGGGCCTGTCTATTTCCAACAGTTTTGGTTATCTGGCATTCAGACCACCATTTATGTCGGATAACCAGAACTCTACTGTACTAAATAAATCTCCAGAGGGACACAAGAACATAACAGATTGGACACTAATATGCTAAAGCAAAACTTGCTGTAATTTTACAGAAAGGTTTTAATACATGGAATAAACAAATTAGTACATCATGACTCTCTCTTCCTAGGCCTTTTTGGTGAACTTTACTCGCCCCCTTCATTACTGGATTGGCCTTTCAAAAACTGGTGATACTTGGAGGTGGCCTAATGGCTCTGAGTTTAAAAAACAGTGAGTGCTTTTTATTTACATCCTTACTCTGTGTGGTCATCAGTGTTTGTCTCTTGTGAACTGAAAGTACAGTATTTGTTGGGTTTGATTCTAGGATCCATCACAGACACCCAAATCAATAAAAACTATGTGTAGTTGTGATCTACTTCTCCAATCCTCATATAAACTGTGACCTCATATATGTTGAGGGCAGGTTTGGAGACCAAAATTTTGGACTTTGATATGACTTGTGGATAAGATCAAAGGTCATTAGAGGTAAAGCCCCATTTCCCCTGCAATTTTTCTGCCCAGAAATTCAACAAGTCCAGAAATGGCACCACGATAGAGAAAGTGTAGAGATTTCTTTTGAGGTCTCCAAGTTTGGACTACACTCTCACTTTTTGTTACTCTGCTCAAGAAACAGAGTTAGTCCCTTTTTAAATGTGACTTAAGTTACAGTATTAAACATTTTCACCATGTTTCAGGGCTTTATGGAATATTTTAGACATTGAGAAGTTTTTATAAAAATTAGGAATTGCAAGGAAGTGGCTTCCTGTTCACTTTCTGTTTCAAAAATGGCATCTCTTGGTCTTAGATTGACTTAGGTAAAGGTAAAGGTTTCCCCTGACATTAAGTCTAGTCATGTCCGATTCTGGCGGTTGGTGCCCATCTCCATTTCTAAGCCAAAGAGCCTACATTGTCCAAAGACACCTCCAAGGTCATGTGGCCAGCATGACTATATGGAGCGCTGTTACCTTCCCACTGGAGCAGTAGGCATTGATCTACTCATATTTGCATGTTTTTGAACAGCTAGGTTGGCAGAAGCTGGGGCTAACAGCAGGAGCTCACCCCACCCCAGATTCGAACTGCCAATCTTTCAGTCAGCAAGTTCAGCAGCTCATCAGTTTAATCCGCTGCACCACTAGGGGGCCCTAAATTGACATAGCAGTGGACCTAAAACATGGTAGAAATCCCCTCCACAACACTTATGTGGTTTTGCGGAAAACATTTTTGAACATATTATTTATTTACTTTATTAAAAATATATTAATTGGGGGGGGGGGGCTTTGAAGCCATGAAATGTCCCTGGGGGCTGCATGTGGTCCCACACTTTACCCACCCCAATTTAGCCAGAAGTCTGCTTGTAATGTTTATTCCATCCCTGCAGATGTCACTGTTATGCTAATTTTCCCATTTATTCCAGATCTTTAGTGAGAGGAGATGGTGAGTGTGCCTACATCAATGACATTGGGCTCAGCAGTACCAGGTGCACTGCCAATAACCTCTTCCTCTGCAGCCAGGACGATGCTTGCATCAGGAAGAAGAAACACAGCACAACCTAAAAGGATGGCTTATTAGTCCAAAAAAGCAGTGCCTACAGCTCTTCGAAGATCCTGTGAGAATCTTAGCTTATTCTGAGAACCAGTTAGGCCTGGAGTTAAGGTTTTTATTGGGACAGTTGGTTCCCTGCTGAACTTGAAGCATTAATGAAAAAGGACACAAAAGCAGCTTGTTGCATTGTCCAAGACTCCAATATTGCTGCCTACGAATAATAGGGACCAGTGTAAATTTGTTTGCGATACGGAGAAAGTTGACTGCGCTTTCTTAGCATTTCTGTTACTTGTAAACCTGGGACTTAATCTAATGTTGTTAGTTTTCTTATCCTCTTCTCTAACAATAATTTGTTTTGTTTTGTTTTAGAAAATACCTAGGAGTTTATTGTTATTTATTTAACCAGTCGTATAGAATTTTTTAAATTTAATCTGTTTTGTTTATTTTTTTAATTCCGTATTAACATAACAAAGTGGTCCATTTTTTTTACTTTGTCTTTTTTATCATTATTATGTGAAACAATAAATGTGGCATATTGATCTCTCATCTCTTTTTTGGTTACCATTATCTGAAATGCCCTTTTCTCAGTTCTTTAAAGGAGTTGCTAGATGAAAAACATTTGATCATCACAGGAGTTTTGCATCTCATTTCCATCTCATTCTTTTTCCATGTTTGAAAGAAGATACTTAGATCAGAAGGGGCACAAATGTGGCTTGCATACCAAGATCCTTTGTGAGTTGTCTAGGGGCATGGAGTCATTCCATTATTTCACCAAACTGTTTCAGGTCCAGAAGAGGTTGGTGTTAAATTAGGAAAGCAGCCCAAAGGACTGAAAACGGTCCCTGGTCATGGGCATTAGCCTAATAAAAATCAGCCTCATATACCCTAGGGAAGCGCTTCTTAAACTGTGTGTCCCAACCCAAATGGGGTCCCCTTAGCTCAGTGTTGGGGTCACAAAAATTGGCAGCAGTAAATATTTTCTGAATGCCATCTATTGTATGTTTTATATGTTTACACAAACCTGTTTTGCAGTGTTTATAGTGGACTCTGCAGAAGATGATTCAGCTGTGCTTCATAAAAAAGGAAAATCAACCTGCTTAGCACGGCTTGCAAATGGATGATTTGTCAACAATACATGTTTGATTTGTATACCTATTTTATATACTTATATACCTGAGGCAATGTAAAAATTTCTCTGGCTAAGAGTGGAAAAATTTAAGAAGTCCCGCCTTAGAGGATAAAAGAGAATTGGGGGTTCAAATACTTTTTTAAAACCAGGTTGGTGACAAAAACAATGCCTCAGTTTACTGGTTTGGGGGAAAAAATTCACAGGCATTAATATTCTGCAAACTCTTGCAAGCTAATTAATTCAAAGTGATTTTGAATAGGAAAAGAAGTCGATAACTAGCTGATTTTAAAGCAAAAACGAATCCTTATTAAGAAGACAGAAAAAAGCAACTGTAGAAACCCAACCGAATAGTCTTCGATATAAGGGTATTTCCAAAGGAAAAAGACATATTGAAAATGCTATTCCTGAAGCCTCTGAAGGCATATCTTGAATGCTGTTTCATTTGGAGAATTGCCGGATCAGCTCCATGGTTGCTACATGACACATGGACCTGTTCTGGTAGTGACACAACTTTGATCCATAGTTACTTGAAGATGCTGGATAAACAAGAGCTTTCCCTTTTGGGAAGCAGCACAGTTGATTAGATATCATTCTGCTTTCCCCAGGATAATGGGAAAATGTATCATTGTATGTCACCCGAATGTCATCACTCCAGACTCCAAACAGTGTACAACAACCATTTTCATGCCCAGTGGGCACAAGAAACACCAAATCAACAATGTAAGGTAGGTAATTGTGTGTGGGGGGGGCGGTGGCGGTCAGAAACAGCATCTTGTCAGGTATCCTTTATACCTGCGTTGGTTAAAGTGTAGTCCTAGCATCCCATTGATGTTTTTGTGGTTCTCAGTGCCTCCAGAATCCCCTGATCAACCCCTTTTTGACCTTAAAATGGATACTATTTGAAGCCTCTAGACCAGTGGTTCTCATCCTATGGGCCCCCAAGTTTTTTGGCCTACAACTCCTAGAAATCCCAGTCAATTTACCAGCTGTTAGGATTTTTGGGAGTTGAAGGCCAAAACATCTGGGGACCCAAAAGTATTTTGCTCTAGACCAAAATACATTACCTTTTGAAAGATCCAATGTTTTGAGAAACTGAAGTGGACATCTGGCCTCTTTGTTTTATAATAGCCAATAAGCCCCTGCTCCTCCACACCACCTGCTGGAGGAGGAATTAATTATAACTTTTAATAATAACTTAATTTTTATATCCCACCCCATCTCCCCAAAGGGACTCGGGGCGGCTTACATAGGGACCAAGCTCAGTATTACAGCAATAAAATACAGCAATATAACATACATTCCATTACACTGAATTAAAACATAAAAACATATAAAATCATAAAGCATAGACTCAATAATAACCAATAGCCGGGTCCAATGGGCATGTTCAAAAATTGGAGGCAAGGCAATCAATTATAAATGTGCAATATATTGCAAGGTCACTAATAAGATGGACCAGTAATAAAAGTGCAGTGGCTGGGTATAGGTGGAGGTAAAAGGACTCTATCAAATTGTGCCGGATTAGTCAAAGGCACATTGAATTAGCAGCAGTTATGAATTATTTCATTCCAGCACTGGGCTGAGGCCCCTACTCTTGATATTTTTACATTTTTACCACTTTGAGAAGTTTTTTTATGGTGTGAAAGAGACTCTAAATACTTTGTAAGTATTGATGACCTGCAAAATAAATTCAAATGTACTTTATAATCTCATACAGCATATCACCAAGATGTGCATCTGATTTATACAAAACACAGAAACATCTGCAGAGTTTTGTATGGCAGGTCCTCCACATTTGTTGAGGTTAGGAGCACATAAAACCACATTTTTTAAAAAAATCACATTTTTATGTAATGGAACACCTCTAGCAATTTCTGATGAATGTTGACCATTGAACCATAATGGAGGAGCTACAAATGCATAAGAGAAGTGTTTCTGCCTAGAAATCTCTAGGTCTTTCTATATAACTGTATGGGAGAAGTTGATCATAGAAATTACATTGCCGGGACCTAGACATTCCTAAGGAGAACATATTAATCAAATCTCCCAAAGTTAAAGTTGCAAATGTCAATAACTGACTATATGTATTATTTTTGTCCTCATTTCCTGGCAACATTTATCTCAATAATTTTGAAATCTGCACCTCTTCAAAGAGGAAGGCAAGTTGAAGCTCCTTGCTCAAAAGATGCATATTGTTAGCCTCCAGTTCACAGTGATGCAACCATGCAACCATGAAGCAATACTTCATTTTTTCTTCTTCTGCAGAAATCCACACTTCTGTCACATACTTGTCACTTCTTTAGATTTTGTTCCTATCGTTCTAGTAACAGTCTACAGCTATAAATATAACCATCTCCTTCATGCTATGTATGCAACCACATCCTTTTCTAACAGGAAGACCATTGTGCAGAAGAGGTCATTTCTAGAGCAGCCGAGGAGTCAGCCATTCTGTCAGAATTCTCTTATGAATGTTAGCATTACAGTCTACAGATGGCCAACAAATTTGTGTGACTCATTTGCTCCATTTCAGTCTAAGACCCACATGTGAATGCTTTATGGTCAAGATGTTTACCACAATTCTTTCCACTTCAGATTTGATTCTGTGAAGAAATGTGCTTCTTGTTTTTAAGGTTAGAAACATATTAGCAAAATGCTGTCTCCCCCCCCCCCCCAAAATATATAAAAAAATAAATCCACCACAATTATGTTAAAATGTCCATATCTATTCTTTTTGGGAAAAGAACTCAATACACAAAATATCTTTATCTTTATCCTACCCTAGGCATGCCACAGATATATAAACACCACTTGCCTAGTGTCCAACAGACCTCACAACCTCTGAGGATGTCTGCCATAGATGTGGCGAAGCGTCAGGAGAGAATGCTTCTGGAACATGGCTGGAAAACTCACAGCAACCCAATATCTTTATCTGTTACCGTGTTTCCCTGAAAATAAGACAGTGTCTTACATTAATTTTTGCTCCCAAAGATGTGCTAGGTCTTATTTTCAGGTGATGTCTTATTTTTCCATGAAGAATTCACATTAATTGTTGAACAAAAAAAATTGAACGTTTATTATATACTATACAGTAGTTGTCATTACAAACTAGCATAACCAAACAAGCTGTGAATCCTATCAAGAATTTCTTGTTACTACCATTATTTCCATGTATAACAATCTATGGTACGTACTTTTACCGATCCTGCAGGCTCTGGTGTTCTGTTCGGCAGGCATGCTTCCAAACAAAAACTTTGCTAGGTCTTACTTTCAGGGGAGGCCTTATATTTAGCAATTCAGCAAAACCTCTACTAGGTCTTATTTTCTGGGGATGTCTTATTTTCGGGGAAACAGGGCAGTAGTGTCTGCCCTATATGGTCATGGAGTCATTTAAACAGTTCAATAATTTCCCCTGCTTTTCTACAGCCAACTATCAATTTCAGTCAGCATGTCTGCTTAAAGAATATTTGTTTTATGTATTCAACTTATATTCCACAGTTTTTTCCAATATTTATTTATTTATTTATTTATTATTTAAACTTATATGCCGCCACTCCCCTAGGGCTCGAGGCGGCTTACAAGAAAGGCTAAAATCTTACAATTTAAAAACATCTTTAAAATATCTTTAAAAAATCTTATGGACACAAAGTGACTGATTTATATATTCTCAGATATTACAAGATCTGAGGACAGGGTACAATCAATGCAATCAATTTTGGGGGGGAAATGAACAAATCTAAAATTTTATGAGGAGGAAATAAGCATGTAAAAGCATATTGAACTATTTAATTCTTAAAACCAAATTCAAACAGTTTTAAAGCATGCAGCTGCACATACCTTTGGGATCTAAGAATTTGGCCTGCACAGCTGCAAGCTTTAAAACTCCTCTAGAAGTTTATAAAAGGGATGACTGTGGTGGCTCATGTCAACTATGGGTTATTCCACCTCTGACCCAGTCTTGCTGTCCACGTTGTGGCCAAATGCCTGGACTGCTCTGTAATATAAGGTGAATTTTGTCTCTTAGTGAATTTTGTCCCTTAATGTGGGACTAGGCCAATTTAATCTAGTTAACACCACAATAAGAACCAGAGATCCTGGATGAAGACAGCTAGGAGCATATTTTCTATTAGCATGGAGCCCTTTCTTCTCTGGAGTTCCTTCCTCAAAAGACTAGGCAATTTACCTTTTTGCTGTCTTTTCACTATTAATTCACTATATTCCAGCAGGTTTTCATATATTTTGTCTTCTTTTTCACTAGGTTGTTGTGTGTTCCTGGGCAGTATGGCCATGTTCCAGAAGTATTCTCTCCTGACATTTCACCCACATCTATGGCAGGCATCCTCAGAGGTTGTGAGGTTGTGAGGTACCCTATGATCCCGGCCATGAAAGCCTTCGACAATACATTGAACTTCTTTTGCACTCACAACCTCTGAGGATGCCTGCCATAGATGTGGGCGAAACGTCAGGAGAGAATACTTCTGGAACATGGCCATACAGCCCGGAATACATACAACAACCCTTCTTTTGCACTGTTTTTAATCTATAGTTTCATAAGTTTTAAATGGTTTTAACTCTATACGTAGCGTACTATTTTAATCCTACATTTATGCTCATTTGGTGCATGGTTTTTAAAAATCTTTTTATTCTGTGAGCTCTTTTCGTTTTGACTTTTTGCAAAATGGTAGAGTGTGAACAAAATGACTGGCTGACATATCTTTCCCCTAAGATATAATTCAACTTAATTAGTGTTAATGTACTTAGCTCAGTCTCCATAACTCTTTATAGATTCTAAACATTAGGGTGAACATCCTGATTGTATGAAATGTTTGGAATAGGATACCTCAGAAGGTGATGGACTGGACAGTCCATTCTCGAGGTTGAGGGACTATGTCTCAGGTGCCTTAGTTATATAGTTTGATACAGGAGGCAGATAGATGAGATGCCCCCTCCAGTGCTAAAATTCTGTGTGAACAATATTTTCAGTGGAAAAATACAAATATAGCTATTTATGCAACAACAAAAAAAGATTCTCTAAGTAAAGATATATGAAGAAAAGTTCAATTTCCCTCTCCGCTCACCCAAATCCAATACAGACATTGGCTCTCTATCTAGTGAAAGCTCATGTAAGTTCCATGTACAACCACTTCCTCTTCTTCCCTCTTAGCTTTCTAAGGGTACTTCTACTGGTGAAAGATGACAAGTATAGGAGGCAGACAAATTCCAAGGTAAATACTCATTTACAGTGAGAACATGATTATAAAGCGTTCTCAAGGATGAGTTAGTTAAGAAATGTCTCACAAATCTAAATTTAGCTCAAGTTCATGTTTTCATGATATTTACTGTGATCATAACAACACGTTTTATATACCAGAGGAGGCGCAGTGTGTTAAAGCGCTGAGCTGCCGAGCTTGCAGACCGAAAGGTGCCAGGTTCAAATCCCGGGAGCAGAATGAGCGCCCGTTGTTAGCCCCAACTCCTTCCAACCTAGCAGTTCGAAAACATGCAAATGTGAGTAGATCAATAGGTACCGCTCCGACGGGAAGGTAACGGCAGTCATGCCGGCCACATGGCCTTGGAGGTGTCTGCGGACAATGTCGGCTCTTCGACTTAGAAATGGAGATGAGCACCAACCCCCAGAGTCGGTCACGACTGCACTTAACGTCAGGGGAAAACCTTTACCTTTACCTATACTGTATATAGGTCACACACACACACACACACACACACACACACACACACACACATATATATATATATATATATATATATATATATATATATATACTAGCTGTGCCCGGCCACGCATTGCTGTGGCGAAGTATGGTGGTATGGGAAATAAAGTATTGAGGAATTGTATATTGTATATTGATAATCTTATATTATCTGCTTAGAACTGGATTATATGAGGCCCCTTCTTCACAGCTGTATAAAATGCACACTGAAGTGGATTATATGGCAGTGTGGAGTCAAGATAATCCAGTGCAAAGCAGATAATATAAGATTATAAATGGGTTATATAGTTGAGTGGAAGGGCCTTGAGTCTACACTGCCATATAATCCAGTGCAAATTAGATAATCTGTGGAAGAAGCCTAAGTGAGGCCTAAATCTGCCTGTCCCCTAACTGAACCCTGGCTGTTCCTTGGCTGAGTTGGTTGCTAGGAGACCAAGTGGGCAGAGATTAGCCCTCTAAACTGGCAGCAATTGGATAAAAACAATTATTGCTCTCCCTCTAATTAGGACTTTATTTTTCTTTTCTTTTTGTTGTATCAACCTAGAGGCATGGATGATGGGTTGTGTTGTCAAATTTCGAGGTTGGGGGGCCTATAGTTTTGTTGTTTTGTGGGTCGCCGTGATGCCATCACTCATTTATATATATAGATACACACACACATACCAGGAGAGGCTCATAATCTGAGCAGGTTGGATGTCTCAGTTTCAGGTTCAAGAAGGAGCTACCAATTTGGATTATAGGCTCTATAATGTGCAGCAAGCACAGGGCAGAAGCTATTCTGGTGGTATCATTCTATTGCTTAGATATAAGTCCCATTTAAACTCAGGAAAGAAAATTGCAACCTAAATGATTCTGTTGTATAACAACTCCCACTCTTAGGAATGCACCAAAAATTGTTTGATATATATAAATGTCAGCCTGCCTTATCTCCAAGATACCAGACAGACACAGTAAGCTAACATTCCTAAAAAAGAGCAGTGTGACTTTAAAAAAAACCAATTGGACCCCCACCCCCACACCTCCACACAGTTAGTGGATTTCCGCAGCTAGGTGCAATTAGCATTTCCTGACTTAGTTGGGTTGGTCATCTCCCTATAATACAAATCCTTCACAATTGCAAACTTCCTTTTGTCACTAAACAGCTATCCTGTTTGTGTACAGTTTCCATCATGGCTGGAGAAATTGTTTATGCTGATCTCAACATCCCTCCTGAAACTCCCTCCTCAAGGACATTCCACCCCTCTCAGCAGTCCTGTAAGTGTGCATTCATGTTGCTAGTTTGTTTTTGGTTGCCTTTTTGCACAGTTGAAAATTGTATGAATGGTCTAGAATCTCAAGAGTCTAGACTGAGTACTATAATTCTAACATATGTTTGAGGTCAGTAAATGTTGGTGATCCGAAATGGAATGACATCTGAGCTGTATTTTCTCAGAGCTGATTTCTTCCTTTTGTGGAATACAGGGAAATATGAGTTTGGGTTAGGGATAACAGTGTTTTCTATGAATCCTGAGATTTGGAACCGTTTCGAACCAGTGTCGAAATTTTGCAGTTAATTTGCAACATTTTTCTATAAACCCCTGCATTTTGCAGTTCCTTAAAAGTGAGAAGATGGACATTTCAACAGGTTGCAAGTAAACAGCCAAGGAACAGCATTGTCCAATTCACTCTAAAAATAAACTTTTGCAACATTTCACAACAAAAAAGAAATCTGTTTCAGAACACTCTAACCTGAATAGTGGTCTCTGAAATCAGTGGTCTTAGTAAATCACACAAGTCTAACATTTCTGATTTGCTTCAACACTTATTATGAAATCAAATTCAACATTTCACAACAGCTGAAAATCTGAGTATTGTGTATCCCAAATCAGTGTTTTAATAAACCTCCAAAATATAACAATTTCTAATTCACTCTAAATTTGTGTTGAAGTTTTACAATTGTTTCCCAACATATTATAAAACACCAAGGAAAGAGGGAGGTGGGTGGGGAGAATCTGTTATTCGCTTATTACATTTGTATTTTTGTTATTAACTTCTTTCCCTTTTTTAAAGATATGAGAACATTGAAATATTCTTACCTGGGAAATATCCCCCAGGAACTCAACAAGATTATGTTCCAAGTAAAAAAGCCAGATTTCACTATATGGTTTTACCTTCATCTCTCTATTTCTGTAAGTCTGTAAATAAGTACAGTAGAGTCTCACTTATCCAACATAAACGGGCCGGCAGAACATTGGATAAGCGAATATGTTTGATAATAAGGAGAGATTAAGAAAAAGCCTATTAAACATCAAAATAGGTTATGATTTTACAAATTAAGCACCAAAACATCATGTTATACAACAAATTTGACGGAAAAAGTAGTTCATTACACATTAATGCTATGTAGTAATTACTGTATTTATGAATTTAGAACCAAAATATCACAATGCATTGAAAACATTGAATACAAAAATGTGTTGGATAATCCAGAATGTTGGATAAGTGGGACTCTACTGTAGGTCTTTTTCCAAATTATGGAGGCATAGCTAACCTATTTTAGTGAGAGAATAGGTTTTCAAAATTAATTATTACTTGATACAGCCTATACACTGCAATTGCAGAACTCCTTAGACTACATGGGACATGTTATCAATGTGACAACCATACGTATATTTGCTTACAAACTTGAATGGAGAAAAAATGTCGATAGGAGGGTGCTTTGAATGCAATTTTCCTGCTTCTTGACAGAATGGGGTTGGACTGGATGGCTCTATGATTCTAAAATTAGGGGCAAGGGCACGCTCTCTGCAGTGCTTACTGTGGCCCTGCCTTTACAAACTACCAGACTTGATGAAGTCAAGAGCAGAAAAACTTCTCATTCCTTCTAAAAATGTATTGCTGACAGTCAGAGATGGAAACTTAACAAATTCAAAAATGTTATGAATTGAAAAACTGAAACTACTGCCACTTATATGGAATGTCTGCAGCCCAGTATTATATGCCAATCTTCATGGGAAATGGGTAAACCATAGAGACTAGGTCACCTATTAAACCAACTGTTGATGCTACTTTTCTCATATCTTTTATTCCATTTGTAATATAATAACAAGACCATCCACATGTCCTATTTTTGAAGTCAGATATCTTTTCATGGAAGAAAAGATGCAAAGTAATTAGCAAATTAGTGGAAGAAATCACACAATTTGGAGAAACCGTCGTGACAAGTGTGTTGAGAGGAAAAATCAACATTGTTGCATACAATCTGTTCCTGTGTATGGGAATTGCTACACTAGTCACGAAACCTTGGAGATTGATAAAGAATCCAGGCTGAAGAATGCAAAAATTGACAATGGTTTAGAGCAGCGGGGGTCCCCAGATGTTTTTGGCCTACAACTCCCAGAAATCCCAGCCAGTTTACCAGCTGTTAGGATTTCTGGGAGTTGAAGGCCAAAAACATCTCGGGACCCCAGATTGAGAACCACTGCTTTAGAGCAAATGGAATAATATTTGGTTGTTTGCTACAGAGCTCAAGTGTCTGTATCACAGTTTTGAGGTGTTGCACAGACCAGGGTGTTTTTTTTTGTTTTTGTTTTTGTTTTGTTTTTTGTTACAAAACAAATTCAAAACTTTGGCACAAGTTTGGTGGAGACTCTGAATGTTGGGACATAGAGTAAATAAAGATGGATGTGTTGCATTTGGAAATGTAGGTCGGATAGTTAAGTCAGTGATATGAACTGACATGAATATGAAAAGGATCTTTAATTTTATTGTGTCTCATACCCAACTTCACCCTTTGGAAAAATTATATTGGTATGAGACTTTAAATGCACCCCATATGTACATGCATTGCCATTATTAAACAACACTGATGGAGTACTCTTAAATTCATAGAAAGGGTCTCCTAGTCCCAATATAATGTTAAAGAAAACAAAGAAAACTACAGTAGATACATTTTGTCATGTGTCTTTAAATAAAGCTATCATAGCCCACCACATTATATTGTCATATAATCCAGTTCAAGTTAAAAGTAGATAATCTGGATTTTATATGGCAGTGTAGATGTGGCTTCAGATTAAGGGCACAGGACCCCTGTGAGAGTAAAAAACTGCAAATAAAGAAATTGCTATTTTTAATCTCTGCTGGAAGCTGATCATAAGTTCACACATCCATGAATAATTAAATCTGTAAAAGTCAGGCCTGAAACTGTGAAGGTGGCCTGTACATTACTATCTTTAAAAAAATTAGGATGGATATACTTTTGAATAAATAACTAGGAAAAAATAAACATAGCAACAAGAGCTATGTGGCCTCACAATTAATTCATCATTGGGATTGGAAAAGTAAAATTAACATTAAATGCTACTGCTGATACCAATTTGTAAGTTTCCTGAGAAGTGAATTGTGGATTTTGTTGACTATTTGGTGTATTGGTAAATGCACAGAAAAATATCTGATATAGGTTATACTACATCAGGGGGAAAGAAAATGAAAATAAATCTGGCCTTTCCTCCAACAATCGGTTGTCTGATGTTTGTCAGGTGTGTGGTAACAAATATAAATGCTTGTTTTTAAGGATGTTTCAGCATTAACAATTTGCTGTCATCCTTCACAGATGCTTCTCAATCACCCCGCTGGCAAAAGATCACTCTATGCATTGCATGCATTGGAAACGTTATCCTGTTGGCGGCTCTGGTAGCCTTAGGTGAGTTTTAGGCTACATTTCATGACTGCTTGTGGTTTTAATGGCTCCTTTGGAAAATAAATGGTAGTTTTCAAAGAAAAAGAACCAACTTCTCCCCCTTCCCATTCCTTTTACCCTCCTTCCCTCCATTCCTTTTTGTAGTATTATTATCTTGCTTCATTTTGTTGTTAATGTGTGCTTTCAAATTTCTGATATATGAAGATCATAAGGAAGCTTTTTTGGGGGGGGGGGAGAGTAAGATTGTTCAGAGAGAGTTTGCCTTTGCCTTACTTTAAGAATGAGAGAATATGATTTATTCAAGGGTATCCAGAAAGTTTCTAAGTAGGTTTTCAAACTTCGATCTCCAGCGTTCTAGTCCAATGCTCAAATACTACTACAAGGGGTTGTCTGACCCTATTAAAAATGGCTGCCACAATCTTTCTGCAGAAAAGCTTATGCAGGAAGCCTTATTACAAATGGCCACTAATGTTCTGCTCCACCCCAAATGTCCAAAATGTTGGGAATTAACTCCACTTCAGCCAAAAAAGAGGAGGAGGAAAAGGAGAGAGGGCTGGCTTTCTCTTGCTAGGTTTGACCAAGAGAGAGTTAATGGGGTAGGAGCCCAACCCACTTTTTTTATTAATACTGCCTTTTGCTGGATTCCTACTCCTACATTGAACAACACACACACACATTTTGGAGGAGATTTTTGTCCATTTTGACTTATACAGAAGAATATGTGGTGAATTGGGTTTTTTTTGGGGGGGGGGGTGTGTCAACAGCGACTTGAGAATCTGCAAGTCACTTCTGGTGTGAGAGAATTGGCCATCTGCAAGGATATTGCCCAAGGAACACCCGGATGTTTGATGTTTTCCATCCTTGTGGGAGGCTTCTCTCATGTCCCCATATGGACCTGGAGCTGACGGAGGGAGCACATTTGTGCTCTCCTCAGGTTGGATTCAAACCAGCAACCTTCATGTCAGCAACTCAACCTTCAGGTCAGCATTCCTGCCCAAATATTTGACTAATCATACTATCTCTGATACTATCCTTCTGAGACAGATTCCTAGCCTATTCTAAAACTTTGCCCATTCCAAATACAAAGCTGATTAAGCATTTATAAAACAGTGCTGATTGTCCCTTATATTTATGCTCAGATCTGGTATACATTTTTCTCATGAAAATTTCACTGTTTATGTGACCCAATGTATTTTAAAGCCAGTTCCTAAAGAAAAGTATTTTGGTTTGTTTCTAAACTATGATCCTATCTCTTTTTAGATGTCATACACTGCCTCTGCTGAGAGGTAATAATTGCAAAGTGAGAAAAATAGTTTTAAAATAAAATAGAGAAATAAAGCTGTCAATTTTGCACAGTTTTGCAGAGACAGGCTGAGAAAGATGGAGGCATGACAAAATACAACACCTCCCTGGCCAACTTTACATCTCACCTAAGAAGCAAGCTCTGCAATACAATCCAGGAAAACTCCCCAGGTATAGCATTTTCTCTATACTGTAGCTTTGCAATTTGTAGTAAAGATTTTGTTAAAAGGGGGAGGGGGGCTTTAAAAGAGCAGCTATGATTTCCCAGAAAGTTGAGACAATGAGAGCATGGGCTAAAGCACTGCTTCTTAAACTGTGGGTCCCGACCCCAAATGGGGTATCCTATCCTTAGCTCAATGTTGGGTTCATGAATCATTTATGTAGCAGTCCACCTAGTGGCTATTTTAGACATTTACACGAATCTGTTCACAACAACATGCAGTGTTTACAGTGAACTCTCCAGAAAATGCTTCAGCTATACATCATAAAAAGGCCAGTTTAGCAAGCTCTGCAAATGCTGGTTTATTATCAATAAATGTTTGATTTTGCATCTATTTCATATACCTACTAGCTAAACCCAGCCACGCTTCACTGTGGCTTAGTATGATATGTAATGAATCTGAAAGTAAATAAAAGTATTGCAGTGAACATAGATTCAGAGAGAAAACATATCATTCAATTCAATAACCAGCATTGTGTTGCTGGGCCTATGTGGAATGCATAGAAAGGAAGAGAAAAGAGGTGTTTCTTTCTTCTTCTTTTTTTTTTTTAAAACGTTTTTATTGTAATGCTCATGGATTGACTACATTTTTGGTTTGTCTTTTTTCTGCATAAACATTAAGCTTAGATGGTTTACCAACTCTGGAGGATGTGACGTATAATTGCCCATGAGAGAAGTATTGGTTTTCTAATTTCAAACCACACAACTTGCAAAGATAGTCCCTGCGCTTTATTGATAGTCATTGCGAACGCGAGGCTGCGAGGCATATTGGTAATGGAAGTCGTTGAACTCTAATGCCATGTTGGTCGGAATGAGTGGGATTCCCAGGGCAATCGCCCCCAACTCCTACATGTATGTAGTGATGGCCATGTTAGGTCTGTTGTTGGCTGTGTTTAGTGCACTCTGAATAAGGGTGAACTACAACCTCCATAATCAACTCCAACATACCACAGCAGTATGTTTAGTTGGTCATGGAGGCTCTCTGTGCCAAGTTTGGTCCTGGCCCTTTGTCGGTGGGGGGTCACAATTTCTCTGGATGCAGGTGAACTATAACTCCCATAAATCAAGGCCAATATCCACCAAACTTTTCCAATATTTTCTGTTGATCATGGGGAGTCTGTGTGCCTTGTTTTGTCCATGTCTGTCATTTGTGTGGGTTTCTGCAGTCTGTTGAATTTGGAGCTGAATCGGATGAAGATATTGCAAATCCTATCATTCATGGTCCATCCTCCTGCTGTCAGCATCATGACGTGAAGGGAGTAATGGAGTGTCTGTGTGCCAAATATAGTCCCTGTCTATCATTAGTTGAGGTCGCAATGGTCTGATTTGGGTGAAGGTACCGCATCATCCATGGTTTGTCCTCCCCTAACCGCACCAGGACGTAAAGTGAGGCATGAAAGGTATGTGTGTTGTACGGGTGGGGGATGGATTAGTGTATGTTTTCATATTTTGGTTGTTGTTTTGTATAGCTTTCTTTCATTAGTACAAAATAAATCACACACACATACACACTGTTGTGATGGAGTCTTTGAGTAATGATACTACTAGGTGCACTAGAAGAGGAAGAAAGACTACTCATGAGCAAGACTCCAATGAGGAGCAACAAAGGAAGCGGATCTGGAAAATACTTATGGAGCCTACTGATGATGACACATTTGAGGGCTTTGAGGGGGGTGATTGGGTTGAGAATCAGGAGGATGGGATGACAAGTTCAGAGGATGAGGTAATGGACTGGACTAAGGTGCGGGAGATCCAGGACATCTGTAGAGAACCCACAAGTAGCGACATGTTTGAGGGTTGGCACAGTGGGGATCCAGCTGGGTATTGGGAAATTATGGGTTTGGATAAAAGATGGACTGGGTGGAGGGATCGGCAAGGGGCTTCAGCTGAAAGGAGGTCTGGTGGGGCGCTGTCTGATTCTAGCTCTGAGGAGGAATTGAGGCAACAGGCTGCAGCTGCTAGTAGGGTGATGGCTGATTCTAGTTCTGAGGATGATTTGTGAATAAAAGTGGGTTTGGGAAATGGGTCACCTTGGCAGTCGGCAAGGTGTTGATGGTGTCCTTGGGAGCTGTTTGGAAAGATGTGTTTGGGAAGACTGCTGTGGACCTGCCGTGCTGCATTCTACGCCTTGGCTCTGCGTATGACCTAGACTGGATTCTCGTGTTTGCTGCCTTCTCCTGCTTTGACCTGGATTGGATTCAACGACAATGATACTGTGTTTGACCAGATGTATCCCCCCCCCCTTCGTCTCTTCCTGCCTGCTGGCGTCCTGCTGGTAATTGGAGTGCCTTCTTCTTAACAAAGCTTGTTTGATTATACTCCAGTTTAATCCAGGTTATTTTCCAGGGTCTGGGGTTTTGTGTTGTTTGCTGGGAATTCTGTGTTTCACACTGAAGATTAAGTGTTCTGGGTCTTTTGAGTTTGTTTTTGGGCTCCTTTTGGTTGTGAACTAATAAACTGTATTTTTACTAACATCTGGTCTGGCCCTTTAAGGAGTCTGTGTTGCAACACACACACACTGTAAAAAGCTGGGCTGACTTGTGCTGGAAAGGGGACCCAGTGAGAGGGCAGCAAGAAGAGGCAAGGGCAAGATGTGATTCCACCCCATTTCTCCTCCCTTGTCCAAACCAACAATGTGTGGGAGCAATTTTGAGTGCTTGAAATGGAGTAAAATAAGGGATTAATTTCATAAAGCTCACTGGAGAATTTCTGCTGGCTCCAAAACTAAAATGGAGAAGTCATACAGGAAAATTGTATGATATATTATTATAATTGCCAGAGTGTTGTATGTACAGTAATGGAAGGATGTGGTTATCTGGCACAGGAAGATTGGTTCATGAAATTGCATGATTTTGCTGAGATGTATAAACTGAGCATTTTGATTAGGAACAATCTTTTTAAAAAAGATTGTGAAATGATCATTGTTTTTTCAGAGATTATGGAGTTATCAGTAGAAGAATTTGAAGAATTATAGGATATTTAAATTAAAATATTTTAGCACCTACCATGATTAGCTGGGAAGACGGGTGTAATTCACTTTCCCATTGTGTATGTCTTTGGCTCCATCTACACTGCCATATAAAATCCAGATTAACTACTTTGAACTGGATTATATTACAGTGTAGACTCATATAATGTGGATTATCTGCTTTGATAATCTGGATTATATGGCAGTGTAGAAGGGACCTTAATGAAGCATATTAATGAAACGGTGTAGCTTGTTTTCTTTTGTAGTATCTCCTTGCATGTTGTTTGATATGCTTTCTTTTTATAGGCATGAATGATTTAATATATATTTTAATTCTATCATAGAATAATAAGTGTTGGAAGGCACCACACGGGCCATCTATGTTTATATTTCTGTGTTTTCAATCTATGTTTTATGTGCTTTTATGTTTTTTAATTGTATTTTAAATCTATATAGTTCCCTGTCTCAAGTTATAGGGAGAGGTGGGCTAGAAATAAAATGTAGTAGTAGTAGTAGTAGTAGTAGTAGTAGTGAAGTAAAGGCAAAGATTTCCGCTGACATTACGTCTAGTTATTGTCCAACTCTGGGAGTTGGTGGTCGTCTCAATTTCTAAGTCAAAGAGCCGGCGTTGTCCAAAGACACCTCCAAAGTCATGTGGCCAGCATGGTTGCATGGAGCACCGTTACCTTCCTGCCAGAGCGGTACCTATTGATCTACTCACATTTGCATGTTTTCGAACTGCTAGGTTGGCAGGAGCTGGGCTAACAGCGGGAGTTCACCCTGCTTCCCGGATTTTAACCACCGATCTTTCGGTCAGCAAGTTCAGCAGCTCTTTGGTTTAACCCACTGCGCCATCAGGGTGCCCATGTAGTAGTAGTAGTAGTAGTAGTAATATTTCTATACAATGCTAATCAAAACAGTAACAACCTTTCTTCCTTCCCCAGCGAATTCCTCCTGTCAAGTGTGCCCTGCTTATTGGCATCTTCACATGAGCAAGTGCTATTGGTGGCCCTCAAACAATTTTATTAAAAACTGGAATGACAGCAGAGATGACTGTGCAGCAAGGGATGCCAGACTCTTGATCATCCAAGACAAGGACATGTTGGTAAAGGGAACAATGACACATCTCTTGAAGTGTATTTGTATATATACTATATGTTCTTTGAATTTAGTCCCATCACATCAACAAAGTTTAATTCCAAGCAACTCTCAATTTTGAATTATGAACCAGAAGGATGTGGGATTAGAAAGCCCAGCAAGCTCCCTTTCTATTTTGAAACAAGGAGTGGTTTGTCACTGGGAGCTTTATCCAATGATGGCTAAACTGTATGGGTAATGCATCAAATTTTAACATATTAAGAATAGTTGAAAAGTAATTCTATTCATTTCTCATAAGAACTTTCCAGAATTTGGTCATTGCTTCATACATGCAAAGGAAAGAACTTGAGTGTTTTAAATAATAAATAAATAAATGCAGAAGTTACATTGACAAGTTTACATCCAGGCTCAAAACTTTTAAGTGTTGCAGTCTTTAAAATCTGTGTTTGAATCTGTATATACAATCTGTATCTCATAGAATCATAGAATAGTAGAGTTGGAAGAGACCTCATGGGCCATTCAGTCCAACCCCCTGCCAAGAAGCAGGAAATCGCATTCAAAGCACCCCTGACAGATGGTCATCCAGCCTCTGTTTAAAAGCCTCCAAAGAAGGAGCCTCCACCACAGTCCGGGGGAGAAAGTTCCACTGCCGAACAGCCCTCACAGTGAGGAAGTTCTTCCTGATGTTCAGGTGGAATCTCCTTTCCTGTAGTTTTAAGCCATTGTTCCGCATCCTAATCTGCAGGGCAGCAGAAAACAAGCTTGCTCCCTCCTCCCTATGACTTCCCCTCACATGTTTGTACATGGCTATCATGTCTCCTCTCAGCCTTCTCTTCTGCAAGCTAAACATGCCCAGTTCTTTAAGCCTCTCATAGGCCTTGTTCTCCAGACCTTTGATCATTTTGGTTGCCCTCCTCTGGACACATTCCAGCTTGTCAACATCTCCCTTCAACTGTGGTGCCCAAAATTGGACGCAGTATTCCAGGTGTGGTCTGACCAAGGCAGAATAGAGGGGGAGCATGACTTCCCTGGATCTAGACGCTATTCCCCTATTGATGCAGGCCAAAATCCCGTTGGCTTTCTTAGCAGCCACATCACATTGCTGGCTCATGTTTAACTTGTTGTCCACAAGGACTCCAAGATCTTTTTCATATGTACTGCTGTCTAGCCAGGCGTCCCCCATTCTGTATCTTTGCATTCCATTTTTTCTGCCGAAGTGAAGTATCTTGCATTTGTCCCTGTTGAACTCCATTTTGTTAGTTTTGGCCCATCTCTCTAGTCTGTTAAGATCGTTTTGAATTCTGCTCCTGTCTTCTGGAGTGTTAGCTATCCCTCCCAGTTTGGTGTCGTCTGCAAACTTGATGATCGTGCCTTCTAACCCTTCGTCTAAGTCGTTAATAAAGATGTTGAACAGAACCGGGCCCAGGACGGAGCCCTGCGGCACTGCACTCGTGACTATCTAGTCATCATTCAATACTTTTTGTCAAATATATGATTCACAAATTAATAAAATGTAGGTAAAAGTATAACTGTGACTCTATAATATTTAATAGAAGAAGACTAACAAGGGGTAACAACTATTAGATAGAGAAGAGGCCCTTCCACACAGCCCTATAACCCAGAATATCAAGGCAGAAAATCCCACAATATCTGCTTTGAACTGGGTTATCTGAGTCCACACTGCCATATATTCCATTTCAAAGCAGAAAATGTGGGATTTTATTCAGCTGTGTGGAAGGGGTCTGAGGCTCCTTCTACACTGCCATATAAATTCCAGATTATCTGCTTTGAACTAGATTATATGGCAGTATAGAAGGGGCCGGAGAAGTCTGTAGATAATTTATTTGTCTACTTTTTGTTTTTGTGTGTATATGTATTTTTTGTTTGCTTTCTCTGTTTTTGGTATCCTTAACAGTTACTTAATTGTAGACCTGTAGTATTAGGTGATCAGTCATGGTCAATTGGATTGTCTTCCAAGGGTAGAGTCTTGGTGGAGGGCAGGACCATAGCTTGGGGGGGGGGGGGGTATTTTATTTATTTATTTATTTCCATCATTTCTATCCTGCCCTTCTCACCCGAAGGGACTCAGGGCGGCTCACAATCTGGCAAAATTCAATGCCAATATACAATACAAAAAGATAAAACATAAGCAATTAAAACAATTAGATAATTTAACAAAATACAATAAATAGATTTAAAACCATACATTATAAAATACTTGAGTCATTCGGGTAGGGGTTCAACCTCCCCTCTAAAATGTTTCAGTTTTTTTAAAAAACTGGTTTACTCATGAATTTTAACTGATTAACCAAATCCCCATGAATGTCCACTGAAGTTTATCTGTTTTGAGTGTTCACTGAAGTTTATCGATGGAGCCTGATTTCTAATTTTTTTGTGCTATGGAACTACTCTTCATGATTCGCTAAAAAAAATTCAACACCCCCCCCATCCCGAATTTTTTTTTCTGGCTATGGCCCTGGTGGTGGCTCTGTAAATGACTATGAAGATCTATTTTGGATCCGCATGGTCTATCACAACAAAGACATAGATTTCTAGATGGAAGGTGGTTACGACAAGGGTTTTCTTGATGCGCCTTCTCTTGGCACATTTCTTCCTTTTGCTCTTTCTTCGTGTCGCCTCAAAATCCATAGTACTGTTGGTAACAGCTCACCTCCAATTACAAATCTGGAGAGTCAGGGCTTCCCAGTTCTCTGTTTATGTCACATTTTAAAAAGTTAGCTTTAAGCCTTTTTTAATTTTTTTATTTTTTTGCTGACCACCGACATTCCATTTTCCATTCTTGAGCTGAGAGTAGAATAGCTTTACATGACCTGTACGAAGACTTATTGAGGATTCTGGATTAATGGATTCTAATCTTGGACATGCTTAAAATTTTATATAATGTGATTTTATTTTTAATGGTATCTGTTTTATATGAATTGTTGTTTTGTAGATTGTTTTATATGAATTGTTGTTTTTACATTGTTTTTAGGCATTGAATTTTTGCCTATTTATTGTAAGCCGCTTTGAGTCCCCTCGGGGAGAAAGGCAGGGTAAAAGTGATGTAAATAAATAGCTGATTTGTGAGACAGTGATTGGGCATTTGGACAACGTGGCCAGTCCAGCAAAGTTGATTGCAGAGGATCATCGCTTCATTGCTTGCTAGTAGTCTTTGCTTCTTTCAGAACACTTATGTTTGTCTACCTGTCTTCCTAAGAGATAGTATGTAGTTGTATAGGGTTTTTTTTAACTCCATACACCTAAAATCGTTTACTTGTATGTTTTATTTTTGTTTTGTTTTTTTTTCTTTGAATATAAATTACTTAAAAACAAACGTCTATGGAAAAATGTTCTGTATAATATCTAAATATTGTAATTAAAGGTGGTAAGGCTAGTTCCAAGCAGTTTTTTATTTAATATTCAGAAAGATAATTTGTTATCTTATTTGTTTTTATTGCTGATAATTAGGGGAAAAAATGGGGCATTCCCCCCACCCACCCCTCAGAAAACAATGTTTTGAGAAAGATGACTGAATAGCTTCCTGGGGAATCACTCATATTCATAATCTTCAAGCTTTCTTAAAGTTGGCAAAAAAAACTAGAGAATATTAGTTCCGTAAGTACTCCAAATGCTTGCTGTCTTTATAATACAGGATTTCATAACAAAATTCACTGAGGATAAACATTTCCCATACTGGATTGGACTGTCTTTATCACAGCCAGAGAACAAATGGATGTGGACTACAGGCTCCCAAATGGACAGGAATATGTGAGTTTATTTTTTCATAGTACCTTTGCCTCTCAAAATGGGCATGAAACATGGATATTTTATTGCTGAGACAATCTGAATGTACAAAGGTCAATGTCAGAGAAGGGGGGGGTTAGCAGAGCAATTTCCCAGAGACAGGGAAGCACTGAGATTTCCACATGGCATTTCAGGCAGAGTTGGCAGATTGATTTTTTTTATTAAAACTGGGAAAAGTTACTACTGTCTTGAAACCCATGTTGTGAATATATGCTCTTTTCTTCCATAGAACCCAAGAACCAAACCATGATGAAGGACAATATTGTGGAGCAATAAGGAATAGCAAAATCATATCTGACATCTGCAGTGTTGAATTCAGATGGATTTGTCAGAAGGACACAGTTTTGATATGATGTTGTAATTTAATTCATAGCATAATTATGTTGTTAATAATAATTTCGTTCTTTGATGGAAACGCAACACACAAATAAAAACACACATAGAATGCATATGTGTTTCTATAATAATCACTTACTGAGACATGTTCAATTCATTATGCCAAGACTCAGGATACTAGATGGAAAAGTTCAGGATACTAGACTGAAAAGTTTTCCTTCACTTTCTGTTGGCTGCTAACAGTCCAGATATGGGTGTCAAACTATTAGAAGGTACTTTCTCCTTCATACTCTAAATGTGGGGATGGAAGACCACTACTAGAAATTGGTCTTAGACTAAGGACCTCGTTGCATGTGTCTGCTATTCCACTATGGTGCACACATACTGGACTGAGCACTTTTAATATTGTATTTCTTTTCCATTGTGAAATTGCACTGATTTGACCATTTGTGGTCCCATGATTGTACTTCCACACTTACCAGTAATTCTGCATTCCTGCACTACCACTCTTCCGTAATTTATTAATTTTTATTTCAGAGCAATTTCACAATTCCAGCTTTGCAAGAAAAAAGGCAAATGCAAAAATAAAATGCCAAATAAATGAAAAGGTGCACTTTGGTAATAGTGAGGGAAGGGGGAAGAAGAGAATCCCACCCCCAGGTGCCGTTGCTGCAGCAGCCATGAAGCTCCAAAGAGCGCTTGGCTATCCTTAAGTGTCTTTGCTGATATTTGCAAGGGCACCCATGTAATATGGGAAGGGGAGAGGAAAAAGAGGAGGTGTTCCTCTTCCTCTCTATGAGTTACGCTGGCACTCTTGCAAATGTCAGCAATGGTACCCAAGGAGGGCCTGGAGCTGTGTGGCGGCTGTTACAACAACAACAACAATAATAACTTTATTCTTATATCCTACCCCACCTCCCTGAAGGGACCTGGGGTGGCTTACAAGCCCAGCATAAACAAGGGATTCAAAGTTACATAATTTTAAAAAAAACATATAACAAATAAACAATGTAATTAAAACAATTAAAACTAGAAAAGTGAAAACATCATAAAACTACATCAATCAACATCATCGACCATTAATCAGAAAAAGTGGGCATGTTCAGATTCGAGTGGGCAGGGCAAGGCTTGTGCAAACACAAAACAATAGGTCTGGGGCTGGAAGTAAAGTTCTGGAAAAACCAAAGCAATAAATTAGGGCTGGGCAAACCTGATCGGGAGCTAAACCGTTATTCAAAGGCACATTGGAACATCCAAGTTTTCAAGTCTTTACTGAAAATGGACAAAGTAGGGGCTAATCTCATGGCAGCAAGACCACCAAAGTAGATGCTATCCCTGTCCCAGTGATGTGAAGCACAAGGAAGTGGTGTGGCTGTGTCAACGATGGGTTCTGTTCTGATACAGAATCAGCCCAACTGTTTATATAACCACAAAGTGTGCAGCTGCTCCTTGCTTGCTTTTTTTTTCTTATCTTCCAATGCCAAGTAGGAGAAGTCTGGCATATTATGGCTATGAAGCAATTTCTTAATTCTACTGATGATATCAAAAAGGTCCTTTGTTAAGTACCGGCTCGGAAAACAGAATTATAGGCAGAACAGAAAAGGGTCTGCAGCACTTACGTGATACAGAAACATGGACTAAACAGGCATGTGAACCCAGCAACCTGCAAGAGAGGATGCCTGCTGAAGAAGAAGGAATCCTGATAGACCATGCCATGTCACGTTCCAAATTTCAGGCCTCTTTTACTGCTATACAATTGGACAAAGTACCTTTTTGTTATTTATCCTAAAATTAAGGTGATAGCCTTCATTCCAAAACATGTGCAGGTAGGTGTATATTCTTAAGGTTTTCTGTCATGCTCTTGCTTTTTCAATCAAAATTCCAACCCTCTTGTTAAAAGTTCTGCTAGGAAACATCACATGCAATTCCATAATCTCAAAGAGAACAAATTTATCATCCGCCCAGCTATAAGAAAGAATTGGTATACCCCAGATCTGGGAAGAACAGAATGACACATGTAAGCAATAGTTTCTGTGCCCTTAAAACAACTTGCAGAAATCAGAACTGCCCTATCCTGGAAAAAAAATAGTGAAAACTAAGACAAAAACTAAGAGAGGAAGCCTTACTAATGACATGCATGCCATGCCCCTCAGTGTATGAAAAACCAAGCATTATAAGTGCAATATATATTCATGGAATGAAAAAATGCTCAACTCCATGGCATATTTCCATTTCTATCTACAGAGTTCATTTCCTTCCAGGCAGAAAGTTGGACGTATTGCAGAATTATTTTTTAATTAAAACTGAATCATGAACTCAAATGACACCATTGCCTTTGGGACCAAAAAATAATTCAATATGAACAAATTGCTCCCAATTCCTTGAAGCAACTATGGATGTTAAAATTTGGCAGCACAAATGGAGGCCGTTGAACTAAAGAAACTGAACTGTAGCACAAAAGAAGGTGATTTGGTAGGGAGCACAGAAGAATGTATGAAGCCAGGTATGGACAGTGGGTTGCCCCCTCCACACCTCTTCTAAGAATTCCTCTTAGCTGCCACCAATTAGTCGGTGTGAAATATCCAGACATATAATAGAAAACCAATGAGGCAGTGGCAACAAGATACTTCTTGTCCAATAGGAGACAGAAACTATGCAAAAAAATGCAGTGACTTTAATGAAGTAAGTTGAGGATCAGGAATATCCCAAAGTTGTGTTGTTGGAGGCATTCTGGAACATATCCTAAAGCATATCTTAAAATTCTCAAACTTTCTTAATTCAATAATTTTGATCTTCAAACTATTAGATAAGACGGCTGGGGCTTCTGAAGTCTGAAATACCTGGAGGACCAAAATGTGAGAACCACTATTTTAAGCAACTCCACTGTTCCACTCCACTCCAATGTTCTTTTGGGAACATTGGTCCCTTTGCATGGCCAATGGGTTATTCTGTGGAATATCTCCAATAGGTTTTCCTGCCTCTTTCCTCTGATTACTGTTTCCAGTTAACAGGGGAGGACAAAGACTGCATTTTCAGGTAGGGTTGATGTACCTGAGTATGTTTTTGGTAGTATCTTCACGATGGAATTCTCTTTTTTCAAGGAAGTTTGCTTATGTTATCCTATCTTTTAGGTTCCAGATTTAATACATTTTTAGTCTCAAGAATCTATTTCTATATCTATATCTAGTATCTATATAACTCTGGTGGCACAGTGTATTCAAGCGCTGAGCTGCTTAACTTGCAGACCAAAAGGTCGCAGGTTCGGATCCGGGGAGTGGAATGAGCATCTTCTGTTAGGCCCAGCTTCTGTCAACATAGCAGTTCAAAAACATACAAATGTGAGTATCCATAGGTACTGCTCCAGCGGGAAGGTAACTGCGCTCCATGCAGTCATGCCGGCCACATAACCTTGGAGGTGTCTACGGACAACGCCGGCTCTTCAGCTTAGAAATGGAGATGAGCACCAACCCCCAGAGTCAGACACGACTAGACTTAATGTCAGGGGAAACCTTTAAATGTATGTGTATACATGCATGGGGGCTCCATTTCTTATTGGCTCCCACTTCCAGAGAATCCTGTGACCTCCACCAATGAAGGATCTGGACCAAACCTGGCACACAGACCCCCCCCCCCCCTTGGCCAACAGAAAATACTGAATGGTTTTTGTTTTTTTGAGGGGGGAGGTTGACCTTGGAGTTCAGGAGTTATAGTTCACCCATATTAGAGAATACTCTAAACCCAACCGACAATGGATATAGACCAAACTTGACATGCAAACCCAACATGATGAACTTTGAATACTGGCAGGGTTTGGAGGGAGTTGACCTTAGATTCAGGGAGTTATAGTTCATCCACATTCAAAGAGCACTGGACACCTAACCGATGCTAAATCTGGACCAAACTTGGCACACAGACCAAACTTTGCCAACTTTGAATTCTGGTAGGATTTCAAGGAAAATTGACATTGACCCTGGAAAATTATAGTTCACTCCCATCCAAAGACTGCTGTGAACTCAACTGGTGATGAGACTGGACTAGCATTGGCTTGCACACCCCCCATGGCTAACTTTGAATACTTGCATGGCTTGGAGAAATTGACCTTGAATTTTGAGAGCTGTAACTCATCTTCATCCAGAGAGCCCTGTGAACCCAACCATTGGGTCTGAACCATTGTTCATTGTATATCAGTGTAACGACATCAATTGCCACTTGTAAGCCGCCCTGAGTCCCCTCGGGTGAGAAGGGTGGGGTATAAATAATTGAAATAAATAAATAAATAAACCAAACTTGGCACACACACCTATCATGACAAACTTTAAATTCTGGCGGAGTTTGGGGAAAATTGACTCATTGTTTTGGAAATTGTAGTACACCCAAAATAAAAATTAAAAAACACACCATGAATCCAGCTGAAGATGGATTTGGACCAAACTTGGCGCTCACACAAAATATGACCAACTGTGAATACTGGTGAGGTTTGAGGAGAATTGACCTTGGATGCTGTGAGTTATAGTTCACTCCCATTCAGAGAGCACTGTAAACCCAACCCACAATGGATCTGGACCAAACGTTTATCTTGGAGGTTGGGGGGTTAAGAGTTATAGTTTACATATACAGGGATCACGAACCCAACTGAAATTCAATCTCAACTAAACCTGAAACACACAACATGACCAACTTAAAATACGAGAAGAATTTGAGGGGAGTTGTAGTTCACCCACATCAATTGCATTTTCCAATTTTTAAAGAGATTTTATTTGTAGGACCTTTATACATTTCCAAAAAATCAGTAGATGACCAAAACATTCTGAAACTTGGCAGACTAAAATTGAAATGGGCAAGATATTATTTTCAAATATAAAGTGAATCATCTGCCCCACTAGTAAGTTCTGAGGTACTGCACCACTCAAAAAACCCTTTTTGATGACAGAAAACATCCTGATGCAGTAAGCATTTGATAGATTAACAATGACTTCTTTGCATTCTTCTATCTCCAGAAAACTAGGCACAAACCATATGCAGAAGCACCAATGGGATTAAACCAAACTGAACATTAAGGAGCTTCATGTCCTTTCTCTTTACATTTCCAGAAGGCTCAAGCAATGGGTCATCATACCTAAGAAGAAGGAAAAGGAAGTAAGAAACACAAGACTTGTTTTCTGCTGTCTAGAAAAAAGGAGCAATGGGTTCAAATTACAAAAAAGAGACTCCACTGAACATTAGGAAGAACTTCGTGACTGTGCAAGCTGTTCAGCAGTGGAACTCTCTGCCTCAGAGTGTGATGGAAGCTCCTTCCTTGGAAAGATTTAAACAGAGGCTGGATGGCCATCTGTTGGGGATACTTTGATTGTGCTTTCCTGCACAATGGCCCATGTGGTCTCTTCCAACTCTGTTATTCTATGATTCTATCATTCCAGTTGGTCTACTTTACTCAGGACTCATAAAGAATTTATGTCAATAAGTCAAACTCACACTAATGGGGTCAGGGTGGGGATACACTAATATATTCTATGTCTCAAAAATGTCTGCAAGAAAAGAAGCAGTCATTTTTTCTGTGTTTAGGACTTGGGAAATGGGTTATATTTTGTGAATCTGGTACTACATGTATCCTTGCTTTTCTGCCTCAAAGTGCTCAATGTTTATATTACTGATCATTGCTAGAAATCTCAGGTGCCTCCCCCTCTGCAAGGACTGAATGCACTTTCTCCTTCAAGGGGCAGGAGGCTTCACACAAAGCAGAAGTTCAGTACCTTTTGGAGTGCCTCAGTGTATGTGCACAGCAGAAATAACGGCTTCAGAAGTTCAGGCAATGTCTCAAGTTATCTCCCTGCTACAAATCCAGGGTTCTTCTCTTGTGCAACTGGAGCTGGCAATACCTTTATGGTTCAAATATGCACATCTCCTTCCTTCTTCAGTGGGAAGTCCCAAGAGCCTGAGAAGTAACAAAATTCTATCAGGCAAAGGAATTATAATTAGCATGCAATCAGATAGAAGACATCCAAGGTCTCTTTTGGTACAGCAAGGCATGACGATTGAGCCAGATTATTTACTGGAGCTGAAAAGACACAGCCATCACTAGAGGAAAATTATTAGAAATATAAGTCTGTCATCTTATATGAGTAGTGGGAACAACTAGTTCCAGGTAGGGATTGCTCTGCACCGAAAGGGCTGTTGTGTAATAGTCATAATTTGTAATGCTGTTCTTTATAGATCTATATAGACCTGTCTTGTATGTCTGTCGGATTGGTCATCCTTTATAGACCTGCTCTCAATTTTAGTTTTCTTATGTCTGAAGGTTCTTGTCCATGGATTTATTTTAATCTCACCTTTCAATTATCCCACCACTCATTCTTTCTCTCCCACTTTAATTACTGTTAATGATATCCATGAGAAAGTTGAATTTTCATTTATAATTTTCATTATAAACACAACAAATGTTGAGGCTGAACAAATGTTGTTGCCACACTAGGGGTTTCTGAGCAATTGATCTAGGGTTGCCTGGTTGAAAAATGGAAAAGGTTTATTTACATGTAATGATTGTAAAGTAGTAGGAATATCTGGCCTTGATAGTCATCAATCAATATATCTTTTACACAGGTAGTATAGATACTTTTTTTTCACCTGCCAACCCTGGGAACTTTTTACTTCAATCAAAAAAGGAGACTCACTGTTCTGGGAAAAGGCTGACATTTACCCAACTCCAGAGTTGACCAGAATCTTTCCGGAGACCAATCCAGTGATCAGGAGGGCTCTTGTAGCGTAAAAGGAACTCCTTAATCAAGGAAGGAAGGAAACACAGATTAGCAACTCCAGTTAGACTGAGAATTTGAGAATTAGTCAAAACAAAAACAAAACTGTTGGATGAGACATTGACCCATAGCCCCATAGGTTTGAACATGTGATGCTTGTGGTATGGTAGTCCATCTCCAGCCCCAGACCTCTCATAATCTTCTTCAAATACTTTTTTTTTTAAAAAAGGTGGGCTTAGAAGCTAAGTAAATCTAACAGAATTCCAAACCCTTCATTTCGCTGTAAAATAAAACTGATATCCACTGCACCTTTGCTGCCTCTGTTTTATTTATTCTGTTTGATGTCAAGACATTTTTATACTTTTCATTCTTGGAAAAGAACCCAAAGCAGATTACAATACTCTATACCAAGAGCACAATAAATCTGATTGATAAAATCATTTTAATGCTATAATATATATAACTATAGTGATATATAACTCTATCACTCCTTTCACCTACTGCTAAGGAGGCTGTCCTGGTTCTGAACCAGCGCTTGGCAGCTGTGATGATCTGGATGAGGGCAAACAAACTGAAACTGATTCCAGACAAGACAGAGGTACTCCTGGTCAGTCTCAAGGCCGAACAGGGTATAGGGTTACAGCCTGTGCTGGACAGGATTACACTCCCCCGAAGACACAAGTTCACAGCTTGGGAGTTCTCCTAAATTCAAAGTTCTGGCTTTAGCCTATAAAACGCTAAACGATTCCAGGCCAACTTGCCTGTTCGAATATATCTCCCTCTATGAACCAGTTAGAGTGTTAAGATTTACCAGTGATGCCCTGCTCCCGATCTCACACACCTTTGCAATTGCGACTGGTGGGGACGAGAAACAGGGCCTTCTCAGTGGTAGCCCCTCAACTATGGAGCTCCCTCCACAGTGACATTGGATTGGCCCCCTCCCTCATGGTGTTCAGGAAAAAGCTAAAGACCTGGCTCTGGAACCAAGTGTTCGGTGAGAAGTGCAATATGGAATTCAACTTAAACGCAGCACCATGAATAATGATTATGAGACTAGGCATTATGCTTTAATCTATATGAATTTTATGTATATGTTTTATTGTTTTTATTGCTCAATGTGTTGTATTGTTTATTTGCATTCATAATGTGGCATTGAATTCTGCCATAACTGTTAGCCGCTCTGAGTCCCCTTTGGGGTGAGAAGAGCGGGGTAGAAATATAAATAAATAAATAAATAAATAGTAAAAATGCAAGTGACATAGAATTCAATGAAAGACCTCTGAGAACCATGCCTCTAAATTTTAATACCTACCATTTCTTCTTGGGAGTCAATCACAACCAAGGAGGCATTGTGGGAGGAACAGTGCCTGCTACCAAAGATCCAATTTCCTTCAGTCTCTGAAAAGTAGTAGCATTTCCTCTGATACCCAATCCAGCCTTTTGGACAGGGAACAGCAAGGGCAGCAGGGAGGAGAACTGGGCATGTTTCATTTCTTTTCTCTAATGATAAAAATAATTTACGAAACCAGAATGTTAACAATATTGGCCAAACTGTAGTTCTTAGAACATTAGCGGCAAAAAGGTTAAGCACAGCATGAATGTAATTAATCAAATGGAGAAACATTCTAAACCACCCAGAAATACGTTAAAAATCTGCAAAATTTTAAAATAAACTGATGGATTATACAGTATAATTTGACCAGTGCAATTCTTCACTCACCTGCAAATAAAATGGAACGCATCTGAACTGAAAGAACAACAACAGCAAGAAGAAGAACGCAGATAATGATTAAATAACAATATGGTCTGTTATTGGTCAATTTTCCTCTTTCCCTCTTGTAGTACCAAATGTGGCAAGAACACCCTTGAAAGAAATTAAAAGACAGGGTGAGATTGTACCCAAGGTGCTGTGTAGGAAGACAAGATAAAATATCAATAACATCAATAAACAAGAGGAGCTTAAGAAAGATACATGCTTCTTCATGCAGGATCATCAGATTTTTTTTTCTTTTCTCAGGCTTTTCTCCTTTATCTTTAAATGTCTATTAATCATCCCTTTCCAAAAATGCTCATTCAGGTGCATTTTGAAGGGAGTTGCTGAAATCTTAACTTTTAGTCCACAGCCATGTTTGCAATTACAGTAGAGTCTCACTTATCCAACACTCGCTTATCCAATGTTCTGCATTATCCAACACATTTTTGTAGTCAATGTTTTCAATGCATTGTGATATTTTGGTGCTAAATTCGTAAATACAGTAATTACTACATAGCATTAATGTGTAATGAACTACTTTTTCTGTCAAATTTGTTGTATAACATGTTGTTTTGGTGCTTAATTTGTAAGATCATAACCTATTTTGATGTTTAATAGGCTTTTTCTTAATCTCTCCTTATTATCCAACAGATTCGCTTATCCAATGTTCTGCCGGCCCGTTTATGTTGGATAAGTGAGACTCTACTGTATATGTCACGTCACAGGAGTGACTGGTGCAACTTTGCTTCTTGAAGGTCATCTGAGTTATTTTCTAGCATTCTCTTTCAACCAAGGTCCTCAGTTCTAACATAAAGTAATAATGAAGGTCCCCTAACAGGTAAAATTTTACAAGAGATGCCTCTAGTGAAGATGTCCATGAACTATATGCTCTTAACACACGTTCATGGAAGGGGCCCACTGATAAAATGCTTTCTCCCCAACTGTGATTTCTACAGAATAAAAATATCTCCTGCCAGTGGTGAGGGATTCCTGTCCCACAAACCCATATACTCAGAAGGTGTTATGAAGGACTGTAGGGAGGATTCCCTTTCCAGGCCTGCATTTTATAGCAGACAGAACTTGGGAGGTGGGTGACATTTGTGGTAGCAGGGAAACAAACCCCACACAAGATAGATTTGGTGAATGGCAGGACATTCCCTACTTTTTTTTCGTGTCAGGAGCAACTTGAGTCGCTTCTGGAGTGAGAGAATTGGCCATCTGCAAGGACGTTGCCCAGGGCATGCCCGGATGTTTTGATGTTTTTACCATCCTTGTGGGAGGCTTCTCTCATGTCCCCGCATGGAGCTGGAGCTGATAGAGGGAGCTCATCCACGCTCTCCCTGGGTGGGATTCGAACCTGGCAGCCTTCAGGTCAGCAACCCAACCTTCAAGTCATGATTATACTGAGTAGGAAATAGACTGTCAAAATGTATAATGTGCTTATGGGTATAATGTGTAATATTTTTTATCAGACTAATTAATGAGGCATTCAAACCATACAATTGCATAGTTTTGATTCCACTTTAACTGCTATGGCAACATCTTATGGAATTATGTTTTGTAGTTTAGGGAGGAGCATTTAGAATTCTCAGCAGGGAGCTTTAGTGCCTCACCAAACTACAAATCCCAAGATTCCATAAGATACAGTCATGGCAAATAATACTGCTAAAATTGCATGAAGTTAGTTTTCTCTTCATTTATATCATGCACTTAAATGAGAGAAGAGAAGTCTTGAAGCCAAAGAGTTATATATTATTTCTCAGGGGCTGAACAATATGCACACATACAATAAGTAAATTAATTGCAGGAAGCAGGGAAGCAGGGAAGCTCATCTATTTCAGATGTAGGCTAACAGGTTTTACACCCAATTTGGACTAGTAGTAAATTCACAGCTTTTCTGCAGATAAAGTACTGTCTTATCACAATTCACCTTTTTCAAAATGTTCTTTACTACTACATTCATATCTCCATTCTGTTCTTCAGTTCATAAACATTTTTCTTTTTTTATCACAACTCACCATTTTTACGTTCTGATGAGGATTTTTTGTCCAAAGATATTTTGCCTGCTCCATTTACTTCTTCATTTGGTTTCACAAAAGAATATTTCTTGCCTGCTTCTATTATGCAGGATTCAGCCATTTTCTTTTGAGGATATACAGATTTTAATTGCCTATATTAAACTGTCTTTTCCTAGAGATTTTATTCACGAAATATGATCAGAGAAAACACACTTCAAGGACCATTCAATCATGCACTTTACTCTGTGCCTTTGCCCAGCCAAAGTAGGTTGACTGTCTTCCCACGTGGTCCTGTATAAAATAATATTTTTGTCTGCTCTTCTAGACAGTGTAATAGTTTCAGGTGCTGAAGTGACAGCTCCTGTTTTGTGAAACTATTCTTCCCTTAAGTTCTGTCTTCAACATTCAACTGTAGAGAAAAAAATAGAAAAAAGGAAATAGTTTAAGTGTTTTATTTCAGATATAATCTCAAAATGTTGTTCTATAATGTCTTTTGCCAGACTATTTTGGCTATGTTTCTACAGCTAAGTAACAGATGTGGCACAGTAGGCAAGCAAAAGCCTTTCTCAAAGTTATTTTTCTAAATGTTGGACAATAATTCCCATTATCCTAAATTAAATAGAGCAGTAATTATGGGCAACAGGATTTATAATCCAGTATCAGAATCTGATGCTGCTCACCGACTGAAAGAAGAATCAACACCCTACATTTTATTTTTCTTTTATGTTATTTAAGATGGGAGCTACACTGCTATATAATCCAGAATCTGATCCCAGATTATCATCTTTGAACTGGATTATTTGCATCTACATTGCCATATAATCCAATTCAAAACAGATACTCTGAGATCAGAAACTGGCTTATATGGCAGTGTATATGGAGCTTAAAATGTGGCAGACAACCCATGACTGTTGGACTCTAACTCATATCATTCCTGACAAGCACATCACATGGCTTAGAGTTCAACAACATATTAGAACTTTTAAGATGCTTTTAGAAGTTTTAATCCGTGTTGACTATTAGCAATGACCGCATTTGTTTCTAAGTGTTCGCAGACCACTTCCTTAATGATCTTTTCCAGAATCTTGCCTGGTATCGATGTGAGTCTGACCGGACGGTAATTGTTTGGGTCGTTCTTTTTTCCCTTTTTGAAGATAGGGACCACATTCGCCCTCCTCCAATCTGCTGGGACTTCTCCCGTTCTCCAAGAACTCTCGAAGATAATTGCCAGTGGTTCTGAAATAACTTCCGCTAGTTCCTTCAGTACTCTTGGATGTAGTTGATCTGGCCCTGGCGACTTGAATTCGTTTAGAGCGGCCAAGTGTTCCTGGACAACTTGTTTGCCTATTTGGGGTTGGATTTCCCCCAATCCTTCGTCCATTCCATGTTGCTGAGGTTGAAGATGGCTTTCTTTTTCTGAGAAGACCGAGGCAAAGAAGGTGTTAAGCAGTTCTGCCTTTTCCCTATCCCCTGTCGCCATTACCCCATCTTCTCCTTGCAGTGGCCCTATCGCCTCCTTTTTCTTCCTTTTTCTACCAACGTAAGCAAAAAAGCCTTTTTTGTTGTTTTTAATGTCCCTGGCAAGCCTGAGCTCATTTTGCGCTGTAGCCTTGCGAACCTTTTCCCTACAGGTGTTGGCTATACGTTTGAATTCTTCTTTGGTGATTTCTCCCCTTTTCCACTTCTTGTGCATGTCACTTTTGAGTTTTAGCTCAGTTAGAAGTTCTTTGGACATCCATTCTGGCTTCTTTGCACTTGTCTTCTTTGTTGGCACTGTTTGCATTTGCGCCTTGAGTATTTCACTTTTGAAAAACTCCCATCCATCCTTAACTCCCTTGTTTTTTAATATTGACATCCATGGAATGCCGCTCAGTAATTCCTTCATTTTTTGGAAGTCAGCTCTCTTAAAGTCCAGAATGCGTGTTTGACTTGTCTTAGTTTCAGCATTCCTTTGTATTGCAAACTGCAGGAGCACATGGTCACTTGCTCCTAAGGATCCAACCACTTCAACTGTATTGATCAGCTGTATTGATCAGCAACGCTTTAATGGCTAAAAACAACTTTATCCTCAACTCTTATAGCAGTAGCTCTAGGATTTTTGCATCCAAACCTAACATCAAACTTTGAGACAGGGGAAGCTGAAAGGGCAAGAAAAGTCTCAGGTTACCTTCCCAGGACTGAAAGGAAAGTCATATTGTTATCAAAATGCTCTGTCCTACCTTTCCATATGCAGATAGGTGCAGAATTGCAAAGAGAAATCACTGGATCAAAAAGAATCACACATTCACATTAGATCTTTTGCCCAAAAGACTCACATGTACTGCTCAGGCAAATGGTCCTGAGAAGGAGTGAAAAAAGAGTATTGAGCACATACAGGCTTTATATATCTTCTGCCATCAAGACTTTTCACAATGTGTTATTTTTTTATCACCATACCTGACACTTGTTGACAACTTTCTAAATCAGCCAGAGTTCATGTAGGTTTTGTAGGTGCAGCTGGGCCATAAACATTTTATGAGAAAAATGCTCCTGTGAAGGTTAAGGCACTCAAGGATCATATGTCTACAAGAGGTCAAAATGGCTTTGTCCTGCTAAATGCAAAAGCCCACACACTATAGAAACTTAAGTCATGTGAACTAAATCCTATATCCCCTTGATTTACTTGACTCTAATGCGCCATTAAATCTAATGTGCACCTCAATTTTCAAAAACCAAAAATGTATTTGCTGGCAAATATAATGTGCAGTGGCAAAAAGAGCACTCTTTGTAATTTGGCCAAAAAGGTGTGCATTACAGTAGCCGCATGCTTATAATTCCTTCTTTAAAAATCAAAGTGTTAAAACTCCAAAGCTTTGAGCAACAGCAAAGAAAACCCTCGGGATGCATCTATGCTGTAGAATAAATCCACTTTAACTGCCTTGGTTCAATGCTATGGAGTTATAGGGCTATAATTTGGAATCATGGGAACTGCCAATGAATGCTGATGCCTCACCAAACTGCAAATCCCAGGATGACATAGCATTGAGCCATGGCTATTAAATTAGAGATGACATCTCTCATAATGGAGTTCCTGAAGCAGCTTCACCTTTGGCCTTGGCTCAGCACTAATTTTATCATATAGGGTCCTGATGTGGGGAGACCTCCCACTCACCACCCACCCAGAAGAAACCTTTCCTGCCTCCTTCTCCTCCCTCACCAGCAGATAGGCCTTCTTCTCCTTCTTCGCTGCAGTGTGCTGCTGGAGCCTCGCTTTTGAGGCTAGGTGTCGGGCTGTGGTGCCCCATCTGCCTTCTGCTCAGGGCAGCAGAATTGGGGAAGCCCTAGGCAAGGAGGGAGCCGCAGACCGGGGAAGACCTTGGCAGGGCCTGTGAGCGGCTGCTTAACCACATAGGGCTGCAGACGGCTTTCCTCCTCATTGCTCTCGGCAGGGATGTGGAGGCAGCAGCGGTGGCAGCGAGCTCCTGGCCCAGTCTGCCGTCAGCGCACTGAGAGAGACCCCAGCAAAAGCAGAAAGTAGAGGCTCCGCGGAACACAGTTTGAGAACTGTTGCTTTCGAGGAAGGAAATGGCCAAGCCTCTTTGAAAAAATCTCGCCAAAAAACTCCATGACAGGTCACTTAGGTAACTTCTATACTACCATATAATCAGGATTATCAAAGCAAATAATCCACATCTGTTTTGAACAGGATTATATGAATATAGATGGCCATATAATCCAGTTCAAAGCAGATAATCTGGATTTTATATGGCAACGTAGAAGGGGCTTTAAGGGTACATAATAACACATTTCTTGGACTACTTTAACACTGACCTTTAAAATCCAGATTATCTACTTTGAACTGAATTATATGGCAGTATAGATTCATATAATCCAGTTCAAAGCAGATAATGTGAATTATATGCTTCAATAATTGGAATTATATGGCAGTGTAGAAGAAGCCCTAGAGCTAATATGATGTAGTTATTTGAGTTTTGGATTCAAATACACAGCCAACTGGGTTAATTTGGGAAAGGACTCTCAGGGTCCTTCTACACAGTCATATAATACAATTTGAAGCTGGCTCACTTTATTTTAAAATAAAACACAAAAAAATGCAAGCTATGATGGATGACAAGTTAAGACGGCTGACTAACCTAACAAGCAAGTGTTGGCAGGCAAGTATGTTGTTCATTGTCAGGATATCCAGCATGCATTGGCAAGAATATGTATATGTAATTTCTTGTTTGAATGCAATATTATAAATAGGCTGTCATCCCAAATCCTCAAATGGGAGAGTCAGAGTGTTTGGTTATTATTATTATTAATATTATTTTATTATGACACAGCAAACAAGATAGATATGCTGGATTTTGTATCACAAAATCACAAGTCGAACACTTCCCAAGTGTCTAGGACTGTGTGATGTATTTTCAGATAATGCGTGCAGATCCCAGTAGGGTGGCCTTTTGCAGTTGGCAGATCGTAATTTTGTCAATGTCTATTGTTTCCAAATGCCGGCTGAGATCTTTTGGCACGGCACCCAGTGTGCCCATCACCACCGGGACCACCTGCACTGGTTTCTGCCAGAGTCTTTGAAGTTCAGTCTTGAGGTCCTGATAGCGGCTGAGTTTTTCCTGTTGTTTTACGTCAATGCGACTGTCACCTGGGATGGCAACATCAATGATCCAAACCTTTTTCTTTTCCACAACTGTGATGTCTGGTATGTTGTGTTCCAGAACTTTGTCAGTCTGGATTCTGAAGTCTCACAGTATCTTTGCGTGCTCATTTTCCAATACTTTTGCAGGTTTGTGATCCCAATTCTTTACTGCTGGGAGGTGGTACTTGAGGCTTATTATTATTATTATTATTATTATTATTATTATTATTATTATTATGTTTATGTTTATTTATAGCCCACTTTTTGTCTCCACAAAAAAACCTCAAAGCAGCTTACATTAAAAGCATTTCACTACAGTTTAAAATCTACAAACATAAAAACAGAATTAAATATCAATGGTATTTTTAAAAATCACAGCACCCTCCTGACTCGATCTTAAAAACCTTCTTCTTTAAAAGTCTGCCTCAATAGAAAGGTTTTAGCCTGCCACTGGAAGGACAGCAGGAAGGGTTACAGAGTCGAAGGGCAGCCTCTGAAAAGGAAGGCCCTCTCTCTCATTCCTACCAACTGAGCTTGTGATTATCTTTTTTTTTTTTTTTACAGAATACAGGCAGGCACGCCCAGGTGCCTTTTTTTCAAAGGGAGTACAGGTTTTGATGACTTTTATCATAGTTGACAGTCCACATGCACAAGTTATGGGGAAACACATGGGATGGGCTGCAAGTTAATCATATGCAAGCAACCTTTATAAGAATTATTATAATCTTGCAAGACAGGGCCGCATGACTCTCTTTTACAAGAATTAATAAAAACTTGGAAGGCAGAGTTCCCAGCAAGTCAATGCATTTTTCTGCTTGTTTGTTAAAAGAAGGTAGATTTCCAGGCATTTGCACTGCTGAGTAATTACTTTTTTCTGAAAAGGGAATGGTAGGCCAAATAAGTACCTAAACAAAGCATTATCACACTAACACAGTAAGAATAGGCAAAAAGTACTGTATATACTCGAATATAAGCCTAGTTTTTCAGCCCGTTTTTGGGGCTGAAAAATCCTTCCTTGGCTTATATTAGAGTCAAGCCAGCCAGTGGAGCCTGGAGGCGAGGGTCAGAAGCCGGCTGGTTTCGCCTCATGGAGTGGACCGGAGGAGGAGGACGAGGCTTTGATGCTGCCACTATTACTGCCGCCCCTTCTCCTCAGCTGGCTGGCCATGGAGGAAGAGGAAGGGGAGAATGAGCGGCTGTAGCACTGGAGTCCCCAGATGAGACTGGGGCCTCTGTATTCAGCCTCCAGACCAGTGAAGCGGCTGGCGAGCGCGCCCACCACTGCTGCTTCTGGCGAGACCACCTCTGGCCTCCATCTTCAGCTTTCAGGAAACTCTGGGAGTGCCGCAAAGCAGGCCAGGTGCTCCGTTGGGCCCCAGCTGGGCTCCGGAAGGAAGGAGTCATCATAAGGAAGGGAGCCAGAGGCAGCCGTGCTTGAAGCAGTGGCAGCAGGCACACTCACCAACTACTTAACTCAGCCGGAGGCTGAAGACAGAGGATGGAGGCGGCCTTGCCAAAAGCAAGGCCGAGTGAAGCAGTTGGAGAGTCCTCCTGCCGCCGTTTCTAGAAGGCCACCTCTGGCCTCCTTCCTTATGATGCCTCCTTCTTTCTTGGGCCCAGCTGGGGCCCAACAGAGCATCTGGCCCATGCCTCGCCACTCTGCTCTCAGTGGGGGCTGCCTTGGGCCTCCTTCCTCAGACCTCCGTTCTTCAGCCTCCGGCCCCAGTGAAGTGGCTGGCAAGTACGCTGCCTTGGACCACCTTCCTTCAGCCCCCGGCCTCCTTTCTTACACTGCCTTGCTCCTAATAATAATAATAATAATAATAATAATAATAATAATAATAATAATAAACTGAACTGTTTGTTGGAAATGAAAGCTATGGACTTGTCAACATCAGGAGAGGAATTTTCCAGGGAGACTCATTGTCCCCTCTGCTTTTCATTATTGCCATGATCCCTCTGTCAACAATCTTACAAAAAACAAATCTCGGCTATCAAACATCTAAGAAATCTCACAAAATTTCGCATCTGATGTACATGGATGACCTGAAGCTGTATGGAAAAACAGAAACTGAAATCCAGTCTCTGACTAACACTGTCCGAATTTTTAGCACGGATATCAGCATGGAGTTTGGCTTGGACAAATGTTCGACAGTGGCATTGAAGAAGGGAAAAATCATTGAAAGTGAGGGCATAAATATGCCTAATGGCCAAACAATAAAGTGTCATCAGCCAGAGGCCTATAAATATCTGGACAACATCAAGCATGAACATGTGAAGACTGTGGTCAGTAAAGAATACACACAAAGGGTCAGAAAAATTCTCAAAAGCAAGCTCAATGGAGGCAACACCATCAAGGCCATAAACACCTGAGCCATACCTGTCATAAGATATACTGCTGGCATCATAAACTGGACACAGGTGGAACTGGACAATTTGGACAGAAAAACAAGAAAACTCATGACCATTCACCATTCACTGCACCCTCGCAGTGATGTTGACCGGCTATATCTGCCTAGAAGATCAGGTGGCAGAGGACTCTTACAAATCAAACAAGCAGTCAAAGAAGAAGAACATACCCTGGCAGAATATGTAAAGCAAAGTTGAAGAACCTGCTTTGATTGAAGTCAAAATTCAGAAACTCCTCAAAGCACAGCAGACAAAAAACCAGTACAAGAAAGCCACACTACAAACTAGAGCTGACAGCTGGCACAACAAAACATTGCATGGAAAGTTCCTTGACAAAATTGAAGGAAAAGCTGATAAGGAGAAGACCTGGCTATGGCTCACAAATGGGACCCTGAAGAAGGAGACAGAAGGCCTGATCCTTGCAGCCCAGGAGCAAGCCATCAGAACAAATGCAATTAAGGCCAAGATCGAAAAATCAGCTGATGACCCAAAATGCAGACTGTGCAAGGAAGCTGACAAAACCATTGATCATATCCTCAGCTGCTGTAAGAAAATCACACAGAGAGACTACAAACAGAGGCACAACTATGTGGCCCAAATGATTCATTGGAACTTATGCCTCAAGTACCACCTCCCAGCAGCAAAGAACTGGTGGGATCACAAACCTGCAAAAGTAATGGAAAATGAGCACGCAAAGATACTGTGGGAATTCCGAATCCAGACTGACAAAGTTCTGGAACACAACACACCAGACATCACAGTTGTGGAAAAGAAAAAAGTTTGGATCATTGATGTTGCCATCCCAGGTGACAGTCGCATTGACGAAAAACAACAGGAAAAACTCAGCCGCTATCAGGACCTCAAGATTGAACTTCAAAGACTCTGGCAGAAACCAGTGCAGGTGGTCCCGGTGGTGATGGGCACACTGGGTGCCGTGCCAAAAGATCTCAGCCGGCATTTGGAAACAATAGACATTGACAAAATTACGATCTGCCAACTGCAAAAGGCCACCCTACTGGGATCTGCACGCATTATCTGAAAATACATCACACAGTCCTAGACACTTGGGAAGTGTTCGACTTGTGATTTTGTGATATGAAATCCAGCATATCTATCTTGTTTGCTGTGTCAAAATAAAATAATAATAATTTTAAAATAATAGGTATAATAATGATAGAACCAGGGCAGTTAAAGGTATTTTGCCCAACTACATCCCTTCTTGGAGATGTACCTCTACAACAACAACAACAACAACAACAACAACAACAACAACAACAACAACAACAACAACAACATACAGCCTCTGTTTAAAAGCCTCCAAAAAGGAGCCTCCACCGCACTCTGGGCCAGAGAGTTCCACTGCCGAACAGCTCTCACAGGTTAGGAAGTTCTTCCTAATGTTCAGGTGGAATCTCGTTTCCTGTAGTTTGAAGCCATCCTAGTCTCCCAGGCAGCAGAAAACAATCTTGCCCCCGCCTCCTTATGACTTCTCACATAAGGGGCCGGGCTGTGGTGCAAGCTGTTGAGCAGCCTGCTGCAATAAATCACTCTGACCATGAGGTCATGAGTTAGAGGCCAGCCCGTGGCGGGGTGAGCACCCGTCAATTAAAAATAAAAAATAGCCCCTGCTCATTGCTGACCTAGCAACCCAAAAGATAGTTGCATCTATCAAGTAGGAAATAAGGTACCACTTATAAAAGTGGGCAGGCAAGTTTAACTAATTTACGACTTGGAATGAGGTGCCGTCAGAGTGGGTGATGAAGCAGCTGTTCCCCCCTGTGGCCAGAATCGAACATCCCCTCAGGAGAAGGTTAAATTGCCTCTGTGTCTGTCTGTCTGTCTCTTTCTCTGTTTGATGTGTTTATGGGCATTGAATGTTTGCCCTATGTGTGTATAATGTGATCCGCCCTGAGTCCCCTTAGTGGTGAGAAGGGTGGAATATAAATACTGTAAATAAATAAATAAATAAATAAATAAATAAATAAATAAATAAATATACATGCCTATCATGTCTCCTCTCAGCCTTCTCTTCTGCAGGCTAAACATGCCCAGCTCTTTAAGCCACTTCTCATAGGGCTTGTTCTCCAGACCTTTGATCATTTTAGTCACCCTCCACTGGACACATTCCAGCTTGTCAACATCTCCCTTCAATTGCAGTGCCCAGAATTGGACACAGTGTGATTCCAGGTGTGGTCTGACCAAGGCAGAAAGGAGGGGTAGCATGACTTTCCTGGATCTTGACATTGGCTTTTTAAGCTGCCACATGACATTTTTGGCTCATGTTTAACTTGTCCACGAGGACACCATGATCCTTTTCACACGTACTGCTATCGAGCCAGGTATCCCCAGTCTGTATCTTTGCATTTCATTTTTTCTGCCTAAGTGGAGTATCTTGCATTTGTCTCTGTTGAAGTTCATTTTGTTAGTTTTGGCCGATCTCTCTAATCTGTTAAGATCATTCTGAATTCTGCTCCTGTCTTCTGGATTTATTAAAGAAACTTGCACTGGATCTCACTCAATGGGAAAATTATTGGCTAGTATCAAATCTCCCCTTCCTGGGTAAGGTTTTAGAGGTGGTAGCCTCGCAGATCTAAAGTTTCTTGGATGAAGCCGATTATCTAGAGCCATTTCAATCTGGTTTCAGGCCCTGCTTTTGAACCAAGATGGCATTGGTCACCGTGGTGTCTGATCTATGAAGAGAACTAGATAGGGGAGTGTGTCCCTATTAGTTCTCCTGGTCCACCAGTGGCTTTCAATACCATCAACCATGGTATCTTTCTGGGCCGTCTCGCCAGGATGCAGCTTAGGGGCACTGTTCTGCAGTGGCTCCAGTCCTTCCTGGAGGGACAGACCCAGATGGTGGTGCTGGGGGCCTCCTGTTCAGCTCCCTGGCCGGTAGCCTCTGGAGTCCCTCAGGGTTCCATCAGTGTTCCTCTTTGCTGTTTAACATTTACATGAAACCACTGGGAGAGATCATTCAGAGTTTTGGAGTTTGGTGTCAAATTTATGCCGATGACACCCAACTCTATTATTTCTTTCCACCAAAAGCCAGGGATGCCGCCCTGATCCTGAGTTGGTGCCTGTAATCAGTAATGGACTGGATGAGGGCCAACAAAATGAAATTAAATCTAGACAAGACAGAGGTATTCCTGGTCAGTTGGAAGGTGGACCAGGGTGCGAGATCACAGCCTGTATTGGATGACACAGGTGCACAGTCTGGGCATGTTACTGGACTCATAGCTGACACTTGAACCTCAGGGATCAGCGGTGGCCAAGAGTGCCTTCACACAATTGAAACTTGTGCGCAAATTGTGCCCATACCTTGAGACGTCAGATCTGGCCATAGTTGTCTATGCTTTAGTCACTTTCCACTTGGATTACTGCAATGCTCTGTATGTAGGGTTGCCTTTGAAGATAGTTCAGAAGCTTCAACTGATCCAGAGATCTGCAGCCAGGTTACTAACTGGAGCGCTGTACGGGGAGCGGACAACTCTCATGTTATGACAGCTCCACCAGCTGTCAGTCTGCTTCCCGGCTATATACAAAGTGCTGGTCATTACCTATAAAGCCCTAAACTATTTAGGTCCAGACTATTTGACATCCCGCATTCCTGTTTATAAACCTGTTTGAAATCTGCGATCATTGGAGGAGGGGGGGTTGCTCTCAGTCGCACCCATCTCATGTGCAGCTGGTGGGGACAAGAGAGGGGCCTTCTCCGTAATTGCCCCTTCCCTCTGGAACTCTTTCCCAAAATAAATTAGAATAGCACCCACACTCCTCTCCTTCAAGAAGAGCTAAAAACTTACATCTGCTTGCTTACTTACAAAGAGAAGAATGATTAACTTCACTGACTTTTTAATGGATGAATCTGACAATGATTGTTTTATTGCAATTTATTAAAGAGCTATATTTTTACATCTTATACAGTTTTACCTGTCTGACTGTATGTTCCTTGATGCTTGGCCCAATATTTTTGCCAATGTCTTCTATCTTGTTTTAATTATATGCAACCCCGGTGGTGCAGTGGATTAAACTGCTGAGCTGCTGAACTTGCTGACCGAAAGGTTGGCAGTTCGAATCCAGAGAGTGAAGTGAGCTCCTGCTATTAGCCCCAGCTTCTGCCAACATAGCAGTTCAAAAACACGCAAATGTGAGTAGATCAATTGGTACCGCTTCTGCGGGAAGGTGACGGTGCTCCATGCAGTCATGCTGGCCACAAGACCTAGGAGGTGTCTACATACAACACCGGCTCTTCGGCTTAGAAATAGAGATGAGCACCAACCCCGAGTCGGACACGACTGGACTTAATGTCAGGGGAAACCTTTACCTTTACTTATAAATGTATTAATGGTTTTTGATGGTATTTAATGTTTGCCAATTTTATGTTTTATGGTTGGAAGCCACCCTGAGCCCCTTCGGGGAGAGAGGATGTGTTAAAAATAAACTTTTATTGTTATTATTTTATCACCCATCACAGGCTTTAGGGCCTGTGTAGAAGGACCCTAACTGAGACCCAAGACCTCTATGGCTGAGCATTTTAAAGCCCCCCCCCCCCCACCAAACTAGTTTATCATACCCTGTTTCCCCTAAAATAAGACATCCCCAGAAAATAAGACCTAGTAGAGTTTTTGCTGAATTGCTAAATATAAGGCCTCCCCCGAAAGTAAGACCTAGCAAAGGTTTTGTTTGGAAGCATGCCCGCCGAGCAGAACACCAGAGCATGCAGAATTGGTAAATGTACGTACGATAGAGTGTTGTACATGGAAATATTGGTAGTAACAAGAAATTCTTGATAGGATTCACAGTTTGTCTGGTTATGCTGGTTTGTGATGACAACTACTGTACAGTATATAATAAATGTTCATTTTTTGTTCAATAATAAATGTGAATTCTTCTTCATGGAAAAATAAGACATCCCCTGAAAATAAGACCTAGTGCATCTTTGGGAGCAAAAATTAATATAAAACACTGTCTTATTTTCAGGGAAACACGGTAGCTGCCACTTTCTGTTTCCATTCCTAAAATAGCAATTCTGAGAAATCTGCTTTATTGACCCCGTACCAGGACATTAGAGCTGTGTAAATGTTTTAAAGATCACCTAAATATACTCTGCAAATTTGCACTGAATTGCACTGTGTGTTTTATAGGAGGGACTTTCAAATATAATTCAGGAATGTCCTTGGAAGCCATCACACGAACACACACTGTACATCAACAAACTGTTGTATGCAATTCAATTGTGTACTAATTGTAAACCATCAAGATAAAGCAAGAGAAAGAGAGTTCAATCCAGGAACAGAATCCTTTAAAATTTTACAGTTTACATGTCTCTAGGGCTGGATATAGGCTGGCATATAAAACCCAGATTATCTGCTTTGAACGGGATTATGTGTATTGTATATATCTTGGCATTGTTGTGTGTAATTTTGTAAGATGTGGGACATGGAGGTGGGGTATAAATAAAGGTTTATTATTATTATATTTATTATACTAGCTGTGCCCGGCCACGCATTGCTGTGGCGAAGTATGGTGGTATGGGAAATAAAATATTGAGGAAATGGTGGTCGTTAAGGTAAAGGGTAAACGGTTTCCCCTGACATTAAGTCCAGTCGTGTCTGACTCTGGGGGTTGGTGCTCATTTCCATTTCTAAGCCGAAGAGCCAGCGTTGTCTGTAGACTCCTCCAAGGTCATGTGGGATGACTGCATGGAGCAGCGTTACCTTCCCGCCGGAGCAGTACCTATTGATGCACTCACATTTGCATGTTTTCGAACTTCTTGGTTGGCAGAAGCTGGGGCTAACAGTGAGGGCTCTCTCTGCTCCCCCAATTCAAACCTGCGGCCTTTCGGTCCAAAAGTTCAGCAGGTCAGCGCTTTAACACGCTGCGCCATCAGGGGATATTATTTCCTAAAGGTTGTGAATATACAATATTTCTGACTGGGTTTTTTTTTGTCTGTTGGAGGCAAGTATGAATGCTGCAATTAGGGGAAATGATTAGAATGTAATGGCTTTGCAGCTTTAAAGCCTGGCTGTTTCCTCCGTGAGTGAATTTTTTGTTGGGAGGTGTTAACTGGCCCTGATTGTTTCCTGTCTGGAATTCCCTTGTTTTCAGACTGGTGTTGTTTGTGATATTTTATGTGCTTCTACTGTCTGTGGCCCTGAGAAAACAGAGGATTTGCCAGACATTGATGATGGGAATACTTTGTTGGGAAGTGTTAGCTGACCCTGATTGTTTCCTGTGTGGAATTCCCCTGTTTTCAGAGTGTTGTTCTTTATTTGGTGTTATGATTTTAGAGATTGTATTGTTCTATTTTATTATACCACATTAATTTTTATATATTGTGATTTTAGTGTTTTTGAATACTTGGAGCCAGATTGTATTCATTTTCACGGTTGACCGCAACATAATAATAATAATAATAATAATAATAATAATAATAATAATAATAATAATAACAACAACAACAATAATAATAATAGTAATAATAGTAATAATAATGACTTTGGTAATACACAATGCTTCACTCCCTTCTCAGCTTCCTTTCTGGAAGAATCCTTTCTTGGGAGGTGTTAGCTGGCCCTGATTGTTTCCTTTGTGGAATTTCCAATTTCCCTGCTTTCAGACTGTTGGTCTTTATTTACTGTCCTGGTTTTAGAGATTATATTGTTCTGCATTTTTCTATCCCAGTAATTATTTCATATTAAAGTAGAATCTCATTTATCCAACATTCGCTTATACAATGTTCTGGATTATCCAACGCAGCCTGCCTTTTCATAATCAATGTTTTTGTAGTCAGTGTTTTAAATTCATTGTGATATTTTAGTGGTAAATTTGTAAATACAGTACAGTAGAGTCTCACTTATCCAACATAAACAGGCTGGCAGAATGTGGGATAAGCGAATATGTTGGATAATAAGGAGGCATTAAGGAAAAGCCTTTTAAACATCAATTAGGTTATGATTTTACAAATAAAGCACCAAAACATCATGTTAGACAACAAATTTGGCAGAAAAAGTAGTTCTATATGCAGTAATGGTATGTAGTCATTATGTATTTATGAATTTAGCACCAAAATATCACGATATATTGAAAACATTGACTCCAAAAATGCATTGGATAATCCAGAATGTTGGATAAGCGAGTGTTGGATAAGTGAGACTCTACTGTAATTACTACATAGCATTACTGTGCATGGAACTACCTTTTCTGTCAAATTTGTTGTATAATATGATGTTTTGGTGCTTAATTTGTATAACGATTACCTAATTTGATGTTTAATCAGCTTTTCCTGAATCCCTTCTTATTATCCAACATATTTACTTATCCTGCCGGCTTGTTTATGTTGGATAAGTGAGACTCTACTGTATATTGATAATCTTATATTATCTGCTTAGAACTGGATTATATGAGGCCCCTTCTTCACAGCTGTATAAAATGCAAACTGAAGTGTATTATATGGTCGTGTGGAGTCAAGATAATCCATGCAAAGCAGATAATATAAAATTATAAATGGGTTATATAGCTGTGTGGAAGGGCCTTGAGTCTACACTGCCATATAATCCAGTGCAAATTAGATAATCTGTGGAAGAAGCCTAAGTAAGGCCTAAATCTGCCTGTCCCCTAACTGAACCCTGGCTGTCCCTTGGCTGAGTTGGTTGCTAGGAGACCAAGTGGGCAGAGATTAGCCCTCTAAACTGGCAGCAATTTGATAAAAACAATTATTGCTCTCCCTCTAATTAGGACTTTATTTTTCTATTCTTTTTGTTGTATCAACCTAGTGGCATGGATGATGGGTTGTGTTGTCAAATTTCGAGGTTGGGGGTCCTGTAGTTTTGTTGTTTTCTGGGTCGCCGTGATGCCATCACTCATTTATATATATAGATGGCAGTGTGGAGTCAGACCCCTTCTACACTACCATATAAAACCCAGAGTATCTGCTTAGAACTGGATTATATGTCAATGTGGACTCATATAATCTAGTTCAAAGCAGATAATGTGGATTATCCTATTACTTACTTGCTTACTTACTTAGGCAATCCCTCGTAGCATGAGGATGATAGCCCTCCAAGTGTAGTGTCTTGGGGGTGCATCTGTAGGTGGCTGAAGAGATCTATTCTTGAGCTGCATGTTCTTCCACAGTGAGGACATCAGTTTCCAGACAGAAGGCAGTCCCGGTCAGGATTGGCTTGACACGCCTTCCTCTTGGCAGGTCTCTCCCTTAAGCCTTCCATTTGTGCCTCTTCGAATTCTGCAGCACTGCTCATCACAGCTGATCTCCAGTTAGACTCCTCAAGCGCCAGGGCTTCCAAGTTTTTGGTGTCTATGTTTTTAAGGTTGGCTTTAAGCACATCTTTAAATCTCTTTTCCTGTCCACTAATATTACATTTTCTATTCTTGAGTTGGGAGTATAATAACTGCTTTGGAAGACAGTGATTGGGCATTAGGACAACATGGCCAGCCCAGCGGAGTTGATGGTGCAAGAGCGTCACTTCAGTGCTGGTGGTCTTTGCTTCTTCCAGCATGCTGACATTTGTCTGCCTGCCTTCCCAAGAGATTTGCAGGATGTTTTGGACACAACGGTGATGGAATCCTTCCAGGAGTTGAGTGTGATGTCTGTAGACAGTCCATCTTTTGCAGGCGTATAGCAGGGTTAGGAGGACAATAGCTTTATAAATTTATTTATTTATTTACAACATTTCTACCCTTCGTTTCCCACCTGAGGGGACTCAATGCAAAATTGGGCAAAATTCAGTGCTCAAACCAAATTTTAATAAGATCAAACAGCACAATTAAATTAATTAAATACGAATAAAAACATTATACAAAGCTTAAAAACATATGCCGGTAAATATTTAAGTCCATTCATCCAGTTACCTCGCACATAAACCTTATTTTGGACAATGTCAAATCATAGTGATTATTCATTAAATGCTTGCGCACATAGCCACATCTTTAAGTTTTTCCTAAAGCCCAGAAGAGTCAGGGCCTGCCGAATGTTACTAGGGAGGGCATTCCACAGCCAAGGAGCCACCACTGAGAAGGCCCTGTCCCTCGTCCCCACCAGCCGTGCTTGCAAGGCAGGTGGGACCAAGAGCAGGGCCTCCCCAGATGCTCTCAGGGTTCTTGATGGCTCAGAGGAGGAGATCAGTTCAGACAGGTAAGTTGGACCAAAACCATTTAGGGCTTTATAGGTCAAAATCAGCACTTTGAATTGGGCTCGGTGGCATATTGGCAGCCCTTGGAGCTGTCATAGCAGAGGAGTAGTATGCTCCCTGTATGCCGCCCCAGTTATCAATCTGCCCGTTGTACTAATTGAAGCTTCCTGGCCGTCTTCAAAGGCAACCCCATGTAGAGTGCATTGCAGTAATCCAAACGGGATGTAACCAGAATATGGACTACCATGGCCAAGTCAGACTTCCCAAGGTATGGGCGCAGCTGGCACACAAGTATTAATTGTGCAAATGCTTCCCTGGCCACCGCCGAAACCTGGGGTTCCAGGCTCAGCAATGAATCCAGGAGAACACCAAAGCTGCGAACCTGTGTCTTCAGGGGGAGTGTGACCCCGTCCAACACAGGCTGTAACCCTATGCCCTGTTCGGACTTACAGCTGACCAGGAAGACTTCTTTCTTGTGTGGATTCAATTTCAATTTGTTCACCCCTCATCCTGTCTGACACAGTGGAGTGACAGAGCTGGACATCATCTGCATTCAGATGACACTGCACTCAGAAACTCTGGATGATCTCTCCCAGCGGCTTCATGTATATGTATATGAACAACATGGGAGACAGTACTGAACCCTGCAGGTTCCCACAAGACAATGGTTGTGGGGCCGAGCAGGTGTCCCCCAGTGACACCATCCAGGGACGACCTTCCAGGAAGGACCAGAGCGACTGCAGAACAGTACCTCCAAGCCCCATTCCTGCAAGGCATCTCAGAAGGATACCGTGGTCAACGGTATCGAAGGCTGCTGAGAGGTCCAGCAGAACCAGCAGGGTCACACTCCCCCTGTCCAGCTCATCTACTGTGCAGATCATCTACTAAGGCGGCCAAGGCTGTCTCAGTGCCAAGTCCCGGCCTAAAGCCAGACTGAGCCAGATCTAGATAATCATTGTCTACCAAGAATGCCTGCAGTTGTGTGGTCACCACACATTCCATGACCTTGCCCAAAAAGGGGAGATTGGAAATAGGCCGATAGTTGTCCAATTGAGTGGGGTCCAGTGATGGCTTCTTCAACAGCAGTTTGACCACAGCCAATTTAAGACTTGCTGGAAATTTGCCTTCCCGAAGGAAGGCATTCACCACCATCTTCACTCATTCCACCATACCCCTCTGGCTTCCTTCACCAGCCAGGATGAGCAGGGGTCTAGGATGCATGTGGTAGCCCTCACCTCTCCAAGCACCTTGTTCACATCCTCAGGCTGCACCAGCTGAAAAGAATCCATGACTGACCAACCAAGGGTGCATCTGAATTAATATACAGTAGAGTCTCACTTAAGGAGCCTCCGGTGGTGAAGTGTGTTAAAGCGCTGAGCTTGCAGACTGAGAGGTCCCAGGTTCAAACCCAGGGAGCAGAGTGAGCGCCCGCTGTTAGATCCAGCTTCTGCCAACCTAGCAGTTCGAAAACATGCCAATGTGAGTAGATCAATAGGTACCCCTCTGGCGGAAAGTTAACAGGGCTCCATGCAGTCATGCCAGCCACATGACCTTGGAGGTGTCTACGGACAGCGCCGGCTCTTCGGCTTAGAAATGGAGATGAGCACCACACCCCAGAGTCAGACATGACTGGACTTAACGTCAGGGGAAAACCTTTACCTTTACCTACCAAGTAAAATAGAACTAAAATATGCATGTTTGGACAATGTGAAAAAAAATACACTTTAATCACTGCAGAGAAACGTGAAAAATATGTTTACATTAAGACAACTGCATTCATGTCTCAATCACTAACATTAGGCACAGTGCATATCCAAACAGCTATATACAAATTTACATGGAAGGAAAAATGCTTGCAACCCAATAACCAGGGGTGCATCTACATGCATTAATTCTACAGTGCAGATGTGCCCTAGAATGAACAAGATTACTATTTGTATCATGAAAAATAAAAACAAAATAAACTACTTTCCATGTCCTATCAAAGAATGCTGCAGTTCTTGATACTGGGGGGTGAATCTACACTGATCACTTATCCCAGGGCCAGAACAGAATGGTGAATGTGAATCAGGCCCTGCACAGTTTAGACCACCACCTCTAATGGCTGTCACTCCTAATCAACCCTGAACCAACCCTCACCTCCCCTTCTCCTTGTCACAGTGTAAACAGTTGTGAGGTGAAAAAAAAGTAAATTTAACAAGTTCACTTACTTTACTAGAGATTACAATGAATCTATGGCCCCATCTACACTAATGCCATTTCAAACTACATTATATGATCAGTGTAGACCAGACATGGGAAAGTGTGCCCATGCCTGATGTAGACTCATATAGCGCAGTTCAATATAGCAGTGTAGATGGGACCTTTGAAGTCTAGAGGAAATAAAGTTGTTCTAAACCTTCCTGAAAACTACACTTTAATTTCTTATAAGTAATACTTTTCATGATGAATAAGGAATATGTCATATTCACTGTTCACCCAAAAACCCACATACAAACACATGTAACACAATTTTGGGTTATAAATGTCATTTCATAATTGATTTTGTCATAAAAACATGCAAAAAGTTTATTAAACTGCAAAAACCTTGTTTTTGCGAGACATCCTGCAGCAGATTTTGCTATAGTTTTTCAATGAATATCTCATCGAGTCTCAACCAATTCAACATAATTTGTAGCAGCCACAAAAACAAAGTTTCTAAAGTATAACAACTAATTTCAAAGTAAATACCACTCTATTAAACAGAAAATAACACTTTCAAACCTGGACCAGCATTTTCTTTAAAATTTTGTTATGTAGTGTTATTATTTCTTCCTCCTTTTCAGAGAAACAGAAGGAAGTTGTGTCACCATGACTCTGCCTGTGCTTTTCTTGACCTTTGAGCACCCCTAATATGTTGCAAGCCTCCTTGCATCCCACCTAGGAAAGAAATATGGGATATAAATACATAGAAATTGACTTGATGCCAGATATTCATCAGATCACATCTGATCTTGAAAGATAAGCAAGGTCTACTCCGGTTAGTATTTAGATCAGAGACCACCAATGATTACCAAATGTTGTAAGCTAGAGGAAGGAACTAGCAAAAACACCACCGAGTATTCTTTGCCTAAGAAAGCCCTATAAAATTCATGAGGTTGCTTTAATCACAGGCAACTCCTGCCTGAGCTAGCTGAGGTGGTCTCAGGCCTGGCATTGGAGTCCCAACGGCTCATAGTGTGGGGGGACTATGTCCATGCTGAGACCAACCTTTCAGGTGCAGCTCAGGACTTCATGGCCTCCATGGCAACCATGGGGCTGTCCCAATTAGTAACAGGCCCTACACACAGTGCGGGGCACACACTGTCAGGGATGGGAGGAAGGTGGCGGTGTGGAGGAGCTCACCATCGCTCCGTTGCCATGGACCGACCATCACCTGATCAGGTTTAGACTTACTGCACCCCCTAACCTCTGCAGGGGTGGTGGACCTACTAAAATGGTCTGCCCCAGGAGACATATGGATCCAGAAGGATTCCTGATGGCTCTTGGGGAGTTTCTCGCCTCCTTGGCGGGTGATCCTGTTGATGCTCTGGTCTCTCTCTGGAATGGAGAGATGACTAGGGCAATAGACACGATTGCTCTGGAGCATCCCCTCTCGAGTAACCGAGCTAAACCAGCTCCTTGGTTCACTGAGGAGCTGGCAGCGATGGGGCAAAAAAAGAGGGAACTAGAGTGCGTGTGGCAATCAGAGTACAACGAGTCAGACCAAACACTACTATGTTCCTATCTCAGGACATAGAGAGCTTACCTTGCGGCCAACATTGCATCCGCAAAGAACCATCCAGCAGCGCTGTTTCAAGTTATCAGAGGGTTGTTAACTCCCACCACTCTAGGTGGGATCCCTGATAACTCAGCAGCCTGCTGTGAAGCATTTGCTTGGTTCTTTGTGAACAAAGTTGCTCTGATCCGCTCCAACTTTGATGCCATTATTAACGGCAGTCTCTGAGGATGTAACGAGAGCACCTGTTTGTCCAGTTTTTTTGGATTCATTTCAATTGGTTGAGCTTGAGGATGTGGACAAGATCCTTGGAGAGGCAAGACCAACCACATGCATCCTAGACCCCTGCCCATCCTGGCTGGTGAAAGAAGCCAGAAGGGGTTTGGCCAAGTGGGTGAAGGTGGTGGTGAATGCCTCCATCCAGGATGGAAAGTTTCTAGCGAGCCTAAAAATGGATGTAATCAAGCCGCTGTTGAAGAAGCCATCACTGGATCCCACTCAATTTGGTAACTTTCTGCCTATTTCCAATCTCTCCTATCTGGGCAAGGTCTTAGAACATGTGGTTGCCTTGCAGCTCCAGGGATTCTTAGTTGACACTGATTTTCTGGATCTGGCACAGTCTGGCTTTAGGCCGGTACATGGTACCGAGACAACCTTGGTTGCCTTAGTCGATAATCTTCACCAGGAGTTGGACAGGGGAAGTGTGTCCCTGCTAGTTCTGCTGGACCTCACAGTGGCCTTCGATACCATTGACCATGGTATCCTTCTGGGACACCTCGCGGGGATGGGCCTTGGAGGTACTGTCTTACAGTGGCTCCACTCACTCCTGGAGGGTCGGTCCCAGATGATGTCATTGAGGGAAGCCGCCCTGAGTCCCCTGTTGGGTGAGAAGGGCAGGATACAGATGCTGAAATAAATAAATAAATAAATAAAGTTAAAGGCACACAACATTTTAGAGATTAAACTGTGTTCCTCGCTGCAGGATGTTGTCCTCATCCCAGTCCAGTTTGATAGTTGTGACCTTTTTAAAACAGATGTGCCGTCAAGGAACTAGAAGTGTATATTTCACCTAGGTGTAGCATTCTTTCAGTCCAGTAGTCCAACATGTCATTAGTTTAAGATTCTCAGTGCCCTTCCATCTGTTAGAGATTTTGCTTATGCTTCTAAAATTTCCTTTATGTCCCCCTACATCCATAGTCTCTCCACAGTGGTTAAAAGTGCTCTAAGAAGGACTGCATATAGTAAACATTCAAGTTTGGGGCTCTTTGCATATTTATACTGAGATAGTATGGCCAAATTTGTTTATATATTTATTAACTTTGTTCATGGAACCCCTGGTGGTGCAGTAGGTAAACTGCTGAGCTACTGAACTTGTTGACCAAAAAGTCGATGGTTTGAATTCGGGGAGTAGGGTGAGCTCCCACTGTTAGCCCCAGCTTCTGCCAACCTAGCAGTTTGAAAACATGCAAATCTGAGTAGGTCAATTAGGTACCGCTCCAGTGGGAAGATAACGACACTCCATGTGGTCATGCTGGCCACATGACCTTGGAGATGTCTACAGATAATGCCAGCTTTTCAGCTTAGAAATGGAGATGAGAACCAACCTGTGGAGTCGACATGACTAGACTTAATGTCAGGAGAAAACCTTTACCTTTACCTAACTTTGTTCATACACCACCCTTCTCCCTGTGAGGACTCAAGGTGACTAACAATCCCACATTTTGGTCATAGTTTTAAAAAGGACAATACCAAAATTGCAAATCTTTCTGGTTATATGTTTTGGTGGACCGAACTGTGTGGGCCATATCACTTGCTCTATGCCAGCGGTTCTTGACCTCCTTTCTCAAAACTCTTGAAAGTTCTGAAAGACCATTAAAAGCATATATTGTTTGTGGCCTGGGCTTGGCCCCATGTAAGCCACCCCGAGTCCCTTCGGGGAGATGGGGTGGGGTATAAAAATAAAATTATTATTATTATTGACACAACGACATTGTATGACACAGCAAACAAGATAGATATGCTGGATTTCATATCACAAAATCACAAGTCGAACACTTCCCAAGTGTCTAGGACTGTGTGATGTATTTTCGGATGATGCGTGCAGATCCCAGTAAGGTGGCCTTTTGCAGTTGGCAGATCGTAATTTTGTCAATGTCTATTGTCTCCAAATGCCGGCTGAGATCTTTTGGCACGGCACCCAGTGTGCCCATCACCACTGGGACCACCTGCACTGGTTTCTGCCAGAGTCTTTGAAGTTCAATCTTGAGGTCCTGATAGCGGCTGAGTTTTTCCTGTTGTTTTTCTTCAATGCGACTGTCACCTGGGATGGCAACATCAATGATCCAAACCTTGTTCTTTTCCACAACTGTGATGTCTGGTGTGTTGTGTTCCAGAACTTTGTCAGTCTGGATTCGGAAGTCCCACAGTATCTTTGCGTGTTCATTTTCCACAACCTTTGCAGGTTTGTGATCCCACCAGTTCTTAACTGCAGGGAGGTGATACTTGAGGCATAGGTTCCAATGAATCATTTGGGCCACATAGTTGTGCCTCTGTTTGTAGTCTGTCTGTGCAATTTTCTTACAGCAGCTGAGGATATGATCTATGGTTTCATCGGTTTCCTTGCACAGTCTGCACTTTGGGTCATCAGCTGATTTTTCGATCTTGGCCTTGATTGCATTTGTTCTGATGGCTTGCTCCTGGGCTGCAAGGATCAGGCCTTCTGTCTCCTTCTTCAGGGTCCCATTCGTGAGCCAGAGCCAGGTCTTCTCTTTATCAGCTTTTCCTTCAATTTTGTCAAGGAACTTTCCATGCAGTGTTTTGTTGTGCCAGCTGTCAGCTCTAGTTTGTAGTGCGGTTTTCTTGTACTGGTTTTTTGTCTGCTGTGCTTTGAGGAGTTTCTGATTTTTGACTTCAATCAAAGCAGGTTCTTCACTTTGTTTTACATATTCTGCCAGGGCATGTTCTTCTTCTTTGACTGCTTGTTTTACTTGCAAGAGTCCTCTGCCCCCTGATCTTCTAGGCAGATACAGCCGGTCAACATCACTGCGAGGGTGCAGTGAATGATGAATGGTCATGAGTTTTCTTGTTTTTCTGTCCAAATTGTCCAGTTCCATCTGTGTCCAGTTTATAATGCCAGCAGTATATCTTATGACAGGTATGGCCCAGGTGTTTATGGCCTTGATGGTGTTGCCTCCATTGAGCTTGCTTTTGAGAATTTTTCTGACCCTTTGTGTGTATTCTTTACTGACCACAGTTTTCACATGTTCATGCTTGATGTTGTCCAGCTGTAATATGCCCAGATATTTATAGGCCTCTGGCTGGTGACACCTTATTGTTTGGCCATTGGGCATATTGATGCCCTCACTTTCAATTATTTTACCCTTCTTCAATGCCACTGTCGAACATTTGTCCAAACCAAACTCCATGTTGATATCAGTGCTAAAAATTTGGACAGTGTTGGTCAGAGATTGGATTTCAGTTTCCGTTTTCCCTTATAGCTTCAGGTCATCCATGTACATCAAATGTGAAATTTTGTGAGAATTCTTAGATGTTTGGTAGCCGAGATTTGTTTTTTGTAAGATTGTTGACAGAGGGATCATGGCAATAATGAAAAGCAGAGGGGACAATGAATCTCCCTGGAAAATTCCTCTCCTGATGTTGACAAGTCCATAGCTTTCATTTCCAACAAACAGTTCAGTTTTCCAGTGCTCCATCATGTTTTCAATGAAGGTGCCAACGTTTTTACTAATCCCGATGCCGTCCAGGCACTTGATGATCCAGCTGTGTGGGAGTGAGTCAAAGGCCTTTTTGTAGTCAATCCACGTCATGTGAAGATTAGCTTTTCGGCTCTTACAGTTCTCCAGAATCATTTTGTCAATCAATAACTGGTCTTTTGTGCCCCTGCTTTTCCGTTTGTTGCCTTTCTGTTCATCTGGCAAGATGTTTTTTTCTTCAAGATAGTCTTGAATTCTGTCAGCTATGATGCCAGTCAGTAGTTTAAACATAGTGGGCAGACACGTTATTGGCCTGTAGTTTCCTGGTGCTGCTCCTTTTGCTGGATCCTTTTGTATCAGGTATGTTCTTCCAGTTGTTAGCCATTCACTGATACTTCCTTTCTGCAGCATCTCATTGAATTGTTGGGCCATTTTTCCATGTAAACTAATCAGATGTTTGAGCCAAAATCCATGAAGTTGATCACTACCAGGCGATGTCCAGTTCTTGACTTTTTGCACTCGTTTGCTGATCATTTCAGTTGTTATTTTCATCAGTTCCATTTTGTTCTGTGAGAATTTTCCTTCAAACTCCTTTATCCACCCAGCGTTTTTGTTGTAGTTTTTATTATTTTCCCAAAGTTCTTTCCAGAACTTTGTTGTTGCAGTTTTCTCTGGCTTTATGGTTACTGTGTCTGTTGTTTGGTTCAGACTCTGGTAGAACCGTCTTTGGTCTGATTGAAACAGTTGATTTTGTCTGTACTGGATGATTCTGGCTTCATACCTTTCAATTTTTCTGGCTGTTGCTGTAATTTGTTCTTTCACGATTTCCAAAGCTTCTTCAATTTTTCTGGTGTTCAGCCAGTACTTTCATTATTATTATTATTATTATTAAGGCAAGGCTCTGTCCTTTCTCAAAACTCTTGAAAGTTCTGAAAGACCATTAAAAGCATTCTCATGATTTTCATTTCCATAGCACACAAAAAGCATCTCACCAATTATTCTGATGAATAGGATAGGCACATGGGTCAAGCTGTATGAGATCAAAAGTTCAGCTAGTCAAGAAGTTTGTTTCTAAAAGTGGATATTTTCAAACTGTGCATATTGAATCTATGCTTTGCCTACAGGTATATAATTTACCTGCAGGCTTATAATGCTGAGCCCTGATAAAATACCATACAATTAGATCAAGTAAGGTATGAAGAAGATCCTGTTCCGCATGTGCATTGATTACACAACAAGATTGAATTATTTCCCAAATACCTTGTTTCAAAGTCATTTTGTATCTTTTTTGGCCTTGCTGCCTGAAATATTGGAGTCTCACAAAAACAGGCAGGGAAAGGGATGTATGCCGAACCCATTAGAGCAGGCACGGGCAAACTTGGGCCCTCCAGGTGTGTTGGACTTCAACTCCCACAATTCCTAACAGTTGGTAAACTGGTTGGAATTTCTGGGAGTTGAAGTCCAAAACAACTGGAGGGCCCAAGTTTGCCCATGCCTGCATTAGAGATATATTATATATATTTTATTATATATATATTAGACATACACACACATACACATACACACACACACACACACACACACAGTAGAATCTCACTTATCCAAACCTCACTTATCCAAGTTTCTGGATAATCCAAGCCATTTTTGTAGTCAATATTTTCAATATATCATGATATTTTGGTGCTAAATTCATAAATACAGTAATTACAACATAACATTACTACGTATTGAACTAATTTTTCTGTCAAATTTGTTGTATAACATGATGCTTTGGTGCTTAATTTGTAAAATTATAACCTAATTTGATGTTTAATAGGCTTTTCCTATGGATGAGGAGAAACAAGCTGAGGATCAATCATGACAAGACAGAGGCCCTCCTGGTCAGTCGCTCGTCGGATCGGGGTATTGGGTGGCAACCTGTGCTGGACGGGGTTGCACTCCCCCTGAAATCACAGGTCCGCAGTTTGGGGGTCCTCCTGGATTCAGCGCTGACGCTTGAAGCGCAGGTGTCAGCGGTGGCCGGGAGGGCTTTTGCACAACTCAAACTTGTGCGCCAACTGCGACCATACCTCGTGAAGTCTGACTTGACCACGGTGGTGCATGCCTTAGTTACCTCTAGACTGGACTACTGTAATGCGCTCTACGTGGGGCTTCCCTTGAAGACGGCCCGGAAGTTACAGCTGGTCCAACGTTCGGCCGGCAGACTAATAACGGGGGCGAGTTACAGGGAGAGATCTACTCCCCTGTTTAAGGAGCTCCACTGGCTGCCGTTCATCTTCCGGTCCCAATTCAAGGTGCAGACCATCATTTATAAAGCCCTAAACGGTTTGGGACCCGCCTACCTTTGTGACCGTATCTCCTACCATAAACCTACCCGACCTCTCCGATCATCAGGGGAGGCCCTCCTGTCGCCACTAACTATATCTCAGGCTCGCCTTGTAGGAACAAGTGAGAGGGCCTTTTCTGCGGTGGCCCCTCGCTTGTGGAACTCATTGCCCATTGAAATCAGGCAAGCCCCCACCCTTTTAGCCTTCAGGAAAGATTTAAAAACATGGCTCTTCCGGTGTGCTTTCGGAGAGTAAATGTTCTATGCTACACCCCCCCCCCCCCCGATATTTATCCTCTAGACTGGTTCACTATCTGATGTCCCGTCCCTCGAGGTTTTATTCTGATCCCTTTCTCACCCAGAGTTTTAATTTTTAATCTAGTTTTTAAATGTAGTATTCATGCGGCCCGCTCGTGTTATATTGCTGTTTTGATCTTATGTTGTACTGTGTGATGACTCATGGGCCATGTAGTCCCGTTCCTAACACTGTTGTGACAGATGAAGAGGAAAACTTCGGTTTCCCACCGTTTCAGCCAGAATTGGAGCTTTTTCAGCCAGAATTGGAGCCCTTGCACCTGCAGGAGACTTGCCTTCCAGAAGTCTGCCAAACAAGCCTTGAGCCGAAATCTCCCCCATTTTCTCGCCGCGATTATTATAAACAACAGAAAGGCGCTCAGGAGGCTTCTCGCAGGAGCGCTAGGATTGCTGCCAGGCATTCAGATGATTAAGCCTGCTTCCCATGGGAAACTTTAGGGAGTCATGCATCTGGACACAGAGAATGGCTTTCGGTTCTGGTTCCCCAGAGAATTGTTCTTTGGCGGGGAAACGAGACCCTATTTAGGTGTTTTGCCCACGTAGGAATCTTGCGGAGTCAATTCGTCAGCTTCGGGAGTAGGTTGTGTGTGGACTTCGCTACTCCCGCGTCCAAGCCCTTTGTTCCCGTTTCCAGCCTCGCCTTGCTTCCCAGGACCTTGTCTTGCTCCACGGACCTTGCCTTGCTTCCCGGACCTCGCCACGAATTTACCACGGATCCTGTTCTTGCTCCTCGTTTCTTGTTGCCTTGAAATAAGCCTAGTGTTCCAAGAATCAAGTTCTGCTTCCTAGCCTTGCTTAAGTTTCATGGACTAAAGGACCTTGTCATCTCCCCTCACTTTGCTTGGCAAAGTGAGTGTTTCGGTTACTGGATTACAACTTTGGACCTTAATATTTTATATTGGACATTGTTTCTTTGGACTAATTTTGACCTTTCCTGAAAGGTCTACTTCTGGACTATTTTCTACACTTGCTTTTATTAACTTTATATATTTCTACAATAAAGATATTAGATAGATTCTGGCCTCTGTGTTTGGTTATTGGTGCTCTGCAGCCTGGATCCTGACAGTTTGACTCCGCCACCTTAAGCACCAATCAACCTAGGCCAGAATGTCTACCGGAGCCGGGCCGGGAGACCAGCCACTCAGCTACACCATTGCCAAGGATGAAGTGGACAGAATCCGTGATATGATCCATGCGCAGGAGGGAGAAATACGGGGCTTGAAGGAACGCAGAATCCGTCTCCCTGCCCTGGCATTGCCAACCAAGTTTTCTGGAGAAGCTTCCAAGGTTCACGTTTTCCGTCGACAATGCCAGGCATACCTAGAAGCCCGTAATGCCGAGTTTCCCCAAGAAGACATCAAGGTAGCGTGGATTTACAGTCTCCTGGACGGCCCCGCGGCCAATTGGGCCACGGCGCTGTTCGATGAAGCCTCCCCACACCTAAGTTCCGTGCAAAACTTCCTGAATCACCTTAAGGCGACTTGGGGGATCGAGGACAATTTAGAGGCGGCCGGCCACAAACTCCAGCGCCTTTCTCAAGGAGACAGGCCCTTGTCCCAGTACATAGCCGAGTTCCGAGTGCTGGCTCAAAGCACCGGTTGGAATGACATAGCCCTCAGAGGACAATTTCGGGAGGGTCTCAATATCGAGATGTTGGAAGAAATCTCCAAGGTGGATCTTCCAAACTCTCTTGAAAGACTTATTGACCAATGTTTACGAGCCGAAGTCATGCTTGCCAACAGGAAACAATGGCTCCGAGGCCAGAGTGGGAGAGCAGGGGCAAAACCTCCCGCTCCCGCCGGCGCCCAACCACGTCCAGTGTGGAGACCCCCGCCACCAGCCCCATACCCCAGAGAAAGTGGGGAGGTGCCAATGCAATTGGGCAATGTGCGCCCCAGGTTAGACGTTGCCAAGAAGGCCCGCCGCCAACGTTTAAACCTCTGTTGGTACTGCGGAGACGGGGGCCACTTTGCCAGAGAGTGCCCAGTCAAAAGAAAACCCGCCGCTCGTTTGGCGGCGGCGTCCTCCGTGGAGCCGGAGACGGCCGAGGCGGCTGGCGCAAAGCCGGCGGGGGAAGCCAACGACCGGGCGTAGAGAGGCTCGCCAACCCGGTCAAAAACCCCACTCAAGAGCCGCCAACCGGGGTCCTATTTCTCCTAGTGGTCACCTTGTGGTCAGCGAAAAAAGGACCTGTCATGATCCATGCCATGATAGACTCAGGAGCAACAAACAATTTCATTGATAGAGAGTATGCCGACTCTCTGGGATTACAATATCACGATTTCAAGAACGCCCAGGTGGTGCAAGCCATAGATGGCCGCCCCCTAAAGACAGGTCCAGTAAGCCAATGGACTGAACCCACCAGAATGTGGATAAGGGAACATATGGAAGAGATTTCCTTCTTTGTTACCGAGGTTCCTCATTTCCCTGTGATTCTAGGGATTCCATGGCTGACACTCCACGACCCCAGCATCTCTTGGACCAACAGAGAACTACAGTTTGCTTCTAAGTATTGCCAAAACCATTGTCTCGTAGCCAAGGTCTGCCATGCCACAGACGCTGAATCCATCATCACCTTGCCCAAGAAATACTCAGACTTTTGGGATATTTTCAATGAGAAGGAAGCCGAGAAACTGCCCCCGCATAGGCCTTATGATTGTGCCATTGACTTGGTGGAGGGGGCCCCGATCCCGCGAGGACACCTCTACTCCCTGACTGAACCAGAGCAAGAAGCTCTCAGGGAGTTCATAGAGTCAAACCTCCGCAAGGGGTTCATCAGACCCTCTCAATCCCCGGCCGCTTCCCCAGTGATGTTTGTGAAAAAGAAGTCAGGGGACCTACGCTTGGTGGTGGACTATAGAGCATTGAACAATATCACTAAGCGGAACCGCTATCCCCTACCTTTGATCTCGGACCTACTAGACCGGCTTCGAGGGGCCAAGGTTTACACCAAGCTGGATCTTCGGGGGGCTTATAATCTAGTTCGCATCAGGGAGGGGGACGAGTGGAAAACCGCCTTCCAGACTAAATTCGGATTATTCGAGTCCCTAGTCATGAATTACGGATTATGTGGAGCTCCCGCAACGTTCCAGCATTTTGTCAATGACATCTTTCAGGATTATCTAGATCGGTTCTTGATCATCTACTTGGACGATTTTTTGGTGTTTTCTAGATCACAATCAGAACATGAGAACCACGTCAGAATGGTGTTACAACGATTGCGGGATCATGGACTTTATGCCAAGCTGGAAAAATGCGCTTTTGATCTACAAGAGGTAGATTTCCTGGGATACCGTGTCTCGCCACTAGGGCTCTCCATGGACCCGGCAAAGGTTTCAGCAGTATTGGAATGGCGGGCGCCAACCAACAAGAAAGAGGTGCAGCGTTTCTTGGGGTTCGCGAACTATTACCGCAAGTTCATTCCAGACTTTGCCCGCTGGTCTGATCCAATCACCAGCTGCATCCGTGGAAAACAGCCTTTCCGCTGGACGGAGCAAGCAGAGAAAGGGTTCCAGCAACTAAAGAAATTATTCACGTCCAGCCAATCCTTCAGCACCCAGATCCTAAAACCCCTTTTGTTGTGCAGGCTGACGCCTCCGATGTGGCAATTGGGGCTGTACTCTTGCAACCAGTGGGAGATCATCTTCACCCTTGTGCCTTTTACTCCCGTCAACTAACAGCCCCAGAGAGAAATTACACTATTTGGGAAAAAGAACTTTTGGCCATAAAGGCAGCCTTTGATACTTGGAGACATTGGTTAGAAGGGGCCAAATTTCCCATTGAGGTCCATACTGATCATCGGAATCTAGAACACCTAAGAACTGCCCGCAAGTTAAATCAGAGGCAGCAGCGCTGGGCTTTATTCTTTGAGCGTTTTGACTTCCAGATCCATTATGTAACCCCAGCTCAGACCAAGCAAGCAGATGCTCTATCACGGAAACCAGAATATGCTGCAGGGCGCAGAGAGACCTTTGAATCCCAATTGCTGCAGCCCGAGAACTTTGCCACGCTCACAGTGGGGAACACCAAATCCACTTCAATTGAATCTACTTCCTCTGCTCCGGGGCCCCTTTGTGCTCAGGAAATCAGGGCCAGTCAACAGGCGGATGCCTGGGCTCAAGATCAACTTCGCCAAGGACTACATTTTCCTTTCTCGATTAAGGATGGATTGCTTTGCTATAGAAATCATGTCTACATCCCTCCAGGACCGAGCAGGGAAAAGGCACTTCGTCTGTGTCATGACTGCAAGCCAGCAGGGCATTTCGGATTATTTAAAACCATGCATTTGATCCTAAGAGATTTCTGGTGGCCCAAGAGCCGCAAGGATGTGGAAAAATATGTCAATACCTGCCCGGTATGCCAGCGCTCCAAGACAAGAAGGGAAAAGCCCTCAGGGCTACTGCATCCCCTTCCTACTCCATCTCGTCCATGGGAAATAATTTCTGTGGATTTTATCACTGACCTACCACCTTCCCTTGGATTCACCACGATCCTAGTGGTGGTGGACCTTTTTACCAAGTTAGCCCATTTCATTCCCTGCGATGGCCTCCCCACGGCCAAAGAGACTGCAGATTTATTCCTTCAGCATGTTTTCAGACTACATGGTTTGCCCAAGAGTTTGGTCACAGACCGTGGGACTCAATTCACCTCTCGTTTCTGGAAAGCACTACAAAAACTATTGGGCATAGACTCTCGTTTATCTTCGGCTCACCATCCCCAAACGGATGGGCAAACTGAGCGCACCAATGCCACTTTGGAACAATACCTTCGCTGTTATGTAAACTATCAGCAGGACAATTGGGCTTCCCTGTTACCGCTGTCGGAGTTTGCCTACAACAATGGTGTCCAGGCTTCAACTAAAGAAACCCCGTTCTTTGCAAACTATGGCTTCCATCCACGTTTCTTTCCTTCGGTCATTGAAACCTCAGAAGTTCCCGCAGCAGAGGACTGGCTGCAAGAACTCAAAGCGGTGCAACAACTTTTGCTCCAGCAACTAGACCAAGCCAAGGAGGACTATAAACGTCACGCTGACAAACATCGCCAGCCGGGCCCCGAAATCAAGGTAGGAGACCGGGTTCTTCTGTCCACTCGCTTTTTGCCCTCCCACCGCCCTTGCCGGAAGCTAGATGCCCGTTTCATTGGTCCCTATCCAGTGGTGGCCCAACTTAACCCCGTGACTTTCAAACTTCAACTTCCGCGCTCTATGCGCATTCATCCAGTGTTTCATCGTTCCCTGCTCCTTCCGGCGGATGGTGTGCGCCCTGATGCAGACCGGCCGGCCCCCACTCCTGTTTTGGTGGATGGGGAGGAGGAATTCGAGGTTCAGGACATTTTGGATTCTCGCTTTCATCGCCGCCGCCTTCAGTATCTCATTGACTGGGTAGGTTTTGGCCCCGAAGAACGCTCTTGGGAAGACGCTTCCACAGTCCATGCCCCCGATTTAGCCCGCCGCTTCCACCAGGCCTACCCCGCCAAGCCGCGGCCCCGCACCTCGGGAAGGGAGCCCATTTTTGAGGGGGGCCTTGAGGAGGGGGATAGTGTGATGACTCATGGGCCATGTAGTCCCGTTCCTAACACTGTTGTGACAGATGAAGAGGAAAACTTCGGTTTCCCACCATTTCAGCCAGAATTGGAGCTTTTTCAGCCAGAATTGGAGCCCTTGCACCTGCAGGAGACTTGCCTTCCAGAAGTCTGCCAAACAAGCCTTGAGCCGAAATCTCCCCCATTTTCTCGCAGCGATTATTATAAACAACAGAAAGGCGCTCAGGAGGCTTCTCGCAGGAGCGCTAGGATTGCTGCCAGGCATTCAGATGATTAAGCCTGCTTCCCATGGGAAACTTTAGGGAGTCATGCATCTGGACACAGAGAATGGCTTTCGGTTCTGGTTCCCCAGAGAATTGTTCTTTGGCGGGGAAACGAGACCCTATTTAGGTGTTTTGCCCACGTAGGAATCTTGCGGAGTCAATTCGTCAGCTTCGGGAGTAGGTTGTGTGTGGACTTCGCTACTCCCGCGTCCAAGCCCTTTGTTCCCGTTTCCAGCCTCGCCTTGCTTCCCAGAACCTTGTCTTGCTCCACGGACCTTGCCTTGCTTCCCGGACCTCGCCACGAATTTACCACGGATCCTGTTCTTGCTCCTCATTTCTTGTTGCCTTGAAATAAGCCTAGTGTTCCAAGAATCAAGTTCTGCTTCCTAGCCTTGCTTAAGTTTCATGGACTAAAGGACCTTGTCATCTCCCCTCACTTTGCTTGGCAAAGTGAGTGTTTCGGTTACTGGATTACAACTTTGGACCTTAATATTTTATATTGGACATTGTTTCTTTGGACTAATTTTGACCTTTCCTGAAAGGTCTACTTCTGGACTATTTTCTACACTTGCTTTTATTAACTTTATATATTTCTACAATAAAGATATTAGATAGATTCTGGCCTCTGTGTTTGGTTATTGGTGCTCTGCAGCCTGGGTCCTGACATACTGTTTATTTTATGTAATGTATTATTTAATTGTATTATGTTATGGTTTATTGTATTGTCTTGGGCATGGCCCCATGTAAGCCGCCCCGAGTCCCCATTGGGGAGATGGTGGCGGGGTATAAATAAAGTTTTATTATTATTATTATTATTATTATTATTATTATTATTATTATTATTTCCTTAATCCCTCCTTATTATCCAAGATATTCGTTTATCCAAGCTTCTGCTGGCCCGTTTAGCTTGAATAAGTGAGATTCTACTGTATATATATGTGAGAGATGTGGGTAGTTGAATTTGTGGATATGGAAGGCAGATAGTATAAGTCTTGCAAGCGTCCATGAAGTGATGTAAAGATGTATCTCAGACCTATATGTTCTCCATCCTGGATGCAAACCCTTAATTTTTAATAGAACAAACCCAGGTACCCTGCTTAAGGAACTCCCAGTGGCATAATGTGCCGGCAGGACTGTTGTCCAACAGGTCAGAGCTTTGAATCCAGGGAGAGCAGGGTGAACTCCCTCTGTCAGCTCCAGCTCCATGCAGGGACATGAGAGAGCCTCCCACAAGGATGGTAAAACATCAAAACATCCGGGCATCCCCTGGGCAACGGCCAATTCTCTCACATCAGAAGTGACATGCAGTTTCTCAAGTTGCTCCTGACACGAAAATCATCATCTTTTAGTATCTGTGAAATATTTCTTAGGAAACATAGAATCATAGAAGCTACTACACATGAAACATGCGTACCAGGCTTGCAAAACATTCACTTCTCATTTTTTTAAGATTGTATATGTTCAACCCCCTTGAGGTTTTGTTAACATTCTGCTATTAATTGTTTGAGTATAAAGATGGACCAAAATGGAAGCAGACAAGAACTTGATCCTGAGAGAAGCAAAAATGAAGCTGGCACACCTCAAGGTACTATTCTTCATGTTCTGCTCCTTGTGAGTTTAGATGGAGTGAGCTCAGGAACTCTTACTATGCATTAGCTTAGGGAGGAGAGCTTTTTATGGGTTTTTATGGGTTTGTGTGTGTGTGTGTGTGTCAGGAGCAACCGGAGTTGCTTCTAGAGTGAGAAAATTGGCCGTCTGCAAGGACGTTGCCCAGGGATGCCCGGATGTTTTGATGTTTTACCATCCTTGTGGGAGGCTTCTCATGTCCCTGCATGGAGCTGGAGCTGAGAGAGGGAGCTCATCCACGCTCTCCCCGGGTGGGATTCGAACCTGGCAGCTTTCAGGTCAACAACCCAACCCTCAAGTCATGAGGCTTTTATCCCCTAGGCCACCGGAGGCTCCTGTTTTATGCGGTCATTTTATAATAAAATAAAATAGAAAAAGTAAAATGACCCCGTAAAAAGTTTTATGGGGTCATTTTATTTTTTCTATTTTATTTTATTATACTTGTGAATGTTTTTTAAAATGTATATACACGTGTGGGAAAGTCCTGCCTCTTAATGGGGAGGGGATGGCCATACACTCACCTGTGCCAAAGTGCTCTTAGCGTGGGCAGGAATCCCCATTCCCCTCTCCAAAGCAATGCCCTGTCATTTCTGAGCACAATGGAGATAAAAGAAGCACCCAGGAATAGCAAGGAAGCTGTTTCTGCCATTTGGGGGCATTAAATGGGGTGCAAGGAAACACTGTCACCCACTTCCTAAGCCTCGGGAGTGTGGGATAGATCTGGGGATGTTGCCTGGGATCATGAATGATGATCCCAGGGGCAGTCCCCATACCCGCAAAGATCTGGACTTTTAAGAAAAATCCAGATCTTTGCAGGTATTTTTAACCCAAGTGTAAACCAAATTAAACGGCTTACCCCAGGTTGTCCCACATTGGCCAAGGGCATCATTTGGATGCATTTTCTGGTAATGTAGATGGGCCCTTGGACTACAGTTCTTCGTATTCTTCTCCATCAGCTATTCTGTTCTATCAGCTCAAGCTAATGGGAGAGGCAATTCAATAACATCTGTAGAACTACATTTTGCCCACTCCTGATATACAAAACAGAGTTTTTCCTCTCTGTTCCTACTTACAGGCTTATGATTAATCCTTAGTACATGCTTCAGTTACATCCTGTCTGGATTACTATAACACACTCTATGTGGAGCTGCCTTCAAAAAGTGTTCAGAAACTTCAGCTGCTCCAAGGAGCTGCAACCAGATTGCTCACTGGAGCTGACTTCAGGGAGCTGACAAATCTCCTGTTGCAACAGCTCCACTGGCTGCCAGTGATGTTTATGACCTTTAAATCTCTATACAGCTCAGGTCCAGGCTATTTGGCTAATTGCATCTCCTTGTACCTGTCTGAGTCCTAAGATTTTCAGGAGAGGCTCTTTTCTCAGTCCCATGTCCATTGCAACCTCAGGCGGTAGGGACACAAGTGAGGGCCTTCTTGGTTTTGAGCAGTGGTTCTCAGTCAGATCTGGTAGGCATTTCCATTGTCCCCAGATGTTTTGGCCTTCAACTCCCAGAAATCCTAACAGCTGGCAAACTGGCTGGGATTTCTGGGAGTTGTAGGTCAAAACACCTGGGGACCCACAGGTTGAGAACCACTGGTTTTGAGCATTTTAGCTGTTTATTTTTAATACCATTAATATTTAATTCTATTTAAATGTTTGTATGTTTTTTGGATTTTAAATTGTATTGTATTTGTTTTACTATAAGCCACTTTGAGTTTCCGTTTGGAGAAAAAAGTGGGGTATAAATAAAAATATTAATTAAAAATGTAACTAGCAGTAAGCAGTGTTCAGCAACCACAATAGGACTTCATCTGTGACTATGCTACAGTTTGATATTCAGTCCCACCTGAATATCTATCATTTGCAAGAGCAAGAGTGTGACAAAATGCTTGGGACAGCCATGTCCAAAATCCAGTCTGGGGGTTAAATGTGACCCCTGTTCAAATTTCCACTGGCCCTCTCTCTCTCCAGGCCTCTCTCCCTCCCTTGCTTCTTTATTTCTTTCCTTCCTCTCTCACTTCCTTGACCTCCTCCCTCCCTCCCTCCCTCCCTCCTTCCTTCCTTCCTTTCTTCTTGGGGATCAGGGCCCCGGAAAAATTGATCTCCCCAGGAGGAGAGAAAGAGAGATGGTGGCTTCATGCGTCCTTTCGCCCTGATTACTCTAGTCAACAATTTTTTGGGAATGTTTTGTTTCCTCCACAATTTTGGGTGGACTAAGTAGATTTTAACATGCTGAACACAACTATTTATTTATTTATTTACAGTATTTATATTCTGCTCTTCTCACCCCGAAGGGGACTCAGGGCAGATCACAGAACATACATATGTGGCAAACATTCAATGCTGTTTACACACTGACAGGACAGACAATTATACAGAGAAAGAGGTATATATGGCTGTCTGACGCGTCATCTCCCTACCAAAGAGCTTTCCTCCTTGGTTGAATCAATGGCATTTTTATGGCATTTCCTTATGGGTGCCTTAAAATACCTCCATTGTGTATGTGGCAGGGTTCAGGCTGCATTGTAATAGGTGGCCTGTGGTTTGCTCTTCTCCACACTAGCATGTCATGGACTCCACTTTGTAGCCTCATTTCTTTAGGTGGGCTCTGCATCTCATGGTGCCAAGTGCAGTCTGTTCAGTGCCTTCCAAGTCACCCAGTCTTCTGTGTGCTCACCCAGACACAGTAATGGTGTCATCAGGAAACAAAACTAAAAATGTTTTGCCACAGATTTTCATTTGTAATCACTTTCCAAGGCTTCCAAAATGAGTCCAACGATATTCACCGAAGATAGATGGATTCCACTTGCTATTTCTATTCTTTAAGGCTGTCCATACAACATGTTCTGCACTCTATAGAAGACCATCAAAGTGGCTATCCTTCATCACATCTTGGATTTGTGGGCCAATGAAAACACCTTCCAACAAAAAAACCCAAATTGTTCTTTGTACTATATATTGTATTGTTCTTTCATTTTTAAAAAAATTGCACTACAAATAAGGCATATGCAGTGTCCATATGAACGTGTTCATGGGTTTGTTTTTTTCCAAACTATAGTCTGGCCTCTCAAAAGGCTGAGGGACCATGAACTGGCTCTTGGACACCCCTGCCTTGGAGTATTGAGACCAGACACCCTTTCACACTGATAGCTATAGTGCTATGAGTGTGTTTTTCCTAATGTGGTTCCATCCTGCCATTTGTAACTTTTGGAGAGGTTTAGAATTTTCACTCAGTGAGTTCTACTGCTTCTCCAATTGTTAAAGCCCAGAGAATGAAGCCATGGCAGTTATATCATAGCACTGTGGTTGGTGTAGTGGGGCAAGTATCTTTCACTACTTGTGACAGCTTCTCTGGCAGAGAAAATGGATTGCAGGTTGAGCAACCCTTATTCAGAATTTCAGAATTCCAAAATTCAAAGTGCACCAAAAGTACTCCATGGAAAGCAATACGGAAAATTTTGAGATAGGGACACCTTTGTTTTCCGATGGTTCATTGCACACAATTTTTGTTTCACGTTGTATAAAATGACTTTCAGATTATGTGCATAAGATTATATAAAACAAAAATGAATTTCTTGCTTAAAACTGGGTCTCAGTTCCAAGACATCTCATTATACACACACACACACACACACATATATATATATGTCTGTGTATGTATAATAGATATTTTAAAAATCCAAAATACCCAAGTATCTTGGATAAGGAATCTGCAACAGTGATTGTATTACTTCCCTTGACCCACAGAATCCACTATGGTGGTGGGGATGCTTGAGGTATTTGTTTCAACATCTCTGTTTCTCCCGTTGTTATGAGCGCCTTTTCCAAAAAAAACTCCACAAAAAATGGTGTTAATACTGTGATCTTTTCTAGGAGACACTGGTCCAGTTTCGGCTGAGTTTTTAAAATTAATTTTCACAGCTCCTTTACTCTTCCTCTGGTGCAAAATCATCCTGGGAATTCTGCTGTTGGGAAGCATCGCTCTAAAAATGGCTGTGATTCTTCTCCTCTTCTCAGGTAAATTACTTATCCAGTTACAAATATGGGAATGTGGGAACCATTTCCTTTGCTCCATGTGAGTTCTAAAGTAGTATCAGACTTTTGACTTGTTATCCTTTTTGTTTTGAAGCTTCCCAGTGTAAAGACAAAAAGGCTGATCCTGTGTTGCTAGAGAAAATCCTTGATAAATCCTGTAGAGCTCCAGTATTTGGTAAGTGTTTGGTTTGATAAGTATGTGTGCTGTAACAACTTTTGCCACAATCCAGCTAAAATTCAGTGTTTTTAAAGTCCCAGCTATTTCAGTGAGAAAGATCAGCAGAGGCTTGAATCTCTCTCAGTGATTTTGTGTATATATACTTTCAAGTCACTCATTTACTTATGGCAATGGAGCCCCCAGATGGCGTAGTGGACTAAGTGACTTGAAGGTTGGGTTGCTGACCTGAAAGCTGCCAGGTTCGAATCCCACCTGAGGAGAGTGCGGTTGAGCTCCCTCTATCAGCTCCAGCTCCATGAGAGAAGCCTCCCACAAGAATGTTAAAAAACATCAAAAACATCCGGGCGTCCCCTGGGCAACGTCCTTGCAGACGGCCAATTCTCTCACTCCAGAAGCGACTCAAGTTGCTCCTGACATGAAAAAAAAACTTATGGCAATGGTTCCCAACCTGTGGGCCGCCACCCACTGGTGGGCCACGAGACCTAAAATAAGGTCCGCAAAACATGCGGGAAAAGTCAGCTCTAGATGATTAAATATGGTTTTCTGTGGGCAAGCAGATGACGACTAGTGGATGGCATATGTTCTGTATCATAAACTAGAGCTAATGTGGTCTATTTAATCCCCAAATAACCAAACCAAATCTAAGGTTGACCAAAAACGGATTTGTAACCCTTTTGGTACTAATGTTGGAGAGTGGTCCCTGGTCAAAGTGGTCCCCGGTCAAAGAAAGGTTGGAAACCACTGACTTATGGCAACCCCAAGAATTTGTGAAAGATGTCTTAGGCAAGGATTATTTTGCAAATCCCTTCTTCTGAAATATAGGGTATTCACTGGTGATCTCCCATACAAGTACTACATAGAACTTGTTGGAGGTTGTAGATGTAAATAAATAGAAGCTTTACCAGTTTCTGAACCAAAATATGCCCTGCAGTGTAACAAAATGTCAATATCAATCACGTTTTATTGATTAGCCCATCGGCCGTATCAAAACATTTAACACATAGACATACATACAACATACAACCCGTGGTACAAAAGAAGCTAAAATAAACAAGCTGTTAACAAGATCCCATCCAAATCAAATATCTGCATCACCTTTACAGTTTACCCCAATTGCTTCCAAATATGCAGTTCTCAGCTGTGTTACTTTGAATAGGAAAAGGGCTGTTTTGTGTGTTATTTTAGGATTCTGGCTGGCCAACAAAAATGTTGTTTTAATATGTGGGTCCCAGTGTGTTTTGTGAACAGTACATGTGCAATATCCTCCACCTCGGATGTGCCACAAATACAAAATCGTTAGTTGTATGGAACTTGATTAAACCTTCCATATTTGACCATTGTATCCAGCTACTCAAATCGAGCTCTGGTAAATACCCTCCCTGGGGTGTTTAGGCATTTCTGTCTTCAAATATTGGGTTGTTTGGAAAGTATGTTTAAAGCGACTGAACCATTTCAATGAGCCCGCTTTATTGAGGGTAGCAATGTCTTTTTGGGCTTCTATATCCAGTACTTGTTGAGCAACTATTTTTGGGTCTAGTTCTTCTAAAAGATTTGTATACCAAATGGGAAGTCCACAACTCTTAATGTATTTTGTCAGATGAACTAGCCAGGAGGTCTGATGTGGATTTTCTATCTGCTCTAACAGGCACAGTTTTGGTAGTCTATCATTTGCCATGGCAATCAGTTTTACCCAGTAGCTGTAGGCCCTGATTTTGGATAAGCCATCAACTGTATATACTCCCAGTTCTGCTCTTACTGCAGCAGCTATGGTCATTTTGTCCACTCCTAGAAAACTTCACAGGTGCTGTGATTGTGATTGCTCTAATAATGGTACCTGGTTTAGACGCCAAACTACAGCTCCATATAAAAGCATGGGGGTAAACTTCGCATTATATACTTTAAGGAGTGGGTCTAAAGATCCTGGTTGGCTGTGATTTGTTAATTTAAGTAGTTGGTTTGCACATGCTCTTGCCCTGACTGAGCTCCTTTGATGATGTGATAGCCAAGAGCCGGTCTCAGAAAAAACGATTCCCAGGTACGTGAAGGTCCCAAATCGCACTTTCAGGAAGGTGTTTGTGTAAAGTGCTTTGATCAGTGCCAGCAGTCTAGGTTCCATATTGAGATCAGTTAATTTCTTCCATAACGTCTCTCTATTTACAGTATCAAATGCTGCACTGAGATCTATAAAGGCAGCATACAGTTGTTTCCATCTGCTGACATATTTTGCAATTGTATGATTTAAAACAAAGCAATTGTCAATGGTTGATCTACTCTGCCTGAAGCCAGCCTGTTCTTCAGTGAGGATATGTTTTTCTTTTTCCCAGCACTCAGCCTTGCTTAGGAGATATCTGGCATATATCTTGGCCACAATATCAATTAGACTAATTGGCCTGTAGGAACCAGTGTCTATTTTGTTCCCTTTTTTTGTGCACGGGGACAACTATTGTCATCTTCCATCCAACTGGGATCTGGCAAATGTTATTTATGTGTGTAAATAAGCCTGCTATCAGAGGGGCCCACCAATCCAGATGTGTTTTAAATAGCTCAGCAGGTAAGTAATCTTCCCCTGGGGCTTTATTAGTCTTCAAGTTGTTTATGAAACATCTGATCTCATCTTCTGTTACTGGTGGCCAGAGGGGTAGAGCTTTTATTGATAAATCTTTACCTAGTGACTGTGTCTCTGTAGGTTCCGTAGGTTCTGTGCTGCCAAACAAGTGGGAGTAGTAATTTTCCCAGTTCTCTGTAGGGATAGGTATATCAAATGCAAATTTCCTTTCCTTTCAGGCTTGTATAGCAAGTAACAGTAACTTTACTTCAGTTCAATTGCCTCAGAAATAGTCAGGCTTCAGAGAGTTGGCAGCCATTTCCAGTCAGAGCTCTCTTCACTCTCTCAGGTGAAAGTGGCAGTTAAAACCGTTTCTGTCAGCAGCAAGTCAGAGACAGCAGCCAATCAGAATTCTGGCTCCTGGAACACTCAGCCAATCAACTGCTGACACATCCCTTTCCAATCAACCCATTACATCATGGTGCCTTTTACAAATCCCCACAGAACTGACCGTGCTTAACTTCCAAGGTCAGATGGGACATGAATCACATCTCCTTTACACTGGACTATAGCCTTCTTTCTGTTGGAGGAAATATTTTAAATGCCTCCATTTGTGTATACTAGTCTTCTTACCAATATTTATTTCCAAATGTTTACTTCTGGAAGAAGTTGACCATAGACTCTTGCTGGAGGAGTCTACAAAGTTGTTCTCTTGAATTGTAAAAAAAAAAGGTTTTCCCACTTTTGCAGGGGCCCTCTGTCCCTAACCCCAGGGAATGTGGAGGGATGCCTGCAATGTTTTTTAAGTTTTGTGGCAGCCAAAATGCATTTGCAAGACAAAAAAAACTGGGTTCCACTTTTCAACTAATTCTGCTTTCTGGCAGATAAGTGAGGCTTCCTGTACCTGTCTGCAACTTCAATGCTAACAAATTCTTTTCCTTGTTATTCCACACCATTCTTCTTTTTTGTAGCTAATGTGAAGTTCGATCCAGATACTGCGCATCATACAATTGCCATCTCTAAAGATTTAAAAAATATACCGTGGCAAAACTTGACATGGGCTGTGACAAACAACCCGAAAAGATTTGATTCCCACCCCTGTGTGTTGGGCCGAGAAGGATTCACCTCTGGAAGCCACTGGTGGGAGGTAGAAGTAGTCAAAGGCCACAACTGGGCACTGGGAGTTGCCAGAGAATCTGTGTCTCGGAAAGACAACAGTCTGTTTCGTGAAGGATTGTCCTATTGGACTATTGAACATTATTCTGCTTCATGGAATGGCATAAACATTCCTAATTATTCCTCGCATATGGTTCAAGACATCAAGAAAATAAGAGTCGTTTTGAACTATAGTGGTGGCCAGGTGTCATTCTTTAATGACAGTAGAGATCTGCTTTACAAATTACAAGCTGAGTTCCTAGGAGAGAAAGTCTACCCCTTCTTCTGTGCGGGGTCGAAAACTCAACTTATACTACTTCAATGTCCATCTGGAAAATAGTATTATGTCCTGAACTTATCACCTTCACTCGGTTACTCCTGAGAATCTAGATGAACATCTTTTAACAGAACTACTGCAAATCACATGAACAACCTGAGGACCTTAAGAGCAATCACCAGCCAGCTGGCGTCTTAAGAGTTATTGGAAGAGGCCCTGAAATGTGGAGAGGTAGAAATTTGAAACAGGAATTTTTGTGTCTGTGTGATAGAATATTTTTTTAAAAATGTGCATGAAATGATTTGTGTATATTGAACCACTGGAAAATAAACATGCCACTATCTCAGCCACAGACACGGACAATTTTGGAGTATTTCCAATTTCAGAATTCCAATAAAAGTTGCTCATTCTATATTAGAATCATTTAGAATGGAAGCAACCATAAGGATCCTTTAGTGGAGCCCACTGCCATATAGAAATATGCCACTAAAGCACTTCTGAAAGATGGCCATCCAACTCCTGTTCAAAGATATCTATAGAAGTGTTCACTAGCATCCAAGTCAAACTGTTTGGTGAACTGTCTCAGGCTGGATCCACACTGTCATGTAATATTTATTTATTTATTTATTTACAGTATTTATATTCCGCCCTTCTCACCCCGAAGGGGACCCAGGGTGGATCACACTATAACACACATAGGGCAAACATTCAATGCCCATAAACACATCAAACAGAGACTGAGAGACACACGCAGAGGCAAGTTAACCTTCTTCTGAGGGGATGTTCGATTCTGGCCACAGGGGGGAGCAGCTGCTTCATCATCCACACTGACGGCACTTCCTCATTCCAGGTCGTAAATTAGTTAATCTTGCCTCCCCACTTTATAAGTGGTACCTTATCTCCTACTTGATAGATGCAACTATCTTTCGGGTTGCTAGGTCAGCAACGAGCAGGGGCTATTTTTTATTTTTAATTGACGGGTGCTCACCCCGCCACGGGCTGGCCTCGAACTCATGACCTCATGGTCAGAGTGATTTAAGGCAGCTGCTCAACAGCTGCGCCACAGCCCGGCCCCAATACAGTTTGGAACAGTATTATATGATCATTGTAGACCAGACATGGGCAAACTTCAGCCCTCCGGGTGTTTTGGACTTCAACATCCACAATTCCTAACAGCCAGTAGGAGGGCTGACGTTTGCCCATGCCTAGTGTAAACCCACATAATGCTGTGTTTAACTGCACTGAACTGCATTGTATGGATCTACATTGACTTTATAATGCAGTGTCAAATTGCATTAAATAGTATAGTTCCAGCCTCAGATAGGCCCACTTTTAGTGCAAAAGTTTGACTAGATAGAAAGAAAGAAGGGGGCAGAGAAAATATGGCAGCACATTTAAAAGTGTTTTTAATATTCCAAGGTTGGAAAACTTTTATAGACTTTTTGCAGAAGAAAGAAAATGAGCTGATAACATTCGATTTTGACAATTATTAAAATTAGGTTAGCAGAAGAAGTATACAGAGCAGTTTCAAACTTTATACACACATTCAACACTCCCCATGGATTCTACATTCATGAGTGGAAAATATTCTTTTTAACCCAAACAAAAGAATATATTTTGCCATTTTATATGAGGGACACCATTTTACATCCTTGTAAAGACTGGGACTTGAGCATCCATGGATTTTGAGATCCATTGAGGTCTTAGAGTCAAGCCATATACCAAGGGCCCATTACATTGCATATTGTATATATATAAAACTGCCAGAAAGAAGTTAGAAGTTGTTCTCTTTTGAAAAAATATTTTCCATATCTAAATCCGAGCTAAATTAGTAAAGTCCACAGCAGAGGCTAGAAATGGAAATGGAGATACTGTAGTTTGGGATCATACAAATGAGACATTGTTATTGTTATCATGTCACTGCTACTGTAATTTTAAAGAGCCAGCATATAAAATAAGTTTTAATGTTTGTATTGGAAAGTGCTCATTGTACTTTTAAGGTTGTATATTATTAGATATTATAGCCAGTGGCTGGTACAATAAACAGTTCACTCATTCCAGAGAATTTGAGAACAATTAATCCCTATTCATAAATCCCCAATCCCTAGGTTGCCAGATAGTACTATGTTCTCTGCAGCTTATTCATTTCCCCGGCCCTATCATACGCTGTTTTGCACTCTCAGGTCCCATGCCTGACCCTTTTATAGCTTGCTATTTATCACATTCATTTTGGCACCTTGTTCATCGGTTTTTCACTGAACATACTCTGATGGAGCCTCAATGCTGTTGTTTTCTCTTATGCTTAATTGTGTATACACGGATTATTGTATTTATTTATGATGTCTTATTTTATTTTATTTTATTTTAGTGGTGGTTTTGTTTTAATGGATTGTTTGCTTTTATGTCTTTTGGACTTACTGTTCTATATGTAAGCCGCTCTGAGTCCCTTCAGGGAGATGGTGGTGGGGTATAAAAATAAAGTAGTAGTAGTAGTAGTAGTTGTTGTTGTTGTTGTTGTTGTTGTTATTATTATTGTCAGACATTCAATCCCCTTCATAAACACTATTTTCTTTGTCCAATGCAAAAGCACAGGTTTTTTCAAAAAGATGGACCCAACTTGAAATCACTATATCTTTGCCATCACAAACCACCCATGAATGAAACTTTTACCACTTGAAAGAGTGGGGTATAGAGTTTCAAAGTATTGCATTAGATGCCTCTCCCTGCATACAAACAGATCCTAGACTCAGCCATTCACAATATGACATTTCTCTCTGTGCCAACAATGCCCCAATATACAAGTGATTCAAAATTATGGCCTCAATTTCAAAGCAGTATATTTCATGATGGCAACATGGTACAACTACACAACCCTGAAACATAAGGCCTAATTCTCCATTTGCAGAATTATTTTTTTAGATTTGTTTCTGGCTCAAAATGGGCCCCAGTGTCTTAGCAGGTTAAACTGCTGAGCTGCTGAACTTGCTGACTGAAAGGCTGGCGGTTCAAATCTGGGGAGTGGAATGAGCTCCCGCTGTTAGCCCCGGCTTTGGCCAACCTAGCAGTTTGAAAATATGCACATGTGAGTAGATCAATAGGTATCGCTCTGGCAGGAAAGTAACAGCACTCCATATAGTTATGCCAGCCACATGACCTTGGAGGCATCTACAGACAACACCAGCTCTTCAGCTTAAAAACTGAGATGACCACCAACCCCCAGAGTCGGACATGACTAGACTTAATGTCGGGAAAACTTTTACCTTTACTACAAAATGGTTAGTAAAAGAGTTGTTGTGTGTTTTCCGGGCTGTATGGCCATGTTCCAAAAGCATTCCCTCCTGACGTTTCACCCACATGTATGGCAGGCATCCTCAGAAGTTGTGAGGTATATGGTTGTGGTTAGTAACATTTGATAACTTGATAACTCATTGTTTCAGGTTAGCCCTCTTCCATAATAAGTGGGGCCTTGAAACCACAAGTCTGCATGCTGAGGAGACACAAAATTCACAAGAAAACATTATGTCTTTGTTTTGGTGCTGTTCAACACAATGAAATTATACAACCATGAGCCAGTAGATGGCACTCGCGTTGAGACCAAACCTGGCTAACAGTTTATCCAAAATCTTTTGGTTTAGGACAGCTGTTATTTACAAAACAACTCTTACTTATCTGTCTTCATGATACCTCCAGAAGCTTCAAGGTGAAAGAAGTTTTTTCTGACTCCTTCCACAGTCTGTTTCCCAACAATTCCTCTTGTATTTATTTATTTGTTTATTTATTTTTCAAACTTATATGCCGCCACTCCCCTAGGGCTCGGGGCGGCTTACAAAAACCGGCTAAAATCAACAATTTAAAAACATCTTAAAACATCTTTAAAACATCTTTAAAAACATCTTAACATCCTAAAAGCACCTTTTAAAACATCTAACAGAACTCAAAGGCCTGCTAAAACAGGTGTGTCTTACATGCCCTGCGGAAAGCCGACAAGTCCCGCAAGGCACGGACTTCAGGTGGCAAGGTGTTCCAGAGAGATGGCGCCACTGCTGAAAAGGCTCTCCGTCTAGTTGCTGTTAGATGCAAGGTCTTAAAACTGGGGACTTCCAACAGGTTTTGGTCCTCAGAACGGAGGGATCTCTGGGGTTTGTAGTAGGCTTGCTCAAATAATTCGTTTTCCCCGTTAACCGTTATTAATTCGTTATTTTCGTTTGTTTTGAAGCAATATACGGCATTGGTTGTCCACACGTCTGGATATCGCGGTTTCGAACCGCGACTGGCCGTTTTAAGTTATGTCGTCGGTTTTTTTCGTTTTTAAAAAAAGCTTTTGCAAATCACCCAAACTTGTTTAAGTGCACTGGGGCAACCTAGCGTGTTGTTTGCACCTTGTGGCCAATCAGAGAGGACGTTTAACCAGGGGGAGGGGCTGGTAGGACGTCCTGAATGAAAAGAGCGAGCACTGGGAGCCTCGTGGCTCATTCGCACCGGGATTCTGAAGAGGGTGGAAGGGAGATTCTGGGCAGGCAGGCAGGCAGGCAGGCAGGTAAGATTGCTGCGTCACAGCCTCTTTGGCTGTGTCTGAGCTAGAGCTGAGCTAGGCTACAGAAGACCTGGAGAAAAGGTTGGGTGGGTGAGTTTGGGAGGGAAACTGTTGGGTGTTGCTTTTTTAATTTTTTGGAAAGGGCCTGTGGGTGTTTTTTTCCTCCCGAGATTGGCGTTTTCCATTTTCCCACCCGGCCAGCAATTTTTCTGCTGCGCCATTTTTTCTGTTGCGGTGGGCTTTCTTCTTTCTTTTTTAAACGCTAAAGGGTTTTTGGAAACAAGGGACCCTGATTTGGCCCTTGCCTCATGCAGGGCAGGGACGCTTTCTGTGAATAAACAGCCAAGTCTGCCTTGGTCAGACCACACCTGGAATACTGTGTCCAATTTTGGGCACCACAGTTGAAGGGAGATGTTGACAAGCTGGAAAACGTCCAGAGGAGGGTGACTAAAATGATTAAGGGTCTGGAGAACAAGCCCTATGAGGAGCGGCTTAAAGAGCTGGGCATGTTTAGCCTGCAGAAGAGAAGGCTGAGAGGAGACATGATAGCCATGTACAAATACGTGAAGGGAAGTCAAAGGGAGGAGGGAGCAAGCTTGTTTTCTGCTGCCCTGCAGACTAGGACACGGAACAATGGCTTCAAACTACAGGAAAGGAGATTCCACTTGAACATCAGGAAGAACTTCCTCACTGTGAGAGCTGTTCGACAGTGGAACTCTCTCCCCGGGGCCGTGGTGGAGGCTCCTTCTTTGGAGGCTTTTAAGCAGAGGCTGGATGGCCATCTGTCGGGGGTGCTTTGAATGCGATTTCCTGCTTCTTAGCAGGGGGTTGGACTGGATGGCCCATGTGGTCTCTTCCAACTCTACTATTCTATGATTCTATGATTCTATAAGTTTGGCCAAAGGATTGCACCTCCCATTGTCCTTTGTAGAACTAAACCTCCTTTTTGGGAAAAAAGGGACCCACTTTTGCCACTTGCCTGCTCAAACAGGGCTGTTTGTCCGTGCCAGGGTCGCTTTCTGTGAATCAAAAGCCAACTTTGTCCAAAGGATTGCACCTCCCATTGTCCTTTGTAGAACTAAACCTCCTTTTTGGGAAACAAGGGACCCACTTTTGCCACTTGCCTGCTCAAACAGGGCTGTTTGTCCGTGCCAGGGTCGCTTTCTGTGAATCAAAAGCCAACTTTGGCCAAGGGATTGCACCTCCCATTGTCCTTTGTAGAACTAAACCTCCTTTTTGGGAAAAAAGGGACCCACTTTTGCCCTTTGCCTGCTCAAACAGGGCTGTTTGTCCGTGCCAGGGTCGCTTTCTGTGAGTCAAAAGCCAATTTTGGCCAAAGGATTGCACCTCCCATTGTCCTTTGTAGAACTAAACCTCCTTTTTGGGAAACAAGGGACCCAGTTTTGCCCTTTGCCTGCTCAAACAGGGCTGTTTGTCCGTGCCAGGGTCGCTTTCTGTGAATCAAAAGCCAACTTTGGCCAAAGGATTGCACCTCCCATTGTCCTTTGTAGAACTAAACCTCCTTTTTGGGAAACAAGGGACCCACTTTCGCCACTTGCCTGCTCAAACACGGCTGTTTGTCTGTGCCAGGGTCGCTTTCTGTGAATCAAAAGCCAACTTTGGCCAAGGGATTGCACCTCCCATTGTCCTTTGTAGAACTAAACCTCCTTTTTGGGAAACAAGGGACCCACTTTTGCCACTTGCCTGCTCAAACAGGGCTGTTTGTCCGTGCCAGGACGCTGTCTGTGAATCAAAAGCCAACTTTGGCAAAAGGATTGCACCTCCCATTGTCCTTTGTAGAACTAAACCTCCTTTTTGGGAAACAAGGGACCCACTTTTGCCCTTTGCCTGCTCAAACAGGGCTCTTTGTCCGTGCCAGGGTCGCTTGCTGTGAGTCAAAAGCCAAGTTTGGCCAAGGGATTGCACCTCCCATTGTCCTTTGTAGAACTAAACCTCCTTTTTGGGAAACAAGGGACCCACTTTTGCCTTTTGCCTGCTCAAACACGGCTGTTTGTCTGTGCCAGGGTCGCTTTCTGTGAGTCAAAAGCCAATTTTGGCCAAAGGATTGCACCTCCCATTGTCCTTTGTAGAACTAAACCTCCTTTTTGGGAAACAAGGGACCCACTTTTGCCACTTGCCTGCTCAAACAGGGCTGTTTGTCCGTGCCAGGGTCGCTTTCTGTGAGTCAAAAGCCAATTTTGGCCAAAGGATTGCACCTCCCATTGTCCTTTGTAGAACTAAACCTCCTTTTTGGGAAACAAGGGACCCACTTTTGCCACTTGCCTGCTCAAACAGGGCTGTTTGTCCGTGCCAGGGTCGCTTTCTGTGAGTCAAAAGCCAATTTTGGCCAAAGGATTGCACCTCCCATTGTCCTTTGTAGAACTAAACCTCCTTTTTGGGAAACAAGGGACCCACTTTTGCCACTTGCCTGCTCAAACAGGGCTGTTTGTCCATGCCAGGGACGCTTTCTGTGAATCAAAAGCCAAGTTTGGCCAAAGGATTGCACCTCCCATACTCCTTTGTAGAACTGGAAAGTACAGGTATCCCCTTGTAAAAGAATATAAATAACTTAAACAGAAATAGACGGTTTTGCGGCAGTTAATATACCCTAAAAAGAACATGTTGCCAATAAATAAACAAGAAATATTTTCCACCACTTACACAACACCTTTCCATCCCCCCATCTGTCTCCTGAAAACACTCCTGTTATCATGAAACGTTCAGCTGTACGCGGGTCTGGGAGAGCATGTCCTGCTAGTGGTAAAGCCACAGCCAGGACACTGTGGGGGGCCAAAAAAGTTAGGGTGGGTCCCATCCGTCTGGAACGCCGAACAATGGGAGTGGGTGGACTTGATGAAGAAGCCGGCTGTTCGCATGCAGAAAGTTCACAGCCCTCCACACCGAGCCAGTTGTCTTATGGAGCTGAGACCACAGGACGATCAATGGAACATACAGGTGTAGCCGTCCTGGAACTACAGGTGGTGGATAGTGAGGATATAGATAACCCCACCCCTCCACCCGCTACTGACAGTGAGGAGGAGGTAGAGGAGGTTGTACCATCCAAACAAAAACTTTCTCAAGCTGACGAAAGGGTGCCCACGACTCCTATCTCAGTGGGCGTCGCCACAGTGGCTGTGGGGAGGCCTAGGTCTTATATTTGGGACCATTTCCATGTCCACTCTCAGAGTGCTACTTTGGCAGTTTGTAGGCACTGTGGGGCAAATATCAGCAGAGGCAGAGACCTGAGACATCTTGCGACCTCGGGGTTGAGTTCTCACTTGAAGCGACACCATCCCTCCATATCGGTAGGAGGGGGAACTGCAAGCCCTTCCAGTGGCAGCCTTAGCACACAAAGTTCTCCTGGTGAAGATGGTGGAAGGCAGACACAGTTCACCTTGGAGGATTGGGCCATTCCATTACCCAGAAAGAAAACGGGGGAAACATTACTCACACCCCAGCAGATAACCCAAAGTGTGGGAGAGATGATTGCCCTTGATCACCATCCCTTCCGCCTGGTTGAACAAGAAGGCTTCGTACGCCTTATGAAACGACTGTGCCCCCGATACAAAATCCCCTCCCGTCACACCTTTTCCAGAAAAGTTATTCCCGGCTTGTACGAGGGCTGTAAGGAACGCATTACCCAGATGTTGCGTAGCGCCATGGGAGGACACATCCATTTTACCTCTGACATTTGGTCAAGCTTGGGAGGAGGCCATTCCTACCTCTCTCTCACGGCACATTGGTGGGAGAAGGAAGGCAGTATGGATACATCCCATCGTTGGGCACTCCTCGCGTTGGAGGTAGTTGATCGTGATCACAAGGCAGAGACCATCTGCAGCAATCTGGAAAACATGATGGGGGAGTGGATGCAGTGTAGGCCGGAAGAAATGAGGAGGGGCTTTATGGTGACTGACGCTGGGAAAAATATGATCAAAGCGGTTGAAAGTGCCGGGTTTCAGAATGTGTCCTGCATGGCCCACATGCTTCACAATACCGTCAAGGAAGGTTTAAAGAGCCCGGAAGAGCAGCCAGCAAGCAACGCAAACATCGCCCTGCTGATCGAGCGCTGTAGAAAGATCGCGGGCTACTTCCACAGGAGCATCAAGGCAGCCCGGCAGCTGAGAGAGAGGCAGAGCCTTGAAGGCCTCCCGCAGCACAAGCTGCTCCAGGACGTCTCAACTCGGTGGAATTCAACCTTTAAAATGCTTGAACGCATGGTCGAGCAGCAGAAGGCGGTTCACGGCATCTCCCTCACATTGGTTGCGCCAGTTAGCAAACTTGTTCCAAATAAGCAAGAGTGGGACACCATCTCCCAGCTAGTAGACATACTAAAGCCATTCAAACATGCCACTGAGACCCTTTCGGAATCAAAAGCCCTTCTCAGCCAGGCAGTGCCCATGGTCTTGAGGCTAAGGAGGCACATAGAAAGGCTTGGGGCCGGTCGAACACTGGACTCCCTGGCTGGACCGCTGACACCACCGGCCCAGGAGGTGGTGAGGAGGTTGTCCTTTGCTGTACGGAAACGCCTAGAGCCACTTCTTTCCAGCAAGGTCCATATGCTGGCGGCCTTGTGTGATCCCCGGCTAAAGTACAACGTCTGCCCAAAAGACTTTACCGTGTGGAAGGCCCAACTAGTTAACCTTGTAAGGGAGGTCTTTGCTGCCAGGGTGGAGGAAACGGGCACAGCGGCCCCTCTTCCGGAAATGCCTGTCACCCCCAGCACTAGCGCTAGTGGCGAGACTGAAAGTCCCGGGGAGCCGGTAGGGGTTTGCCGTAGGGATACGGATCTCCAGCAGCGACCAGGAAACGTTTTTTTTTCCTGAGACGGTGGCCATACTTGCCTGCTCTGAAGAATCCTCTTTGCTGGCTTCTGCTCAAAAGGTAGACTCGGCCGAATGCTCGGTCAACAGGTACTTTGAGGAGCCTCCTGAGATAATATCTTGTGATCCATTGGCCTATTGGGCTTCACGCGAACACATGTGGCCGGATCTGTCACACGTAGCCCGCCAGTTCCTCAGCTGTCCTCCCACGAGCGTGCAGAGCGAAAGGGTCTTCAGCCTAGCGGGAGATGTAGTCATGCCCCACCGCAGCTTGCTGGACCCGCAAACAGTTGAGAAACTGGTTTTCCTGAAGGCCAACCTTCCCGTGTTGAATTTCCCAGATTTGGATTTTGACACCGACGGCTCATAGAGCTATAGTTCTCCTTTAATCAGCTATGCTTCAGAGTAACTTTGGCTAATTTTGTGGGTGGCCAGGGGGGGGGTTGCCCCTTTGGACTCTGTCCAACAACTCTCTCCTCTAACCTACAATGCTTTCCTCTCTCTTTTCCCTTCCTTTCTCGTCTTTATCATCACTCACCGTTGCCCACTGCTGTTTTTGGGTTCATCAATCACAAGGGGCCGTTTCCCAAATCATAGAATCATGGAATCATAGAAAAGTAGAGTTGGAATAGAACTCATGGGCCATCGAGTTCTCCCCCATCAAAAACGCAGGAAGTTTCATTCAAAGCATCCCCGACAGATGGCCATCGAGGCTATGCTTAAAAGCTTCAAAAGAAGGAGCCCCCAACACAGTCCGGGGGAGACAGTTCCACTAACGAACATCCATCACAGTGAGGAAGTTCTTCCTGATGTTCAGGTGGAATCTCCATTCCTGATGTTGGAAGCCACTGCTCCGTCCCGTTGTCTTCAGGGCAGCAGAAAATAAGCTTGCTCCCTCCTCCCTATGACTTCCCCTCACATATTTGTACATTGCTAACATGTCTCCTCTCAGCCTTCTCTTCTGCATGCTAAACTATGATGGCCAGCTAATAAAGCCTCTCCTCATACTGCTTGTTCTCCAGACCCTTATTCATTTTAGTCGCACTCCTCTTGACACTTTCAAGCTTGCCCGCATCTCCATTTATCTGCGGTGCCCTAAGTTGGACACATTATTCCAGGTGCGGTCTGACCACGGCAGAGTAGAGGGGGAACATGACTGCCTTGGATCTAGACGCTATTCCCCTGTTGATGCAGGCCTAAAGCCCATTGGATATTTGCTCTGCCGCAAACCATAGTAGGCTCATTGTTATGTTGCTGTCCACGAGGACTCCAAGACGTTTTTCTCACACACTGCTGTCAAGCTAGGCGTCCAAAAAAATGTCGCTTGGATTTCCATTATCTTTACCGAAGTGAAGTTGCTTTCATTTGTCCCTGTTGAACTTAATATAGTTACTGTGCCGTCGCGCCTGGGGCTGTAAACTCTTAGTGAAAGAGGCATGGACGTGACATCTTTCCCCAGGGGATTGCTTCTTGCCCTCCTTTAGGGAAACTGGAACTCCCAAGGACCAAAACACTGTAGTTAACTCAAAAACTGGGTTTATTCTTCACAAAGGGAGTAAAAGAAAATATACATTACAGTCTTTGGTTGTTTAAGTCCATGAAGCTTGTCCAGATCCCTCTTTCTCTGGCTGTGAATGCCGGAGCAAACTCAGCCTCAGTCCAATGACCTATATCTGAAGACAAGAGTCTTCCTCTGTTGCCAAAGGACTGATGTGAAGGCGCTTGAGACTCCTCAACGTTGTTCAGGTTGGCCCTGAACATGAAGTGTGAGTCCCAAGGGTAAGAACCTCAGAATTGGTGCTGAGAGGTAACTTTTGAAGGGCTTTCAGAGCCAAGCCTCTCTTTCACGTCCATCCGATAGAGTGGAATGAAAAGGAGGAAACACAGTCCTACTCCAGGAAGAGGTGGAGCCAAACAGTTTTGCTGAGTGAGCAATGTAACAGGTACAAACAACATTGATTGACAGATATAAATAACCAATCCAACTACATTTACAGGGTAAGGGCAAAATCAGGCATGATACAACAATTCAAATCTTGAAACTTATAGTTTGACATATAGATGGCGCCACTCGCGCCGTCACACTCCCGGCCTAGATTTCCGGACTTTCGGAAATCTAAACAAAATGGAGTTAAATACCTTTAACTCTAATAACTCTAAGACTGTATGTCTTGTGAAAATAACATAACCATGTCGCTAATAGGCCTGTCAAACAAAGAAACCTTTTCGTTAGAGACGACCTTAACCTGGGCCTTGCCCACTCTATTGTCAGAGCTAGGATATAATTTTGACACAATACCCTTAGCCCATTGGTATCTAGGAGCATCTTGGTTTAAGTAACACCAAATCCCCAACCTTCACGTTGGCACCTAACAATCCAAAACCCATAGTTTCTTAGGGCAGACTGAGTAATTGACCTTCCTTGGTGTTTGACTTTTGTGTGGAAATGCTGTGTCAACAGCAGAGCTATGTGGCTATGGTGTGGCAAAATAAAAGGATTTTTAACACAGGATCTAATCTTTGCTCTTTTTAGTCTACCTCCAACCCTAAGGAGACCCTCATTGTCCAGGAAGGGGTTCAAGTCCTTTAAACAACTATTTTTGGGCAAGGATGCTTTTCTTTCTAGACAAGCTATTTCTTCTAAAAAACACTGTCTTTGAGTGGATCTCAGGATGACTGTTGAGGCTTTTGAAAGATCTTGGGGCTGAATTGCACCACTGTTTTTTGTAGTGATGTAATGTATGAGCCTGGCAATGGCTGCCTGAAGTCTAGTCCGTTTTGAAAATCTTTCAAACTTGGCTGGATTTAAACCTTGCCTTGATAAGTCTTGGCCATCGATGGTAGATTTGCAGGACTGAATTTCTGGCAACTCAGTGTCTTTGAGCACGGAAATGCTTTCTGGAAAGGAAGGATTTTGAAGACATTTGGGTCCAGTGATCCAGGATGACTTGGACAACTTTGCGGCTGATGTTCCTCGGGATGTCACATCTGCCGGATTTTCTGAAGTGGATATGTAATGCCACTGCTCTTCTCCCTCCGCACACACGCTGGCTGGTTCAGCGTAGTTGCTTCTGAAGAGGTCTTCCACAAACTGGGTGATCTGGGTCTTTACCTTCGGATCCTTTAGCATCCTTCTTCTTAAGGACAGGAGACGATGAAGGGCAACATCTCTGTTGTTGGGTAGAGATGGTCTTTCCGGCTTGAAAGGTAAAGGTGCTATCCAATTACCTTCAGGGTCTTGAGTGACTTGGTTGTTCATCATCTCAAGAAACTTCTGATCATTTTTAGAGAAGGCTGTTTGCTCATCTCTCTCTGTGACTTTGAAGATGGAAGAGTAATCGGGCATTACTCCCTGGCAGCAAACTGAGATGTGGCTGGCACTTCCTTGCATTAGTGAAGGCCTTTTAGTGACAGGCTGGAACATCTTGTTCAGGCAGACTGGGCCTAACACCGTCCATCCTAAAGGCAACTGCTGGGCCATGGGTGATCCCTTAGGACCTTCAATCTGGTTGCTAACACGGAACAGTGTGGGACAATCTGCACCGATAAGCATGACGATGTCTGTTTCCAAGTCCAAAGCTGGTATTAGATCTTGAATACCTTTGAGATGAGGATGGGCTTGTACCACCTCCTTCGTGGCTATCTGTTCTTTGTTCTTGGGAATCAGGCTGCATTGTATAAGGTCAGGAAGATCGTACCTGACCTTTTGTCCGACAGGCGAGATTTTGAACTTTGTTGCAACTCTGCCATTCATCTTATTCTTTCCAGAACAAGTGGATATGGTGTAATCTATTGTCTCGGTATGAAGGTTGAACATGTTGAAGAACTCTGGGGTTGCAAGAGATGCGTCACTTTGGGCATCCAAAGCGACGTAGACCCTTTTCTTATTCCACGGCTGCTTGTCTGGATACACCTCTGCCAGGCAGATTGGGTGGCAAATCCTGGGCTTGTGGCTATTTTGACAAAGCTTGGTGCAGGCAACCGCAGGAGCCTTGAGGGCTACCTGAGGTTCTGTAGGCCTTTGGTCTTCTTTGGTTTCTTCTTTGGTAGGAGAATTTGACTTTGCTTTGAATTGAGGGGAATTGAAGTTGTGCATTGCAGAGCAATGCTTGATGCTGTTGCAGTGTTGGCATTTAACCTTTTCTTTGCAGTCTTTGGAGAAGTGAATAGTGGCGCCGCAGCATCTAAAGCACACCTTGGCCTTTTGAACTATTTGGAGTCGTTCTTTGTAAGGCTTCTTTGCGAACTCTCTGCATTCAGCTAGGCTGTGTGGCCTTTGATGAATGGGACAGGATATGGTGTTGTTGCTGACTGGTTGAGCAGAAGTTGCATCTGTCATCTTGACACTTAGGTTCCTTCTAAGATCTTTGCCCTGGGCTTTGTCTTCTTTGGAGGTCTTTTCAGGCTTTAGGTCTTGGTACAAAGCGAGAAGACCTGTTTGAGGGTCATTCCTCTCACGGGCTGCTCTAGTGACGAAATCCACCAAAAAGGTGAAGGGCGGGTATACATTTGCATTCTCCTCTTTGTACTTGAACACCTGTTTCCCCCAAGCTTCTCGAAGAGGAAAAGGAAGTTTGCAGAGGATGGCACTCTGAGACGTGTGCTGGTCCAGACATGCTAAACCTGGCAGCTCTGGATTTCCTTTGGCTGAAGCTAGCTCTAGTAAAAGATCACTAAAGTCCCAAAGCTGTTTGCAATCTTTCATCTTCAGTGATGGGAACCTGTTGAGTCGATCCATGAGGGATGCTTCTATCTCAGTGCTCGCACCGAAGCGCTGGTCCAAGCGAGACCACGCTGTGGACAAAGCTCTTTGGGGGTCTGCTACATGAGCAGCATAAAGTCTTTTTACTTGCTCGGCTGAGCTGGGTCCAAGCCACGCCATAAGAAGGGACAGTTCTTCATCTGCTTCTAGCTTGAAATCTCGAATGGCCCTCATGAAGGTGATTTTCCACAGAAGGTACTCATCCGGTCAGTCAGTGAATTTCTGGACGCCTTTGTCTCTGATGTCTCTTCTTGGATTTCTCAAGAGGGAACCCAATTGAGACTCCAGTGTGTAAGGGTACATCTGAGGAGTGTGATGTGGCGTGACAAACTCAATGTTCTTCGGTTGAACACATCTTTTCGCGATGGTAGGCGATGCTGGGTTCAGCAGATTGCTGGCAGGCAGCACCTCTGAAGCCTTCATCTTCAGCGATGGGAGAATTGACTTGGTATGCAGGGATGAATGTGGTGGTTCACTCCCGGCCATGCCTTGCCAATGTGAATGGACATCTGGATGTTGTTGAAAGACGTCATCCTTTTGTTCCCAAGTAGACAAGTGGTATCTCTGAGGCCTAAGTACAGGGATGGACTCTGACAGAGATGGCACTCTCCCGGCCGTGCTTTGCTGTACTTCTGAGGAATGGGCTGGCCTTGAAGTCGCGAACACTGGAACAGGTGAGCGATCTTCAAGGTGGCAAAAGGAGATATGACTCTGCACTACAGGTGGTGCCAGTTGCAGGTGTGCTGAAACCTTTGCTGTAGGCTCTTGTGTTGGCAGGAAACTAAGGTTTTCTTGGGTTAGTTCCTGTGATAGGGCTTTGGCTAGAACGTTAGCTCTGACTATCTTTTGTGCTGTGTCTCTTTTTACTTGAAGCAGATCTAGATCCCATTGCAGCTCATCTTGCTTGGCTTCAGCCATTGCAAGCTCTATTTCTCTCTGGGCCCTGGCCTGTGCTAGGTCAGCTTCTTGTTGGGCCCTAGCCTGAGCTAGAAGCAGTTTCTGCTTGGCTTTAGCCTGTTGAAGGAGGAGTTCCTCTTCATTGAAGGCAAAGTCTTGCCTAGCCATTTCTGCAGACGCCTCTGCTTCTAAAACCTCTTTTCTAATTTTCAAACGGACAGCCTCTCTGTTGTAGTGGGCTGCTTTGGAAGAAGTACTGATGAATGAGTGTGTGGATTGGGAGGAACTGCTATGCCTAGATGAATGCTTGGATTTAAGGCTAGCATTAGATGGAATCTTGAGCAGACTGGATCTAAGGCTTACACATGGGGAGCCTTGAACCCTTTCTTCTGCACCTTCTACAAGGGGGGATTTGACCCTTGTCTGCAAAATCTCATTGCTATGACTTGACATTCTGTAATTCAAAAGGAAACTTATCCCAAGTTTCAAACAGTACAAAATGCAATACTATATAACTATACAATTAAAGGCACACAAAAGGGCAATGCAATACTTTAAACAAGACAATTAAAACAGCTGCTTAACTGAGAAGTTAAGCCTGGGCTTTCATAAACTTGCAGCAGGCTTTGAAGAAAATGGCAGGAACTGCAGGTTGGAATTTATTGCTTTGCAAACTGGTTTCTGGAAGAGGCTTGGTTGCTGTAAAGGCTGGCTTCTGGAGAAATGTATCTACTTTGCAGAAACCTGGATTTTGCAGCAGTTGCAAGAGCTGAATGTAGCGATTTGCTGGCTTGAAAAACAGAAAAGGCGGGAAACTTAGCAAATGTATCAATTTTGCAAAGGCTAGGCTTCTAGCAAATGTATCCACTTTGCAGAAGGCTTGAACTTGCTGCAGCTACAAGAGCTGAATGTAGCAATTTGCTGGTGGCTTGAGATGCAAAAAGAGCGGGAAAGCTTGCAAATGTCTCAATTTTGTGAAGGCTGGGCTTCCCTCTGGAGGCAAAGGCAGGCTTCTTTTGACTTCTTTATCTTTAGGAGACTATGGGCTTGGCAAATTTAAGGCCCTTTCACTCCTTCTTTTCCCTTCTTAGCACTTCTGGAAGGCTTCTTTCAGCAGTTCTGGAAAAGAAGGCTCCTCTCTCAGTACTTCTGGAAAAGAAGGCTTCTCTCAGCACTGCTGGAAAAGAAGGGTCCTCTCAGCACTGCTGGAAAAGAAGGGTCCTCTCAGCACTGCTGGAAAAGAAGGGACCTCTCAGCACTGTGCCGTCGCGCCTGGGGCTGTAAACTCTTAGTGAAAGAGGCATGGACGTGACATCTTTCCCCAGGGGATTGCTTCTTGCCCTCCTTTAGGGAAACTGGAACTCCCAAGGACCAAAACACTGTAGTTAACTCAAAAACTGGGTTTATTCTTCACAAAGGGAGTAAAAGAAAATATACATTACAGTCTTTGGTTGTTTAAGTCCATGAAGCTTGTCCAGATCCCTCTTTCTCTGGCTGTGAATGCCGGAGCAAACTCAGCCTCAGTCCAATGACCTATATCTGAAGACAAGAGTCTTCCTCTGTTGCCAAAGGACTGATGTGAAGGCGCTTGAGACTCCTCAACGTTGTTCAGGTTGGCCCTGAACATGAAGTGTGAGTCCCAAGGGTAAGAACCTCAGAATTGGTGCTGAGAGGTAACTTTTGAAGGGCTTTCAGAGCCAAGCCTCTCTTTCACGTCCATCCGATAGAGTGGAATGAAAAGGAGGAAACACAGTCCTACTCCAGGAAGAGGTGGAGCCAAACAGTTTTGCTGAGTGAGCAATGTAACAGGTACAAACAACATTGATTGACAGATATAAATAACCAATCCAACTACATTTACAGGGTAAGGGCAAAATCAGGCATGATACAACAATTCAAATCTTGAAACTTATAGTTTGACATATAGATGGCGCCACTCGCGCCGTCACAGTTACTTTTGGCCCATCTCTGTAGTCTGAAGTTACAAAACTTTTTCTCTCCTGTAATACTGATGCTCTAGAGGTAGAAGGATTTTCTGTGGGAAATTAGTCCATAAAAACCAAGGTAGGAAATGCTTCCTTTTAGGGTTCAGTTCGGATTTCATTCAATTCCCTTTTTTTCTTTTTTTTGGTCAAAAATTATTTCCCACATGAGCCGGGACTGTTTGGTCTTCTTCAGATCCTCGGAGTTCCTGTACAGAAAGAGCAATGTTATATTTGATGAGGATACTTCGGATAATCATTTTAGGTGAAGGAATACGCCAGACTCACACTTTTCTGAGATATCTGTCCATCTGAACCTTTGAGGATGTGTTTTGCCGCAGGGATTAATACAACACCTCGACTTTGGCCAGCACTTCTCTTAATTTTCATCTTTCACTGTCCCATCGGCTTGAGCGGGTGTGGTCGACGCAGTGGCCGGGGGACGACCGCCTTTGGTTCCCCTTTCCCTCTGGCCGCGCACGCGGACGGTGGCGTTTGCCCGTCAGGGCGTGTGCCTTTGCGGCTGCTTTCGAGGTGTGGGCGCAGGTTACGTCGAGTGCGAAACGCATCTTGCTGCCTTGTTGGTATAACTCAGAGGGTCGAATCATCAAAGACAGTGGGACAGTGTCCCATTCACCTATAAAGGCAGTGTACTCAACGTTGTGGCCGTAGAACGGCCGCCTTTGGTTGTTCTTGCCCTCTGGCCGCGCACGCGGACAGTGGCATTTGCCCGTCAGGGCGTGTGCCTTTGCGGCTGCTTTCGAGGTGTGGGCGCAGGTTCCGTCTCGTGGGAATGGTTTTTTGCTGGCCTGAGGGTATAGTGATAGAAGATGGTGGAATCACTTTAAAAATTGGGACACCTAAGCCTTTACCACTTCTCAAAATTGTCTTCTTTCACTGTACCATTGCCTTGAGCGGGTGTAGTCTACAGTATTTGATGAAAATCTTCCGCAGACTCATAAGGAGAGAATCAATCCACTCAGAAACTCTGATTTGCTATTAAAAACAATTACTTATGTCTTCATGTTCCCTTTTGAATCAACATTAGTGCTTTGTTTCTACTTTGGATTCATTACTACTCCATTACACACAATATCTTTCATTATTGTACTTCCTCAACTTTACTTTAACTGTATACCAACAGAAGTCATATCCCTCTATCCAGCTCATCTGCTGGAGAACTGTAATAACACCAGAAATACACACAAGTCTTCCCTGAAGTGCAACTCCATGGAAGCATGATGTGATGAGTCATGGGCCATGTAGTCCCATTCCTGGCACTATAGTACCAGATGAAGAGGAAAACTTGGGTTTTTCACCGTCTCAGTCAGATTTGGAACTTTCCCAGCCAGATTTGGGAACCTTGCACCTGCAAGAGATTTGTCTTCCAGAAGTCTGTCAAACAAGCCCTGAGCCTAAATCTCCTGTGTTTTCTCGCCACGAGTTTTGTAAACAACAGAGGGGAGTTCAAGCAGCGTCTCGCAGGAGTGCTAGGATAGCTGCTAAGTATTCAGCTGATTAAGCCTGCTTTCCATGGGAAACTTTAAGGAGTCATGCATCTGGACTCAGAGATTAGCTTTCGTTTCTGGTTTCCCAGAGAACTGCTCTTTGGTGGGAAAACTAGACCCTATTTAGGTGTTTTGCCCACAAAGGGTTCTTGCGGAGTCAATTCGTCAGCTACGGGAGTAAGTTGTGTGTGGACAGCGCGCTCCTGTTTCCAAGCCTTCGTTCCCGTTTTCAGCCTTGTTTACCTCCACGGATCTTGCCTTGTTTCCTAGGACTTAGCCTTGTTTTTTCAGGACTCAGCCTTGCCTTGTTTCCCGGATTTTGCCAAGTAATTCCACGGATCTTGTCCTTGCTTCTCGTTCCTTGCTGCCTTGTACCAAGCCTTGTTTCAAGTTACTCCATAGCCTCGCTCAAGTTTCATGGAATAAAGGACCTTGTCATCTCCCCTCACTTTGCCTGGCAAAGTGAGTGTTTCGGTTATTGGATTACAACTTTGGACCTTAATATTTCATATTGGACATTGTTTCTTTGGACTAATTTTGACCTTTCCTGAAAGGTCTAATTCTGGACTATTTTCTACACTTGTTTTTATTAACTTTATATACTCCTTCAATAAAGATATTAGATAGATTTTGGCCTCTGTGTATGGTTATTGGTGCTCTGCAGCCTGGGTCTTGACAGTTTGACTCCGCCACCCTAAGCACCAATTAACCTAGGCCAGAATGTCTACCGGAGCCGGACCGGGAGGTCAGCCACTCAGCTACACCATCGACAAGGAGGAAGTGGACCGCATCCGTGATAAGCTCAATGCGCAGGAGGGAGAAATAAAGGGGTTGAAGGAACGCGGAATCCGTCTCCCGGCCTTGGCATTGCCAACCAAGTTTTCTGGAGAAGCTTCTAAGGTTCATGTTTTCCGTCGCCAATGCCAGGCTTATCTAGAGGCCCGCAATGCCGAGTTCCCCCAAGAAGACATCAAAGTGGCGTGGATCTACAGCCTTTTAGACGGGCCAGCGGCCAACTGGGCGACGGCACTGTTCGACCAAGTTTCCCCGCATCTAAGATCAGCGCAACACTTCTTGGATCACATTAAGGCGACTTGGGGGATCGAAGACAATTTGGAGGCGGCCGGCCATAAACTCCGGCGCCTCTCTCAGGGGGACAGACCCTTGTCCCAGTACATAGCCGAGTTCCGAGTGCTGGCCCACAGCACCGGATGGAATGATATAGCCCTCAGAGGACAATTCCGGGAGGGTCTCAACATCGAGATGTTGGAGGAAATTTCCAAGGTGGATCCCCCTCACTCTCTTGAAGCACTCATTGATCAATGTTTACGAGCTGAAGTCATGCTGGCCAACAGAAAACAATGGGTCCGAGGCCAGAGCGGTAGAGCTGGGGTGAAACCTCCCGCTCCCACCAGCGTCCAGCCGCGTCCAGCATGGAGACCCCCACCACCAGCCCCATACCCCAGAGGGAGCGAGGAGGTGCCGATGCAGTTGGGCAATGTGCGTCCCAGGTTAGACGCCGCCGAGAAGGCCCGCCGCCAACGCCTAAATCTTTGTTGGTACTGCGGAAACGGGGGCCACTTCGCCAGAGAGTGCCCAGCCAAAGGGAAGCCCACCGCCCGTCTGGCGGCGGCGTCCTCCACGGAGACGAAGACGTCTGAGGCGGCTGGCGCACAGCCGGCGGGGGAAGCCAGCGACCGGGAGTAGAGAGGCTCGCCAACCCGGTCAAAAAACCCACTCAAGAGCCGCCAACTGGGGTCCTGTTTCTTCTAGTGGTCACCTTGTGGTCAGCAAAAAAAGGACCCGTCATGGTCCATGCCATGATAGACTCAGGAGCCACAAACAATTTCATTGATAGAGAGTATGCCGACTCTCTGGGATTACAATATCATGACTTCAAGAACGCCCGTGTGGTGCAAGCCATCGATGGCCGCCCCCTCAAGACGGGCCCCGTAAGCCAGTGGTCGGAACCCACCAGAATGTGGATAAGGGAACATATGGAAGAGATTTCCTTCTTTGTTACCGAGGTTCCCCATTTCCCTGTGATTTTGGGTATTCCATGGCTGACGCTTCACGACCCAAGCATCTCCTGGTCCAACAGGGAACTGCAGTTTGCTTCAAAATATTGCCAAAACCATTGCCTTGTAGCCAAGGTCTGCCATGCCACAGACACTGAACCCATTATCACCTTGCCCAAGAAGTACTCAGAATATTGGGATGTATTCAATGAAAAAGAGGCCGAGAGATTACCCCCACATAGACCTTATGACTGTGCCATTGACTTGGTGGAGGGGGCCCCGATCCCGCGAGGACATCTCTACTCCCTGACTGAACCGGAGCAAGAAGCTCTCAGGGAGTTCATAGAGTCAAACCTTCGCAAGGGATTCATCAGACCCTCTCAATCCCCAGCCGCTTCCCCAATGATGTTTGTGAAAAAGAAGTCAGGGGAATTACGCTTGGTGGTGGACTATAGAGCATTGAACAATATCACTAAGCGGAACAGCTATCCCCTGCCCTTAATCTCGGACCTACTAGACCGACTTCGAGGAGCCAAGGTCTACACCAAGCTGGATCTTCGGGGGGCGTATAATCTAGTTCGCATCAGAGAAGGGGACGAGTGGAAGACCGCCTTCCAGACTAAATTCGGATTATTCGAGTCCCGAGTTATGAATTATGGATTATGTGGAGCTCCCGCAACGTTCCAGCATTTTGTCAATGACATCTTTCAGGATTATCTAGATCGGTTCTTGATCATCTACCTGGACGATTTTTTGGTGTTTTCTAGATCACAATCAGAACATGAGAACCACGTCAGAATGGTGTTACAACGATTGCGGGATCATGGACTTTATGCCAAGCTGGAAAAATGTGCTTTTGATCTACAAGAGGTAGATTTCCTGGGGTACCGCGTCTCGCCACTAGGGCTCTCCATGGACCCGGCAAAGGTTTCAGCAGTATTGGAATGGCGGGCGCCCACCAACAAGAAAGAGGTGCAACGATTCTTGGGGTTCGCGAACTACTACCGCAAGTTCATTCCAGACTTTGCCCGCTGGTCTGACCCAATCACCAGCTGCATCCGTGGGAAACAGCCCTTCCGCTGGACAGATCAAGCAGAGAAAGGGTTCCAGCAACTAAAGAAATTATTCACGTCCCAGCCAATCCTTCAGCATCCAGATCCTGAAACCCTTTTTGTCGTGCAGGTGGACGCCTCCGATGTGGCAATTGGGGCTGTACTCCTACAACCGGTGGGAGATCATCTTCATCCTTGTGCCTTTTATTCCCGTCAATTGACCGCACCAGAGAGAAACTACACCATTTGGGAAAAGGAACTATTGGCCATAAAGGCAGCCTTTGAAACTTGGAGACATTGGTTAGAAGGGGCCAAATTTCCCATTGAAGTCCATACTGATCATCGGAATCTAGAGCATCTAAGAACTGCCCGCAAGCTAAATCAGAGACAACAACGCTGGGCTTTATTCTTTGAACGTTTTAACTTCCAAATTCATTATGTAACCCCAGCCCAGACCAAACAAGCAGATGCTCTGTCACGGAAACCGGAATACGCTGCAGGGCGCAAGGAGACCTTTGAGTCCCAGCTGCTACAACCCGAGAACTTTGCCACGCTCACAGTGGGAAACACCAAATCCACTCCCATTGAATCAACTCCCTCTACTCCAGGGCCCCTTTGTGCTCAAGAAATCAGGGCTAGTCAGCAAGTAGATGCCTGGGCGCAGGACCAACTTCGCCAAGGACTACATTTTCCCTTTTCGCTTAAGGATGGGCTACTTTGCTATAGAAATCATGTTTACATCCCCCCAGGACCGGGCAGGGAAAAGGCACTTCGTTTGTGTCATGACTGCAAGCCAGCAGGGCATTTCGGGCTATTTAAAACTATGCATTTGATCCTAAGAGATTTCTGGTGGCCCAAGATCCGCAAGGATGTGGAAAAATATGTCAACACCTGCCCAGTATGCCAGCGCTCCAAGACAAGAAGGGAAAAGCCCTCAGGGCTTCTACATCCCCTCCCTACTCCATCCCACCCATGGGAAATAATCTCTGCGGATTTTATAACTGATCTACCACCTTCCTGTGGATTCACCACGATCCTAGTGGTGGTGGACCTTTTCACCAAGTTAGCCCATTTTATTCCCTGTGAAGGCCTTCCCACGGCCAAAGAGACTGCAGATCTATTCCTCCAACATGTTTTCAGATTGCATGGATTGCCCAAGAGTTTGGTCACAGACCGTGGGTCCCAATTCACCTCTCGTTTCTGGAAAGCACTACAAAAACTATTGGGCATAGACTCTCGTTTATCTTCGGCTCATCATCCCCAAACAGATGGGCAAACTGAGCGCACCAATGCCACTTTGGAACAATACCTTCGCTGTTATGTGAATTACCAGCAGGACAATTGGGCTTCCCTGTTATCGCTGTCAGAGTTTGCCTACAACAATGGGGTCCAGGCTTCTACTAAAGAAACCCCGTTCTTTGCAAACTACGGCTTCCATCCACGTTTCTTTCCTCCTGTCATTGAAACCTCAGAAGTTCCCGCAGCAGAGGACTGGCTGCAGGAACTCGCAGCGGTGCAACAACTCTTGCTCCAGCAACTAGACCAAGCCAAGGAGGACTATAAACGTCACGCGGACAAACATCGCCAGCCGGGCCCCGAAATCAAGGTAGGAGACCGGGTTCTTCTGTCCACTCGCTTTTTGCCCTCCCATCGCCCTTGCCGGAAGTTAGATGCCCGTTTCATTGGTCCCTATCCAGTGGTGGCGCAACTTAACCCCGTGACTTTCAAACTCCAACTTCCACGCTCTATGCGCATTCATCCAGTGTTCCATCGCTCCCTGCTCCTTCCGGCGGATGGTGTGCGCCCTGATACAGACCGGCCGGCCCCCCCTCCTGTTTGGCTGGATGGGGAGGAGGAGTTTGAGGTTCAGGACATTTTGGATTCTCGCTTTCACCGCCGCCGCCTACAATATCTCATTGACTGGGTGGGTTTTGGCCCCGAGGAACGCTCTTGGGAAGACGCTTCCACAGTCCATGCTCCTGATCTAACCCGCCGCTTCCATCAGACCTATCCCGCCAAGCCGCGGCCTCGCGCCTCGGGGAGAGAGTCCCAGTTTGAGAGGGGGCTTGAGGAGGGGGATAGTGTGATGAGTCATGGGCCATGTAGTCCCATTCCTGGCACTGTAGTACCAGATGAAGAGGAAAACTTGGGTTTTTCACCGTCTCAGTCAGATTTGGAACTTTCCCAGCCAGATTTGGGAACCTTGCACCTGCAAGAGATTTGTCTTCCAGAAGTCTGTCAAACAAGCCCTGAGCCTAAATCTCCTGTGTTTTCTCGCCACGAGTTTTGTAAACAACAGAGGGGAGTTCAAGCAGCGTCTCGCAGGAGTGCTAGGATAGCTGCTAAGTATTCAGCTGATTAAGCCTGCTTTCCATGGGAAACTTTAAGGAGTCATGCATCTGGACTCAGAGATTAGCTTTCGTTTCTGGTTTCCCAGAGAACTGCTCTTTGGTGGGAAAACTAGACCCTATTTAGGTGTTTTGCCCACAAAGGGTTCTTGCGGAGTCAATTCGTCAGCTACGGGAGTAAGTTGTGTGTGGACAGCGCGCTCCTGTTTCCAAGCCTTCGTTCCCGTTTTCAGCCTTGTTTACCTCCACGGATCTTGCCTTGTTTCCTAGGACTTAGCCTTGTTTTTTCAGGACTCAGCCTTGCCTTGTTTCCCGGATTTTGCCAAGTAATTCCACGGATCTTGTCCTTGCTTCTCGTTCCTTGCTGCCTTGTACCAAGCCTTGTTTCAAGTTACTCCATAGCCTCGCTCAAGTTTCATGGAATAAAGGACCTTGTCATCTCCCCTCACTTTGCCTGGCAAAGTGAGTGTTTCGGTTATTGGATTACAACTTTGGACCTTAATATTTCATATTGGACATTGTTTCTTTGGACTAATTTTGACCTTTCCTGAAAGGTCTAATTCTGGACTATTTTCTACACTTGTTTTTATTAACTTTATATACTCCTTCAATAAAGATATTAGATAGATTTTGGCCTCTGTGTATGGTTATTGGTGCTCTGCAGCCTGGGTCTTGACACATGAACCCATCATCAGAGCCTTAAAACCTCCCTCTTCCAAAAAGCCTTAGAGGTCTGTGTGGTCGTTCGTTGCCTTGAATTGCTTGCCAGGCCAATAGTATTTCGCAATGCATTGTTTTTTAACCGTCAAACTACCTCCTCTCTATTCAGCCCTCGGACACGTGCCGTATTTTTACACCAATGTTTTTTAAGCTGGTAATGCTGTATGCTGACTGTGACTTCAGTTATATTTTATGTCTCATTGACCCAACATTTCCTTGAATACAGAAGAGTCTCACTGATCAAAGCTGAACGGGCCTACGTAAGCTTCAATAAGGAAATATCTTAGATTGGACTGTTAGAAGTGAAGCTTATTACACATCATTATGATTTTCCAAATAAAGCACCAAAAATTCATGTTATTCAACCAATGTGACAGAAGAAGTCGTTCAATATGCAGTAATGTTATGTTGTTATTGCTTTATTTATGAATTTGGCTGCAAAATATCACGATATAATGGAATTGTTGACTACATAAATGGCTAGTTTTTTTCCAGAGGCTAGACGGTTTGCTGTCATGGAGTGTGTCTTTGTGTCATGGGTTGTGGGGAGTGGGCGTGGGGCCGGCCAACGGTGGCTGGCCCCCCTGGTCTAAGGGGATCGGGCCCACATTTCAAAAGCATACGTAATGAAAGCATGCCCTTCCCCATGTGGGGTCTGTGGTGTGTGTGTGGGGCCGGCCAACGGTGGCCGGCCCCCCGGGTCTGAGGGTCTTGGGCCCACATTTCGAAAGCAGACGGAAAGTAAGCATGCCCTTCCCCGTGGGTTGTGGGGTGTGGGCGTGGGGCCGGCCAACGGTGGCCGGCCCCCCGGGTCTGAGGGGCTTGGGCCCACATTTCGAAAGCAGACGGAAAGTAAGCATGCCCTTCCCCATGTGGGGTCTGTGGTGTGTGTGTGGGGCCGGCCAACGGTGGCCGGCCCCCCGGGTCTGAGGGGCTTGGGCCCACATTTCGAAAGCAGACGGAAAGTAAGCATGCCCTTCCCCGTGGGTTGTGGGGTGTGGGCGTGGGGCCGGCCAACGGTGGCCGGCCCCCCGGGTCTGAGGGGCTTGGGCCCACATTTCGAAAGCAGACGGGAAGAAAGCATGCCCTTCCCCGTGGCTTGTGGTGTGTGGGCGTGGGGCCGGCCAACGGTGGGTCTGAGGGGCTTGGGCCCACATTTCCTGGTTTTTTTCTTCTCTCTCTGTCTCTGGGATGCGTGCCGGCCAACTGTGGCCGGCCTAGTATTTTAAAGTGTGGGCCTTGCCGCCTGTGGCTTTTTCTTTCTTTTCTTTTCTTTGTTTTTTGCTGCCTGTCGGCCTTCGTGGTCGTGTTTCCCACGTTGCGCCGCATCTCTCTTCTCTCGCGGCTGTCTTTCTTTAACCCTTGGTGCGATTTAGCACAGAAGCCTCCTTGGGGGCGGCCACTCTTTCTTCCTCTCTGGGAAGCGTGCCAGCCAACGGTGGCCGGCCTAGTATTTCAACGTGTGGGCCTTGCCGCCTGTGGCTTTTTCTTTTCTTTTGTTTTTGCTGCCTGTCGGGCTACGTGGTCGTGTTTCCCACGTTGCGCCGCATCTCTCTTCTCTCACGGCTGTCGTTCTTTACCCCTTGTTGCGATTTTGCACAGAAGCCTCCTTTGGGGCGGCCACTCTTTTTTCCTCTCTGGGAAGCGTGCCGGCCAACTGTGGCCGGCCTATTTTAACGTGTGGGCCTCGCCGCCTGTGGCTTTTTCTTTTCTTTGGTTTTTGCTGCCTGTCGGCCTACGTGGTCGTGTTTCCCACGATGCACCGCATCTCTCTTCTCTCGCGGCTGTCGTTCTTTACCCCTTGGTGCGATTTTGCACTGAAGCCTCCTTGGGGGCGGCCACTCTTTCTTCCTTTTTGGGAAGCGTGCCGGCCAACGGTGGCCGGCCTAGTATTTTAAAGTGTGGGCCTTGCCGCCTGTGGCCTTTTCTTTTCTTTTGTTTTTGCTGCCTGTCGGACTACGTGAACGTGTTTCCCACGATGCACCGCATCTCTCTTCTCTCGCAGCTGTCCCTCTGTACATCTTTAGGCAATTATGCTAAGATCCTTCCTTTGTGGCGGGCCACTCTTTTTTCCTCTATGGGATGCATGCCGGCCAACTGTGGCCGGCCTAGTATTTTAAGGTATGGGCCTTTTCGGCTGTGGCTTTTTCTTTCTTTTCTTTTCTTTTGTTTTTGCTGCCTGTCGGCCTACGTGTTCGTGTTTCCCACGTTGCACCGCATCTCTCTTATCTCGCGGCTGTCGTTCCGCACCACTTTGGGCGATTTTGCACAGATGCCTCCTTTGGGGCGGCCACTATTTTTTCCTCTCTGGGATGCGTGCCGGCCAACTGTGGCCGGCCCATTTTAATATGTGGGCCTTTTCGGCTGTGGCTTTTTCTTTCTTTTCTTTTCTTTGGTTTTTGCTGCCTCTCGGCCTACGTGGTCGTGTTTCCCACGTTGCACCGCATCTCTCTTCTCTCGCGGCTGTCGTTCCGCACCCCTTTGGGCAATTTTGCACAGATCCTTCCTTTGGGACGGGGTCCTCTGCTTTTTTTCTCTCTCTCTCTGTACGGGATGCATGCCGGCCAACTGTCGCCGGCGCAGGATGGGGTCTTTGATGCAGAGATAGACATTGGGGTTCGGATCCCCACGGGGATTTTTTCTTTCTTCTTTTTTCTCCATCTTGGACATTGCGGTTCGGATCACAATGTTGAGTTTTTCTTTCTTTTTGCTCCAATTTTTCCCACTACCCCTGCCAGTGCTTTTAATGGATACTAACCCTCATGTGTATCTCAGCAGCTGAGCCCCCGCCCTACTGCTTTAGGGAAAAGGGTCAGGGGTGTGGGATCCATGCCCCCATGTCTATTTCCGCAGTTTTAGCCCACGCCCTGCTGCTTTGGGGAAAGGGGCAGGGGTGGGAGACGGGCCACGGTGGACGGCTCCCCAGGGGAGTGGGATCCAAGCCCCCATTTTGCCATCAGGCAATAAATCAAACCAACGTCGCAGAAATCTTACATTTCTTGGGAGGGGAGGGGCTTGACCACTGGGGTATAATGGCCTCCAATATGGATGCCTGGGGAAAGTCATTGCGCATAGTGGCAGGCAGCAAAATGTGTCTCTTGGCCAATGGCCCCCAAAGCCCTAAAATTTGGACAGATTTACGGGCACTGAAACAATGCTACACAAGTAGAAGAAGGACTTTCACAGTGATGGAACCCCTATTGAATGAACAGGAAATAACAATTCAAAAGCAGGAACAGATTTTTTGCAATTGGTAAAGTTTTTTTATATGAACTATAAAATTGCGCAATAAATCTTAGGAAAGGGCAAACGCTCTGCAATTTAGCAAACAAACAGGGTGGATTGTGTTCTCCCACTGTACCAAATTTGATCAGTATAGCTGAAAAAATGAGAGCAGGAGAGCCCCCGAACTCCCCCCCCCGGGGCTGTTTTGGGACGACTGCGCATGCGCGTCCGCCATTAACGAATTAATTTTGAAGATAACGAATTTTCGTTAATTTCGAAAATTTTTGGGGGCAAAATTCGGAAATACCTTCAAAAACGAAACGCTGCCCCCCTCTACTTTTGCAACGAGTTTAGAATCAAATTTTTCGTGGATCGATCAAGCCTACTTTGTAGGGAGTGAGGCGGTCCCTCAGGTACATCGGCCCTAGACCATGTAAGGCCTTGAAGGTAAGCACCATCACTTTGAAAGTGATCCGGTGCTCAATTGGTAACCAGTGCAGCTGCCGTAAGATTGGTGTTATGTGGCATCTCATCGGGACTCCCGCAAGGAGCCAGGCAGCTGCATTTTGCACCAATTTGAGCTTCCGGATCACCGACACAGGAAGGCCGATGTAAAGGGCATTACAGTAGTCCAGTCTCGAGATGACCGTAGCCTGGATCACCGTAGCCAGGTTGTCCCTAGACAGATAGGGGGCTAGCCGTCTAGCCTGCCGAAGATGAAAAAAGGTGGTTTTGCTAATGGTGGAGACCTGGGCCTCCATCGTCAGTGAAGGGTCCAAGAGGACTCCCAGACTCTTTACTAGTGAAGACGGGCGTAGCGCTTCGCCATCCAGGATTGGCAACTGGATATCCCCACTGCCCGGTCGGCCCAGCCATAGGATCTCCGTCTTTGCTGGATTCACCCTCAACCTACTGGAACACAACCATCCAATAATGGCCTTGAGGCACTGATGAAAACTGTCGGGTACAGAATCCGGTCGGCCTTCCATCTTTAACACAAGCTGAGTGTCGTCAGCATATTGATAACACTCGAGCCCGAAATCTCGGACCAGCTGAGCAAGTGGTCGCATATAGATGTTAAACAACAGAGGGGAGAGAATGGCCCCCTGAGGAACCCCACAATGTAGAGGGGACCTCTCAGAGGCCAGGCCTCCCCTCTCCACTCGCTGTCCACGGTTGTGAAGAAAGGAGGCCAGCCAATTTAAAGCTGTCCCCCTGACTCCAACAACGGCAAGGCGGTGGGTTAAAAGATTATGATCGACTGTGTCAAATGCTGCAGTGAGGTCTAATAACATGAGCAGCACCGACCCGCCCTGATCAAGCTGGCATCGAAGATGATCCATGATGGAGACCAGCACAGTCTCTGTCCCGTGCCCCGCACAAAAGCCGGACTGGAAGGGATCTAATCCGGCTGTGTTGTCTAGGAACTGTTGCAACTGCTCCGCTACTGCCCTCTCAATCACCTTGCCCAGAAATGAAAGATTCGAAACTGGGCGGTAGCTGGAGGGAACCAAACGATATAATCTGGTTTTTTCAGCAGAGGAAAGACCACCGCCTCTTTTAATCCCTCTGGAAAGAATTAGCAGCAGCTATGAATTATTTCATTCCAGCACTGGGCTGAGGCCCCTACTCTTGATATTTTTACATTTTTACCACTTTGAGAAGTTTTTTCATGGTGTGAAGGAGACTCTAAATACTTTGTAAGTATTGATGACCTGCAAAATAAATTCAAATGTACTTTATAATCTCATACAGCATATCACCAAGCTGCTTGCATCTGATTTATACAAAACACAGAAACATCTGCAGAGTTTTGTATGGCAGGTCTTCCACGTTTGTTGAGGTTAGGAGCACATAAAAGTAGATAAACCACATTTTTTTAAAAAAATCACATTTTTATGTAATGGAACACCTCTAGCAATTTCTGATGGATGTTAACCATTGAACCATAATGGAGGAGCTACAAATGCATAAGAGAAGTGTTTCTGCCTAGATCTCTAGGTCTTTCTATATAACTGTATGGGAGAAGTTGATCATAGAAATTACATTGCGGGACCTAGACATTCCTAAGGAGAACATATTAATCAAATCTCCCAAAGTTAAAGTTGCAAATGTCAAGAACTGACTATATGTATTATTTTTGTCCTCATTTCCTGGTAACATTTATCTCAATAATTTTGAAATCTGCACCTCTTCAAGGAGGAAGGCAAGTTGAAGCTCCTTGCTCAAAAGATGCATATTGTTGGCCTCCAGTTCACAGTGATCTCTTCATGCAACCATGAAGCAATACTTCCTTTTTTTTCTTCTGCAGAAATCCACACTTCTGTCACATACTTGTCACTTCTTTAGATTTTGTTCCTATCATTCTAGTAACAGTCTACAGCTATAAATATAACCATCTCCTTCATGCTATGTATGCAACCACATCCTTTTCTAACAGGAAGACCATTGTGCAGAAGAGGTCATTTCTAGAGCAGCCGAGGAGTCAGCCATTCTGTCAGAATTCTCTTATGAATGTTAGCATTACAGTCTACAGATGGCCAACAAATTTGTGTGACTCATTTGCTCCATTTCAGTCTAAGACCCACATGTGAATGCTTTATGGTCAAGGTGTTTACCACAATTCTTTCCACTTCAGATTTGACTCTGTGAAGAAACGTGCTTCTTGTTTTTAAGGTTAGAAACATATTAGCAAAATGCTGTCTCCCCCCCCAAAAAAAAATATATAAAAAAATAAATCCACCACAATTATGTTAAAATGTCCATATCTATTCTTTTTGGGAAAAGAACTCAATACACAAAATATCTTTATCTTTATCCTACCCTAGGCATGCCACAGATATATAAACCCCACTTGCCTAGTGTCCAACAGACCTCACAACCTCTGAGGATGTCTGCCATAGATGTGGCGAAGCGTCAGGAGAGAATGCTTCTGGAACATGGCTGGAAAACTCACAGCAACCCAATATCTTTATCTGTTACCGTGTTTCCCCGAAAATAAGACAGTGTCTTACATTAATTTTTGCTCCCAAAGATGTGCTAGGTCTTATTTTCAGGTGATGACTTATTTTTCCATGAAGAATTCACATTAATTGTTGAACAAAACAAATTGAACGTTTATTATATACTATACAGTAGTTGTCATCACAAACCAGCATAACCAAACAAGCTGTGAATCCTATCAAGAATTTCTTGTTACTACCATTATTTCCATGTATAACAATCTATGGTACGTACTTTTACCGATCCTGCAGGCTCTGGTGTTCTGTTTGTTGGGCATGCTTCCAAACAAAAACTAGGTCTTACTTTCGGGGGAGGCCTTATATTTAGCAATTCAGCAAAACCTCTACTAGGTCTTATTTTCTGGGGAAGTCTTATTTTCGGGAAAACAGGGTAGTAGTGTCTGCCCTATATGGTCATGGAGTCATTTAAACAGTTCAATAATTTCCCCTGCTTTTCTACAGCCAACTATCAATTTCAGTCAGCATGTCTGATAAAGAATATTTGTTTTATGTATTCAACTTATATTCCACAGTTTTTTCCAATATTTATTTATTTATTTATTTATTATTTAAACTTATATGCCGCCACTCCCCTAGGGCTCGGGGCGGCTTACAAGAAAGGCTAAAATCTTACAATTTAAAAACATCTTTAAAATATCTTTAAAAAATCTTATGGACACAAAGTGACTGATTTATATACTCTCAGATATTATAAGATCTGAGGACAGGGTACAATCAATGCAATCAATTTTGGGGGGAAATGAACAAATCTAAAATTTTATGAGGAGGAAATAAGCATGTAAAAGCATATTAAACTATTTAATTTTTAAAACCAAATTCAAACAATTTTAAAGCATACAGCTGCACATACCTTTGGGATCTAAGAATTTGGCCTGTACAGCTGCAAGCTTTAAAACTCCTCTAGAAGTTTACTAGCTGTGCCCGGCCACGCGTTGCTGTGGCGTTGTCTGGTGGTGTTGGTGAGAAATGGTTGAGGTAGTGGTGGTATTGAATGTCTGTTGTATGGTTGTCTTTATGTTTAGTATGCATTTGGTTGTTTGTGTACTGTGAAAGTGGTGAGGGTAGAGGGGGTCTATGTCCCTGTGTAGTATTGTATAGTATTTATACGTTGTCCATGTGTTGTGAATGCTTGGATTGTGTAGAAAGGGTTGGGCTGGATGGCCCTTAGGGGTCTCTCCAAACTCTTGTGCCTGTCCCCTGGGCTGAGTGTGTTGCTAGGAGACCAAGTGGACAGAACTTAGCCTTGTAACTGGCAGCAATTGGATAAAAACAATTATTTCTCTCCCTCTAATTAGGACTTTATTTTTCTTTTCTTTTTGTTGTATCAACCTAGAGCCATGGATGATGGGATGTATTGTCAAATTTCGAGGTTGGGGGGCCTGTAGTTTTGTTGTTTTGTCCGCTGCCCTGATGCCATCACTCTTTTATATATATAGATAAAAGGGATGGCTGTGGTGGCTCATGTCAACTATGAGTTATTCCACCTCTAACCCAGTCTTGCTGTCCACGCTGTTGCCAAATGCCTGGACTGCTCTGTAATATAGGATGAATTTTGTCCCTTAGTGAATTTTGTCCCTTAATGCAGGACTAGGCCAGTTTAATCTAGTTAACACCACAATAAGAACCAGAGATCCTGGATGAAGACAGCTAGAGCATATTTTCTATTAGCATGGAGCCCTTTCTTCTATGGAGTTCCTTCCTCAAAGACTAGGCAATTTGCCTTTTTGCTGTCTTTTCACTATTAAGTGAAGACTTTTATATTCCAGCAGGCTTTCATATATTTCGTCTTCTTTTGCACTAGGTTGTTGTGTTTTTTCTGGGCAGTATGGCCATCTTCCAGAAGTATTCTCTCCTGACATTTCACCCACATCTATGGCAGGCATCCTCAGAGGTTGTGAGGTGCCCTGTGATCCCGGCCATGAAAGCCTTTGACAACACATTGGACTTCTTTTGCACTGCTTTTAATCTATAGTTTCATAAATTTTAAATGGTTTTAACTCTATACGTAGTGTACTATTTTAATCCTACATTTATGCTCATTTGATGCATGGTTTTTTAAAAATCTTTTTATTCTGTGAGCTGTTTTCATTTTGACTTTTTGCAAAACGGTAGAGTGTGAACAAAATGACTGGCTGACACATCTTTCCCCTAAGATATAATTCAACTTAATTAGTGTTAATGTACATAGCCCAGTCTCCATAACTCTTTATAAATTCTAAACATTAGGGTGAACATCCTGATTGTATGAAATGTTTGGAATAGGATACCTCAGAAGGTGATGGACTGGACAGTCCATTGTAGAGGTTGAGGGACTATGTCTCAGGTGCCTTAGTTATATAGTTTGGTACAGGAGGCAGATAGATGAGATGCTCCCTCCAATGCTAAAATTCTGTGTGAATATTTTCAATGGAAAAATACAAACACAGCTATTTATGCAATAACAAGAAAAGATTTAGAAGAGGCTCTAAGCAAAGATATATGAAGAAAAGTTCCATTTCCCTCCCCACCCACCCAAATCCAATACAGACAGTGGCTCTCTATCTAGTGAAAGCTCACGTAAGTCTCCATGTACAACCACTTCCTCTTCTTCCCTCTTAGCTTTCTAAGGGTACTTCTACTGGTGAAAGATGACAAGTATAGGAGGCAGACAAATTCCAAGGTAAATACTCATTTACAGTGGGAACATTATTATAAAGTGTTCTCAAGGATGGGTTAGTTGAGAAATGTCTGACAAATCTAAATTTAGCTCAAGTTCATGTTTTCATGATATTTACTGTGATCATAACAACACGTTTTATATACCAGAGGAGGCGCAGTGTGTTAAAGCGCTGAGCTGCTGAGCTTGCAGACCGAAAGGTCCCAGGTTCAAATCCCAGGAGCGGAATGAGCGCCCGTTGTTAGCCCCAACTCCTGCCAACCTAGCAGTTCGAAAACATGCAAATGTGAGTAGATCAATAGGTACCGCTCCGAAGGGAAGGTAATGGCGCTCCATGCAGTCATGCCAGCCACATGGCCTTGGAGGTGTGTGCGTGTCAAGACCCAGGCTACAGAGCACCAATAACCATGCGCAGAGGCCAGATTCTATCTAATATCTTTATTAAAGGAATATATAAAGAATATATAACAAGTGAAGAATATAGTTCAGAAGTAGACCTTTCAGGAAAGGTCAAATATAGTCGGCATACTCTCTGTCGATGAAATTGTTTGTTGCCCCTGAGTCTATCATGGCATGGATCATGACGGGTCCCTTTTTCACCGACCACAGCGTAATCACCAGAAGAAATAGGACCCCGGTTTGCGGCTCTTGAGCGGGGTTTTTGACCGGGTTGTCGAGCCTCTCTACGCCCGGTCGCTGGCTTCCCCCGCCGGCTTGATTCCAGTCGCCGCGGTCGCTTCCGGCTCCGCGGAGGACGCCGCTGCCAGACGGGTGGTGGGCTTTCCCTTGGCTGGGCATCCCTTGGCGAAGTGCTCCCCATTCCCGCAGTACCAACAGAGGTTTAAACGTTGGCGGCGGGCCTTTTCGGCAACATCTAGTCTGGGGCGCACATTGCCCAACTGCATCGGCTCCTCCTCGCTTCCCCTGGGGTTTGGGGCTGGTGGTGGGGGTCTCCACACTGGACATGGCTGAATACTGGCGGAAGCGGGAGGTTTCACTCCGGCTCTTCCACTCTGGCCTCGGAGCCACTGTTTTTTGTTGGCAAGCAGGACTTCGGCTTGTAAACAGTGATTGATAAGTCTCTCAATAGAATCTGGAGGTTCCACCTTAGAGATTTCTTCCTGCATCTCGATGTTGAGACCCTCACGAAACTGTCCTCTGAGGGCTATATCGTTCCAGCCGGTGTTCTGAGCCAACACCCGGAACTCGGCTATGTACTGGGACAACGGTCTGTCCCCTTGGAAGAGACGCCGGAGTTTATGGCCGGCCGCCTCCTCGTTGTCCTCGATCCCCCATGTCGCTCTAAGGTGATTTAGGAAGTTGTGCGCGGAACTCAGGTGCATGGAACCCGCATCAAATAGCGCCGTCGCCCAATTGGCCGCAGGCCCTTCTAGGAGGCTGTAAATCCACGCCACCTTGACTTCTTCTTGGGGAAACTCGGCTTGGCGGGCTTCTATGTACGCCTGGCACTGGCGACGGAAAACATGAACCTTGGAGGCTTCTCCAGAAAACTTGGTTGGGAGCGCTAGGGCAGGGAGCCGGACACCGCGTTCTTTCAAGCCCCGTATTTCCCCTTCCTGCGTACGGAGTGTATCTCGGATTCTGTCAAATTCTTCCTTGGAAATGGTGTAGCTGAGTGGTTGGGCTTCCGCCCCGGTTCCTGTAGACATCTTGGCCTAGGTTAATTGGTGCGTAGGTTGGCGGAGTCAAACTGTCAAGACCCAGGCTACAGAGCACCAATAACCATGCACAGAGGCCAGATTCTATCTAATATCTTTATTAAAGGAATATATAAAGTCAATAAAAACAAGTGAAGAATATAGTTCAGAAGTAGACCTTTCAGGAAAGGTCAAATATAGTCCAGGAAAATAATGTCCAATATGTGATATTAGAGTCCAAAGTTATAATCCATTAACCGAAACACACACTTTGCCAAGCAATAGTGTGGGGAGATGACAAGGTCTTTTAGTCCATTGAAGCTTGACAACAAGGTAGGAAAACAAACTAGATTCTTGGATAAACAAGACTTGATCCGAGGCAAACAAGAAGCAAGAACAAGGTCCGTGGCGAGGTCCACGGTGAAACGTGAAAGAAGGCAGGCTTGGAACTAGGTCCAGGAAACAAGGAACTGGGATTACTAAGTCCACACACGATCTCACTCCTCAAGCTGACGAGTTGACTCCGCAAGGTTTCCCTTGTGGCAAAACACCTAAATAGGGTCTCGTTTCCCGCCAGAAGAACCCTTTCCCTGGAGAACGAGAAGTGAAACCCAACTCCGTTCAGATGCATGACTCCTTAGAATTTCCCAAGGGAAGCAGACCTAATCAGCTAATTTTGGCTGCGATTCTGGCACTCCGGCGATTAGCCTCCCTAGCCCCTCTATCTCTATTATAATTGTCTTTTCGGGAAAACGGGGGAGAATTCTGCCGAAGGCTTGTTTGGCTGACTTCTTGAGGGCAAACATCCTCCAGGTGCAGGGGCTCCGATTCTGGCTGAATCGGTGGGAATCCCATGTTTTCCTCTTCGTCTGCCACAATAGTACTAGGAACGGGACTACAAGGCCCATGAGACATCACAGTGTGGACAATGTCGGCTCTTCGACCTAGAAATGGAGATGAGCACCAACCCCCAGAGTCTGTCACGACTGCACTTAACGTCAGGGGAAAACCTTTACCTTTACCTATACTGTATATAGGTAACACACACACACATATACGCACACACACACACACACACACACACACACACACACACACACCAGGAGAGGCTCATAATCTGAACAGGTTGGATGTCTCAGTTTCAGGTTCAAGAAGGAGCTACCAATTTGGATTATAGACCCTATAATGTGCAGCAAGCACAGGGCAGAAGCTATTCTGGTGGTATCATTCTAGTGCTTAGATATAAGTCCCATTTAAACTCAGGAAAGAAAATTGCAACCTAAATGATTCTGTTGTATAACAACTCCCACTCTTAGGAATGCACCAAAAATTGTTTGATATATATAAATGTCAGCCTGCCTTATCTCCAAGATACCAGACAGACACAGTAAGCTAACATTCCTAAAAAAGAGCAGTGTGACTTTAAAAAAAACCAATTGGACCCCCACCCCCACACCTCCACACAGTCAGTGGATTTCCGCGGCTAGGTGTAATTAGCATTTCCTGACTTAGTTGGGTTGGTCATCTCCCTATAATACAAATCCTTCACAATTGCAAACTTCCTTTTGTCACTAAACAGCTATCCTGTTTGTGTACAGTTTCCATCATGGCTGGAGAAATTGTTTCTGCTGATCTCAACATCCCTCCTGAAACACCCTCCTCAAGGAGATTCCACCCCTCTCAGAAGTCCTGTAAGTGTGCATTCATGTTGCTAGTTTGATTTTGGTTGCCTTTTTGTACAGTTGAAAATTGTATGAATGGTCTAGAATCTCAGATAATACTATAATTCTAACATATATTTGATGTCAGTAAATGTTGGTGATCCGAAATGGAATGACATCTGAGCTGTATTTTCTCAGAGCCAATTTCTTCCTTTTCTGGAATACAGGGAAATATGAGTTTGGGTTAGGGATAACAGTGTTTTCTATGAATCCTGAGATTTGGAACCCGTTTCAAACCAGTGTCGAAATTTTGCAGTTGATTTACAACATTTTTCTATAAACCCCTGCATTTTGCAGTTCCTCAAAAGTGAGAAGATGAACATTTCAACAGGTTGCAAGTAAACACCCAAGGAACAGCATTGTCCAATTCACTCTAAAAATAAAACTTTTGCAAATTTCACAACAAAAAAGAAATCTGTTTCAGAACACTCTAACCTGAATAGTGGTCTCTGAAATCAGTGATCTTAGTAAATCACACAAGTCTAACATTTCTGATTTGCTTCAACACTTATTATGAAATCAAATCCAACATTTCACAACAGCTGAAAATCTGAGCATTGTGTATCCCAAACCAGAGTTTGAGTAAACCTCCAAAATACAACAATTTCTGATTCACTCTAAATTTGTATTGAAATTTTACAATTGTTTCCCAACATATTATAAAACCCCAGGGAAGGAGGCAGGTGGGTGGGGAAAATATGTTATTTACTTATTAAATTTGTATTTTTGTTATTAACCTCTCTTCCGTTTTAAAGATATGAGAACATTGAAATATTCTTACCCGGGAAATATCCCCAGGAACTCAACAAGATTATGTTCCAAGTTAAAAAAAAGCCAGATTTCACTAGATCGTTTTACCCCCATCCCTCTATTTCTGTAAGTCTGTAAATAAGTAGGCCTTTTTCCAAATTATGGAGGCATATCTAACATATTTTAATGAGAGAATAGGTTTTCAAAATTAATTATTATTTGATACAGCCTATACACTGCAATTGCAGAACTCCTTAGACTACATGGGACATGTTATCGTTGTGACAACCGTACGTATATTTGCTTACAAACTTGAATTGAGAAAAAAAATGTTGATAAGAGGGTGCTTTGAATGCAATTTTCCTGCTTCTTGACAGAATGGGGTTGGACTGGATGGCTCTGTCAACTCTAGGATTCTATGATTCTAAGATTAGGCAAGGGCATGCTCTCTGCTTACTGTGGCCCTGCCTTTACAAACTACCAGACTTGAAGTCAAGAGCAGAAAGCTTCTCATTCCTTCTAAAAATGTATTGCTGACAGTCAGAGATGGAAACTTAACATAACAAATTCAAAAATGTTATGAATTGACAAACTGAAACTATTGCCACTTATATGGAATGTCTGCAGCCCAGTATTATATGCCAATCTTCATGGGAAATGGGTAAACCGTAGAGAGCTAGTGCACCTATTAAAACAACTGTTGATGCTACTTTTCTCATATCTTTTATTCCATTTGTAATATAATAACAAGACCATCCACATATCCTATTTTTGAAGTCAGATATCTTTTCATGGAAGAAAGGGTGGTGCAATGTAATTAGCAAATTAGTGGAAGAAATTTCACAATTTGGAAAAACTGTCGTGACAAGTGTGTTGAGAGGAAAAATCAACATTGTTGCATACAATCTGTTCCTGTGTATGGGAATTGCTATACTAGTCACGAAACCTTAGAAATTGATAAAGAATCCACGCTGAAGAATGCAAAATTTGACAATGGTTTAGAGCAGCGGGGGTCCCCAGATGTTTTTGGCCTATAACTCCCAGAAATCCCAGCCAGTTTACCAGCTGTTAGGATTTCTGGGAGTTGAAGGCCAAAAACATCTGGGGGGCCCAGGTTGAGAACCACGGCTTTAGAGCAAATGGAGTAATATTTGGTTGTTTGCTGCAGAGCTCAAGTGTCTGTATCACAGTTTTTACGTGTTGCGCGGACCAGGGTTTGTTTGTTTTTTGTTACAAAACAAATTCAAAACTTTGGCACAGGTTTGGTGGAGACTATGAATGTTGGGACATAGAGTAAATAAAGCTGGATGTGTTGCATTTGGAAATGTAGGTCTGATAGTTAAGTCAGTGATATGGAGCAACTGACATGAATATGAAAAGGATCTTTAATTTTATTGTTTCTCATACCCAACTTCACCCTTTGGAAAAATTATATTGGTATGAGACTTTAAATGCACCCTATATGTCCATGCATTACCATTATTAAACAACACTGATGGGGTACTCTTAAATTCATCGAAAGGGTCTCCCAGTCCCAATATAATGTAAAAGAAAACAAAGAAAACTACAATAGATACATTTTGTCATGTGTCTTTAAACAAAGCTATCATAGCCCACCACATTATATTGTCATATAATCCAGTTCAAGTTAAAAGTAGATAATCTGGATTTTATATGGCAGTGTAGATGGGGTTTCAGATTAAGGGCACAGGACCCCTGTGAGAGTAAAAAACTGCAAATAATGAAATTGGTATTTTTAATCTCTGCTGGAAACTGATCATATGTTCACATTGGAGGACGTAATGATTCATAGAGAAAAGAATTAATCACATCCATGAATAATTAAATCTGTAAAAGTCAGGCCTGAAACTGTGAAGGTGGCCTGTACATTGCTATCTTTAAAAAAATTAGGGTGGATATACTTTTGAATAAATAACTAGGAAAAAATAAACATAGCAACAAGAGCTATGTGGCCTCACAATTAATTCATCATTGGGACTGGATAAGTCAAATTAACATTAAATGGTACTGTTGATACCAATTTGTAAGTCTCCTGAGAAGTGAATTGTGGATGTTGTTGACTATTTGGTGTATTGGTAAATGCACAGAAAAATATCTGATGTAGGTTATGCTACATCAGGGGGAAAGAAAATGAAAATAAATCTGGCCTTTCCTCCAACGATCGGTTGTCTGATGTTTGTCAGGTGTGTGGTAACAAATATAAATGCTTGTTTTTAAGGATGTTTCAGCATTAACAATTTGCTGTCATCCTTCACAGATGCTTCCCAATCACCCAGCTGGCAAAAGATCACTCTATGCATTGCATGCATTGGAAGCATCCTGTTGGTGGCTCGGGTAGCCTTGGGTGAGTTTTAGGCTACATTTCATGACTACTTGTGGTTTTAATGGCTCCTTTGGAAAATAAGTGGTAGTTTTCAAAGAAAAAGAACCAACTTCTCCCCCTTCCCATTCCTTTTACCCTCCCTCCCTCCATTCCTTTTTGTAGTATTATTATCTTGCTTTATTTTGTTGTTAATGTGTGCTTTCAAATTTCTGACATATGAAGATCATAAGGAAGCTATTGTATGAAGCAAGATTGTTCAGAGAGAGTTTGCCTTTGCCTTCCTTTAAGAATGAGAGAATATGATTTATTCAAGGGTATCCAGAAAGTTTCTGAGTAGGTTTTCAAACCTCGATCTCCCGCGTTCTAGTCCAATGCTCAAATACTACTACAGGGGGTTGTCTGACCCTATTAAAAATGGCTGCCACAATCTTTCTGCAGAAAAGCTTATGCAGGAAGCCTTATTACAAATGGCCACTGATGTTCTGCTCGACCCCAAATGTCCAAAATGTTGGGAATTAACTCCACTTCAGCCAAAAAAGAGGAGGAGGAAAAGGAGAGAGGGCTGGCTTTCTCTTGCCAGGTTTGACCAAGAGAGAGTTAATGGGGTAGGAGCCCAACCCACTTTTTTTATTAATACTGCCTTTTGCTGGATTCCTACTCCTACATTGAACAACACACACACACATTTTGGAGGAGATTTTTGTCCATTTTGACTTATACAGAAGAATATGTGGTGAATGGGGTTTTTTTGGGGGGGTGTCAACAGCGACTTGAGAATCTGCAAGTCACTTCTGGTGTGAGAGAATTGGCCATCTGCAAGGATATTGCCCAAGGAACACCCGGATGTTTGATGTTTTCCATCCTTGTGGGAGGCTTCTCTCATGTCCCCATATGGACCTGGAGCTGACAGAGGGAGCACATTTGTGCTCTCCTCAGGTTGGATTCAAACCGCCAACCTTCAGGTCAGCAACCCAACCTTCAGGTCAGCATTCCTGCCCAAATATTTGACTAATCATACTATCTCTGATACTATCCTTCTGAGACAGATTCCTAGCCTATTCTAAAACTTTGCCCATACAAATACAAATACAAAGCTGATTAAGCATTTATAAAACAGTGCTGATTGTCCTTATATTTATGCTCAGATCTGGTACACATTTTTCTCATGAAAATTTCACTGTTTATGTGACCCAATGTATTTTAAAGCCAGTTCCTAAAGAAAAGTATTTTGGTTTGTTTCTAAACTATGATCCTATCTCTTTTTAGATGTCATACACTGCCTCTGCTGAGAGGTAATAATTGCAAAGTGAGAAAAATAGTTTTAAAATAAAATAGAGAAATAAAGCTGTCAATTTTGCACAGTTTTGCAGAGGCAGGCTGAGAAAGATGGAGGCATGACAAAATGCTACACCGACCTGGCCAACTTTACATCTCACCTAAGAAGCAAGCTCTGCAATACAATCCAGGAAAACTCCCCAGGTATAGCATTTTCTCTATACTGTAGCTTTGCAATTTGTAGTAAAGATTTTGTTAAAAGGGGGAGGGGGGCTTTAAAAGAGCAGCTATGATTTCCCAGAAAGTTGAGACAATGAGAGCATGGGCTAAAGCACTGCTTCTTAAACTGTGGGTCCCGACCCCAAATGGGGTATCCTATCCTTAGCTCAATGTTGGAGTCATGAATAATTTATGTAGCAGTCCACCTAGTGGCTATTTTAGACATTTACATGAATCTGTTCACAACAACATGCAGTGTTTACAGTGAACTCTCCAGAAAATGCTTCAGCTATACATCATAAAAAGGCCAGTTTAGCAAGCTCTGCAAATGCTGGTTTATTATCAATAAATGTTTGATTTTGCATCTATTTCATATACCTACTAGCTAAACCCAGCCACGCTTCACTGTGGCTTAGTATGATATGTAATGAATCTGAAAGTAAATAAAAGTATTGCAGTGAACATAGATTCAGAGAGAAAACATATCATTCAATTCAATAACCAGCATTGTGTTGCTGGGCCTATGTGGAATGCATAGAAAGGAAGGAAAAAGAGGTGTTGTTTTTTAAAAACGTTTTTATTGTAATGCTCATGGATTGACTACATTTCTGGTTTGTGTTTTTTCTGCATAAACATTAAACTTAGATGGTTTACCAACTCTGGAGGATGTGACGTATAATTGCCCATGAGAGAAGTATTGGTTTTCTAATTTCAAACCACACACTTGCAAAGATAGCCCCTGCGCTTTATTGATAGTCATTGCGAACGCGAGGCTGCAAGGCATATTGGTAATGGAAGTCGTTTGAACTCTAATGCCATGTCGGTCGGAATGAGTAGGATTCCCAGGGCAATCGCCCCCAACTCCTACGTGTATGTAGTGATGACCATGTTGGGTCTGTTGTTGGCTGTGTTCAATGCACCCTGGATAAGGGTGAACTACAACTCCCATAATCAACTCCAACATACCACAGCAGTATGTTTAGTTGGTCATGGGGGCTCTCTGTGCCAAGTTTGGTCCCAGTCCTTTGTCGGTGGGGGTCACAATTTCTCTGGATGCAGGTGAACTATAACTCCCATAAATCAAGGCCAATATCCACCAAACTTTTCCAATATTTTCTGTTGATCATGGGGAGTCTGTGTGCCTTGTTTTGTCCATGTCCATCATTTGTGTGGGTTTCTGCAGTCTGTCGAATTTGGAGCTGAATCGGATGAAGGTACTGCAAATCCTATCATTCATGGTCCATCCTCCTGCTGTCAGCATCATGACGTGAAGGGGGCAATGGAGTGTCTGTGTGCCAAATATAGTCCGTGACTGTCATTAGTTGGGGTCGCAATGGTCTGATTTGGATGAAGGTACCGCATCATCCATGGTTTGTTCTCCCCTAAACTCACCAGGACGTAAAGTGAGGTCATTGGTGAAAGTGGTAGTGGTCTGTGAGAGGTGAAGTGATTGAAAGCACTGCATATCCCATAATCCGTGGTTCTCCCTCCCTCAAACTCATTATTAAAACATGTGCGTATTGGTATACCATGTTATGTCAACATTTCAAGTTGATTGACCAACTCCTTTTTGAGTTCTGCGTGCACAAACATATGCAGGCTGTATTTTTATATATAAAGATATACCTGGGGTCAACTAATAATTTCTTGGTCGAAAAGGGGTCACGACTAGGAAATGTTGAAGAAGCCCTGGGCTGAAGCAAACAAAATTACTTAGATGTAACAGAAAAATTATTTTTAAATGAAAGAATTTAAAGGTGGGAAATGCATTTTAATTAATCTTTTTATGTGGGTGTACGGGTGGGGGATGGATTAGTGTATGTTTTCATATTTTGGTTGTTGTTTTGTATAGCTTTCTTTCATTAGTACAAAATAAATCACACACACATACACACTGTTGTGATGGAGTCTTTGAGTAATGATACTACTGGGTGCACTAGAAGAAGAAGAAAGACTACTCGTGAGCAAGACTCCGATGAGGAGCAACAAAGGAAGCGGATCCGGGAAATACTTATGGAGCCTACTGATGATGACACATTTGAGGGCTTTGAGGGGGATGATGGGGTTGAGAATCAGGAGAATGGGATGACAAGTTCAGAGGATGAGGTAATGGACTGGACTAAGGTGCGGTAGATCCAGGACATCTGTAGAGAACCCACAATTAGCGACATGTTTGAGGGTTGGTGTCAGAACCCAGGCTGCAAGGCACCAATAACCATACACAGAGGCCAGAATCTATCTACTATCTTTATTGAAGGAGTATATAAAGTTGGTAAAACAAATGTAAAAGTTAGTCCAGAAGCAGACCTTTCAGGAAAGGTCAAAATTAGTCCAAGAAACAATGTCCAATATGCAATATTAAGGGCCAAAGTTGTAATCCAGTTACCGAAACACTCACCTTGCCAGGCAAGGTGAGGGGAGATGACGAGGTCCTTTAGTCCATGAACTTGAGCAAGGCTAGGAATTAACTTGATACTTGAAAACAAGGCTTGAATCGTGACACAAGGTAACGAGGAACAAGAACAGGGTCCGTGGAATTACTTGGTAAAATCCGTGAAACAAGGCAAGGTTTAGTCCTGGAAGGCGAGGCAAGGTCCGAAGGTAAACAAGGCTGGGAAGCCGGAGCGAAGGCTTGAGAACAAGGACAAGGCTTGAACAGGAACGAGGCTTGGAACGGAGCGCGCTGTCCAGACACAACTCGCTCCGGAGGCTGACGAATTGACTCCGCGAAGTTACTTCGCGGTTAAAACACCTATATAGAGTCTAACTTTCCCGCCGAGAGCAGTTCTCTGGGAACCAGAAACGAAAGCTAATCTCTGAGACCAGATGTTTGACTCCTTAAAGATTCTCATGGAAAGCAGGCTTAATTGGCTAAATTCTTAGCAGCTATTCTAGCACTCCTGTGCGAGGCCGCTTCCAAACCTCTCTGTTGTTTACAAAACTCATGGCGAGAAAACACAGGAGATGTAGGCTCAGGGTTTGTTTGACATACTTCTGGAACACAACTCTCTTGCAGGTGCAAGGTTCCCAGATCTGGCTGGGAAGAATCTGGCTGGGAAGATTCCAGTTCTGACTGGGGAGGTAAAAAACCCAAGTTTTCTTCTTCATCAGGCATCACAATGTCATGAGCAGGACTACAAGGCCCATGAGTCATCACACTATCCCCCTCCTCAAGCCCCCTCCCAAACCGGGACTCTCTCCCCGAGGCGCGAGGTCGAGGCTTGGCGGGATAGGTCTGATGAAAGCGACGGGTTAGATCAGGAGCATGGACTGTGGAGGCGTCTTCCCAAGAGCGTTCCTCAGGGCCAAAACCCACCCAGTCAATGAGATATTGCAGGCGGCGGCGGTGAAAGCGAGAATCCAAAATGTCCTGAACCTCGAACTCGTCCTCTCCATCCACCAAAACAGGGATGGGGGCCGGCCGGTTTACATCTGGCCGCACACCATCCGCCGGAAGGAGCAGGGAGCGGTGAAACACTGGGTGAATGCGCATTGAACGCGGAAGTTGGAGTTTGAAGGTCACGGGGTTTAATTGCGCCACCACTGGATAGGGGCCAATGAAACGGGCATCTAACTTCCGGCAAGGGCGATGGGAGGGCAGAAAGCGAGTGGACAGAAAAACCCGATCTCCTACCTTGATTTCGGGGCCCTGCTGGCGATGTTTGTCCGCGTGACGTTTATAGTCCTCCTTGGCTTGGTCCAGTTGCTGGAGCAAAAGTTGTTGCACCGCTGTGAGTTCCTGCAGCCAATCCTCTGCTGCGGGAACTTCTGAAGTTTCAATGACAGGGGGAAAGAAACGTGGATGGAAACCGTAGTTTGCAAAGAACGGCGTTTCTTTTGTAGAAGCCTGGATTCCATTATTGTAGGCAAACTCCGACAGTGGTAACAGAGAAGCCCAATTGTCCTGTTGGTAGTTTACATAACAGCGAAGGTACTGTTCCAAAGTGGCATTAGTGCGCTCCGTTTGCCCATCTGTTTGGGGATGATGAGCGGAAGATAAACGAGAGTCTATGCCCAATAGTTTTTGTAGTGCCTTCCAGAAACGAGAGGTGAATTGGGACCCACGGTCTGTGACCAAACTCTTGGGCAACCCATGCAATCTGAAAACATGTTGAAGGAATAAATCTGCAGTCTCTTTGGCCGTGGGGAGGCCATTGCAGGGAATGAAATGGGCTAACTTGGTAAAAAGGTCCACCACCACTAGGATCGTGGTAAATTCACAGGAAGGTGGTAAGTCAGTGATAAAATCCGCAGAAATTATTTCCCATGGGCGAGATGGGGTAGGAAGGGGGTGTAAAAGCCCTGAGGGCTTCTCCCTTCTTGTCTTGGAGCGCTGGCATACTGGGCAGGTGTTGACATATTTTTCCACATCCTTGCGGATCTTGGGCCACCAGAAATCTCTTAGGATCAAATGCATGGTTTTAAATAGTCCGAAATGCCCTGCTGGCTTGCAGTCATGACACAGACGAAGTGCTTTTTCCCTGCCCGGTCCTGGTGGGATATAAACATGATTTCTATAGCAAAGCAGTCCATCCTTAAGCGAAAAGGGAAAATGCAGTCCTTGACGAAGTTGGTCCTGTGCCCAGGCATCTGCTTGCTGACTAGCCCTGATTTCTTGAGCACAGAGGGGCCCTGGAGTAGAGGGAGTTGAATCAATGAGAGTGGATTTGGTGTTCCCCACTGTGAGCGTGGCAAAGTTCTCGGGTTGTAGTAGTTGGGATTCAAAGGTCTCCTTGTGTCCTGCAGCGTATTCCGGTTTACGTGACAGGGCGTCTGCTTGCTTGGTTTGGGCTGGGGTTACATAATGAATCTGGAAGTTAAAACGTTCAAAGAATAAAGCCCAACGTTGTTGCCTCTGATTTAGCTTGCGGGCAGTTCTTAGATGTTCTAGATTCCGATGATCAGTATGGACTTCAATGGGAAATTTGGCCCCTTCTAGCCAATGTCTCCAAGTTTCAAAAGCTGCCTTTATGGCTAATAGTTCCTTTTCCCAAATGGTATAGTTTCTCTCTGGTGCGGTTAGTTGACGAGAATAAAAGGCACAAGGATGAAGGTGATCTCCCACCGGTTGTAGGAGTACAGCTCCAATTGCCACATCAGAGGCGTCCGCTTGCACAACAAAAAGGGTTTCAGGATCTGGATGCTGAAGGATTGGCTGGGACGTGAATAATTTCTTTAGTTGTTGGAACCCTTTCTCTGCTTGATCAGTCCAGCGGAAGGGCTGTTTCCCACGGATGCAGCTGGTGATTGGGTCAGACCAGCGGGCAAAATCTGGAATGAACTTGCGGTAATAGTTCGCGAACCCCAAGAATCGCTGCACCTCTTTCTTGTTGGTTGGCGCCCGCCATTCCAATACTGCTGAAACTTTTGCCGGGTCCATGGAGAGCCCTAGAGGCGAGATGCGGTACCCCAGAAAATCTACCTCTTGTAGATCAAAAGCGCATTTTTCCAGCTTGGCATAAAGCCCATGATCCCGCAATCGTTGTAACACCATTTTAACGTGGTTCTCATGTTCTGATTGTGATCTAGAAAACACCAAAAAATCGTCCAGGTAGATGATCAAGAACCGATCTAGATAATCCTGAAAGATGTCGTTGACAAAATGCTGGAACGTTGCGGGAGCTCCGCATAAACCATAATTCATAACTCGGGACTCGAATAATCCGAATTTAGTCTGGAAGGCGGTCTTCCACTCGTCCCCTTCTCTGATGCGAACTAGGTTATAAGCCCCCCGTAGGTCCAGCTTGGTGTAGACCTTGGCTCCTCGAAGTCGGTCTAGTAGATCCGAGATTAAGGGCAGGGGATAGCTGTTCCGCTTAGTGATATTGTTCAATGCTCTGTAGTCCACCACCAAGCGTAATTCCCCTGACTTCTTCTTCACAAACATCACTGGGGAGGCGGCTGGGGATTGAGAGGGTCTGATGAATCCCTTGCGAAGGTTTGTCTCTATGAATTCCCTGAGAGCTTCTTGCTCCGGTTCAGTCAGGGAGTAGAGATGCCCTCGCGGGATCGGGGCCCCCTCCACCAAGTCAATGGCACAGTCATAAGGTCTATGTGGGGGTAATTTTTCGGCTTCCTTTTCATTGAATACATCCCAATACTCGGAGTACTTCTTTGGCAAGGTGATAATGGGCTCGGTGTCTGTGGCATGGCAGACCTTGGCTACGAGGCAATGGTTTTGGCAGTACTTTGAAGCAAACTGCAGTTCTCTGTTGGACCAGGAGATGCTTGGATCGTGAAGTGTCAGCCATGGAATCCCCAAAATCACAGGGAAGTGGGGAACCTCAGTAACAAAGAAGGAAATCTCTTCCATATGTTCCCTTATCCACATCCTGGTGGGTTCCGACCACTGGCTTACGGGGCCCGTCTTGAGAGGGCGGCCATCGATGGCTTGCACCACACGGGCATTCTTGAAGTCATGATATTGTAATCCCAGAGAGTCGGCATACTCTCTATCAATGAAATTGTTGGTGGCTCCTGAGTCTATCATGGCGTGGATCATGACGGGTCCCTTTTTTGCTGACCATAAGGTGACCACTAGAAGGAACAGGACCCCGGTTGGCGGCTCTTGAATGGGTTTTTTGACCGGGTTGGCGAGCCTCTCTACGCCCGGTCGTTGGCTTCCCCCGCCGGCTGTGTGCCAGCCGCCTCAGATGCCTTCGTCTCCGTGGAGGACGCCGCCGCAAGACGGGCGGCGGGCTTCCCTTTGGCTGGGCACTCTCTGGCGAAGTGGCCCGCATTCCCGCAATACCAACAGAGGTTTAGGCGTTGGCGGCGGGCCTTCTCGGCGGCATCTAATCTGGGACGCACATTGCCCAACTGCATCGGCACCTCCTCGCTCCCTCTGGGGTATGGGGATGGTGGTGGGGGTCTCCACACTGGACGCGGCTGAACGCTGGCGGGAGCGGGGGGTTTTGCCCCAGCTCTACCGCTCTGGCCTCGTACCCACTGTTTCCTGTTGGCAATCATGACTTCAGCCCGTAAACATTGATCAATGAGTGCTTCAAGAGTGTGGGGAGGATCCACCTTGGAGATTTCCTCCAGCATTTCAATGTTGAGACCCTCCCGAAATTGTCCTCTGAGGGCTACATCGTTCCAGCCGGTGTTGTGGGCCAGCACTCGGAACTCGGCTATGTACTGAGACATGGGTCTGTCTCCTTGAAAGAGGCGGCGGAGTTTGTGACCGGCTGCCTCCAAATTGTCCTCAATTCCCCAGGTCTCCTTAAGGTGGTCCAAGAAGTGTTGCGCTGATCTTAGGTGTGGAGAGGCTTTATCGAACAGTGCCGTCGCCCAGTTGGCCGCTGGCCCGTCTAGAAGACTGTAAACCCACGCCACCTTGATGTCTTCTTGGGGAAACTCGGCGGCACGGGCCTCTAGGTAAGCCTGGCACTGGCGGCGGAAAACTTGGACCTTGGAGGCTTCTCCAGAAAACTTGGTTGGCAACGCCATGGCCGGGAGGCGGATTCCGCGCTCTCTCAACCCTTTTATTTCTCCATCCTGCGCGTTGAGTCTATCACGGATGCGGTCCACTTCGTCCTTGCTGATGTTGTAGCTAAGTGGCTGTCCACCCGGCACGGCTCCGGTAGACATTCTGGCCTTGGTTAATTGGTGCTTATGGTGGCGGAGTCAAACTGTCAGAACCCAGGCTGCAAGGCACCAATAACCATACACAGAGGCCAGAATCTATCTACTATCTTTATTGAAGGAGTATATAAAGTTGGTAAAACAAATGTAAAAGTTAGTCCAGAAGCAGACCTTTCAGGAAAGGTCAAAATTAGTCCAAGAAACAATGTCCAATATGCAATATTAAGGGCCAAAGTTGTAATCCAGTTACCGAAACACTCACCTTGCCAGGCAAGGTGAGGGGAGATGACGAGGTCCTTTAGTCCATGAACTTGAGCAAGGCTAGGAATTAACTTGATACTTGAAAACAAGGCTTGAATCGTGACACAAGGTAACGAGGAACAAGAACAAGGTCCGTGGAATTACTTGGTAAAATCCGTGAAACAAGGCAAGGTTTAGTCCTGGAAGGCGAGGCAAGGTCCGAAGGTAAACAAGGCTGGGAAGCCGGAGCGAAGGCTTGAGAACAAGGACAAGGCTTGAACAGGAACGAGGCTTGGAACGGAGCGCGCTGTCCAGACACAACTCGCTCCGGAGGCTGACGAATTGACTCCGCGAAGTTACTTCGCGGTTAAAACACCTATATAGAGTCTAACTTTCCCGCCGAGAGCAGTTCTCTGGGAACCAGAAACGAAAGCTAATCTCTGAGACCAGATGTTTGACTCCTTAAAGATTCTCACGGAAAGCAGGCTTAATTGGCTAAATTCTTAGCAGCTATTCTAGCACTCCTGCGCGAGGCCGCTTCCAAACCTCTCTGTTGTTTACAAAACTCATGGCGAGAAAACACAGGAGATGTAGGCTCAGGGTTTGTTTGACATACTTCTGGAACACAACTCTCTTGCAGGTGCAAGGTTCCCAGATCTGGCTGGGAAGAATCTGGCTGGGAAGATTCCAGTTCTGACTGGGGAGGTAAAAAACCCAAGTTTTCTTCTTCATCAGGCATCACAATGTCATGAGCAGGACTACAAGGCCCATGAGTCATCACAGTTGGCACAGTGAGGATCCAGCTGGGTCTTGGGGAATTATGGGTTTGGATAAAAGATGGACTGGGTGGAGGGATTGGCAAGGGGCTTCAGCTGAAAGGAGGTTTGGTGGGGCGTTGCCTGATTCTAGCTCTGAGGAGGAATTGAGGCAACAGGCTGCAGCTGCTAGCAGGGTGTTGGCTGATTCTAGTTCTGAAGATGATTTGTGAATAAAAGTGGGTTTGGGAAATGGGTCACCTTGGCAGTCAGCAAGGTGTTGATGGGTATTCGTGTGTCCTTGGGAGCTGTTTGGGAAGACGTGTTTGGGAAGACTGCTATGGACCTGCCGTGCTGCATTCTACGCCTTGGCTCTGTGTATGACCTGGACTGGATTCTCGTGTTTGCTTCCTTCTCCTGCTTTGACCTGGATTGGATTCAACGACAATGATACTGTGTTTGACTAACTTCGCCAGACATCTTTGCCCCCCCCCCCCCCCGTTCGTCCCTTCCTGCCTGCTTGCATCCTGCTGGGAATTGGAGTGCCTTCTTCGTTGTTTAACAAAGCTTGTTTTTAAACCGGATTATACTCTAGTTTAATCCAGGTTATTTTCCAGGGTCTGGGGTTTTGTGTTGTTTGCTGGCAATTCAGTGTTTCACACTGAAGATTAAGTGTTCTGAGCCTTTTGAGTTTGCTTTTGGGCTCCTTTTGGTTGTGAACTAATAAACTGTATTTTTACTAACGTCTGGTCTGGCGCTTTAAGGAGTCTGTGTTGCAACACACACACACTGTAAAAAGCTGGGTTGACTTGTGCTGGAAAGGGGACCCAGTGAGAGGGCAGCAAGAAGAGGCAAGGGCAAGATGTGATTCCACCCCATTTCTCCTCCCTTGTCCGAACCAACAGTGTGTGGGAGCAATTTTGAGTGCTTGAAATGGAGTAAAATAAGGGATTAATTTCATAAACTCACTGGAGAATTTCTGCTGGCTCCAAAACTAAAATGGAGAAGTCATACAGGAAAATTGTATGATATATTATTATAATTGCCAGAGTGTTGTATGTACAGTAATGGAAGGATGTGGTTATCTGGCACAGGAAGATTGGTTCATGAAATTGCATGATTTTGCTGAGATGTATAAACTGAACATTTTGATTAGGAACTATCTTTTTTTAAAAGATTGTGAAATGATCATTGTTTTTTCAGAGATTATGGAGTTGTCAGTAGAAGGATTTGAAGAATGATAGGATATTTAAATTAAAATATTTTAGCACCTACCATGATTAGCTGGGAAGACGGGTATAATTCACTTTCCCATTGTGTATGTCTTTGGCCCCATCTACACTGCCATATAAAATCCAGATTAACTACTTTGAACTGGATTATATTACAGTGTAGACTCATATAATGTGGATTATCTGCTTTGATAATCTGGATTATATGGCAGTGTAGAAGGGACCTTAATACAGCATATTAATGAAACGGTGTAGCTTGTTTTCTTTTGTAGTATCTCCTTGCATGTTGTTTGATATGCTTTCTTTTTATAGGCATGAATGATTTAATATATATTTTAATTCTATCATAGAATAATAAGTGTTGGAAGACACCACATGGGCCATCTATGTTTATATTTCTGTGTTTTCAATCTATGTTTTATGTGCTTTTATGTTTTCTAATTGTATTTTAAATCTATATAGTTCCCTGTCTCAAGTTATAGGGAGAGGTGGGCTAGAAATAAAATGTTGTAGTAGTAGTAGTAGTGAAGTAAAGGCAAAGATTTCCCCTGACATTACGTCTAGTTATTGTCCGACTCTGGGAGTTGGTGGTCATCTCCATTTCTAAGTCAAAGAGCCGGCATTGTCCAAAGACACCTCCAAAGTCATGTGGCCAGCATGGTTGCATGGAGCACCGTTACCTTCCTGCCGGAGCGGGTACCTATTAATCTACTCACATTTGCATGTTTTCAAACTGCTAGGTTGGCAGGAGCTGGGCTAACAGCGGGAGTTCACCCTGCTTCCCGGATTTTAACCACCGATCTTTCGGTCAGCAAGTTCAGCAGCTCTTTGGTTTAACCCACTGCGCCATCAGGGTGCCCATGTAGTAGTAGTAGTAGTAGTAGTAGTAGTAATATTTCTATACAATGCTAATCAAAACAGTAACAACCTTTCTTCCTTCCCCAGCGAATTCCTCCTGTCAAGTGTGCCCTGCTTATTGGCATCTTCACATGAGCAAGTGCTATTGGTGGCACAATTCTATTAAAAACTGGAATGACAGCAGAGATGACTGTGCAGCAAGGGATGCCAGACTCTTGATCATCCAAGACAAGGACATGTTGGTAAAGGAAACAATGACACATCTCTTGAAGTGTATTTGTATATATACCATATGTTCTTTGAATTTAGTCCCATTACATCAACAAAGTTTAATTCCAAGCAACTCTCAATGTTGAATTATGAACCGGAAGGATGTGGGATTAGAAAGCCCAGCAAGCTCCCTTTCTATTTTGAAATAAGGAGTGGTTTGTCACTGGGAGCTTTATCCAATGATGGCTAAACTGTATGGGTAATGCATCAAATTTTAACAGAGTAAGAATAGTTGAAAAGTAATTCTATTCATTTCTCATAAGAACTTTCCAGAATTTGGTCATTGCTTCATACATGCAAAGGAAAGAACTTGAGTGTTTTAAATAATAAATAAATAAATGCAGAAGTTACATTGACAAGTTTACATCCAGGCTCAAAACTTTTAAGTGTTGCAGTCTTTAAAATCTGTGTTTGAATCTGTATATACAATCTGTATCTCATAGAATCATAGAATAGTAGAGTTGGAAGAGACCTCATGGGCCATCCAGTCCAACCCCTGCCAAGAAGCAGGAAATCACATTCAAAACACCCCCGACAGATGGTCATCCAGCCTCTGTTTAAAAGCCTCCAAAGAAGGAGCCTCCACCACAGTCTGGGGGAGAGAGTTCCACTGCTGAACAGCCCTCACAGTGAGGAAGTTCTTCCTGATGTTCAGGTGGAATCTCCTTTCCTGTAGTTTGAAGCCATTGTTCCGCATCCTAGTCTGCAGGGCAGCAGAAAACAAGCTTGCTCCCTCCTCCCTATGACTTCCCCTCACATATTTGTACATGGCTATCATGTCTCCTCTCAGCCTTCTCTTCTTCAGGCTAAACATGCCCAGTTCTTTAAGCCTCTCCTCATAGGCCTTGTTCTCCAGACCTTTGATCATTTTGGTTGCCTTCCTCTGGACACATTCCAGCTTGTCAACATCTCCCTTCAACTGTGGTTCCCAAAATTGGATGCAGTATTCCAGGTGTGGTCTGACCAAGGCAGAATAGAGGGGGAGCATGACTTCCCTGGATCTAGACGCCATTCCCCTATTGATGCAGGCCAAAATCCCGTTGGCTTTCTTAGCAGCCACATCACATTGCTGGCTCATGTTTAACTTGTTGTCCACAAGGACTCCAAGATCTTTTTCACACGTACTGCTGTCTAGCCAGGCGTCCCCCATTCTGTATCTTTGCATTCCATTTTTTTTCTGCCAAAGTGAAGTATCTTGCATTTGTCCCTGTTGAACTTCATTTTGTTAGTTTCGGCCCACCTCTCGAGTCAGTTAAGATCATTTTGAATTCTGCTCCTGTCTTCTGGAGTGTTAGCTATCCCTCCCAGTTTGGTGTCGTCTGCAAACTTGATGATTGTGCCTTCTAACCCTTCGTCTAAGTCGTTAATAAAGATGTTGAACAGAACCGGGCCCAGGACGGAGCCCTGCGGCACTCCACTCGTGACTATCTAGTCATCATTCAATACTTTTTGTCAAATATATGATTCACAAATTAATAAAATGTAGGTAAAAGTATAACTGTGACTCTATAATATTTAATGGAAGAAGACTAACAAGGGGTAACAACTATTAGATAGAGAAGGGGCCCTTCCACACAGCCCTATAACCCAGAATATCAAGGCAGAAAATCCCACAATATCTGGGTTATCTGAGTCCACACTGCCATATATTCCATTTCAAAGCAGAAAATGTGGGATTTTATTTAGCCGTGTGGAAGGGGCCTGAGGCTCCTTCTACACTGCCATATAAATTCCAGATTATCTGCTTTGAACTAGATTATATGGCAATATAGAAGGGGCCAGAGAAGTCTGTAGATAATTTATTTGTCTGCTTTTTGTTGTTGTGTGTATATGTATTTTTGTTTGCTTTCTCTGTTTTTGGTATCTTTAACAGTTACTTGATTGTAGTCCTGTAGTAGTAGGTGATCAGTCATGGTCAATTGGATTGTCTTCCAAGGGTAGAGTCTTGGTGGTGGGCAGGACCATAGCTTGGGGGGGGGGGGGGGGGTAGGGTTCAACCTCCCCTCTGAAATTTTTCAGTTTTTTTTTAAAACTGGTTTACTCATGAATTTTAACTGATTAACCAAATCCCCATGAATGTCTACTGAAGTTTATCTGTCTTGAGTGTCCACTGAAGTTTATCGATGGAGAGTAGAATAGCTGCTTTGTGAGACAGTGATCGGGTATTTGGATAACGTGGTCGGTTCAGCAAAGCTAATGGCAGAGGCACTGAGCTCTCACCACATGAGTTAAACTAGTTCTGGCAGTCATGCATAGCCCTCTATGGTTGAAAAGAGGTAGATGTGTCCTGAAAGGAGGGAACTCCAGCAATCGATCTCATCACATTTACGAATTTTCCCCTTATAGGACACTTCAGCCTCTTTTCAAGCATGGAGAGGCACGAAGATCATTACATGCTCCAGGGTTAAAAAGAGGCTGAAATGTCCTGAAAGGAGGGAACTCAGAACACGAGCCAGTAAGAGCCGTAATCGTGTTCAGAGCTCCTACCTATTTCATACTTAACTCATATCATTAGAACTGAAAAGCAGGTGTAATGGGAGCCATCAAAGTTTCCTGCCCTGTTTCATTGCCCAACCATCAGCAGTCTCTTCTATCCTCTGGGTTTTGATGCAGATCAATAGGATCCCATTGAAAGCAATGATTTTAACCTGGATCATTGTCTCTTGTATCCTCTGGGGTTTGGGTAAGAACATTTTTCCCATGGGAAGATGGGGTTTTAAACTGGTGTCATTATCCTTTAATGTAAGGGGCTCTTGGTTTTTGGATATTGTTGTTTTTCATAATTAAAAAAAAGTAAGAAAAGAAAAGAAAAGCTAATGTCAGATTATTATTGCTTCAGTGCTGGTGGTTATTGCTTCTTCCAGAATGCTGATATTTGTCCACCTGTCTTCCTAAGAGATAGTATGTGATTGTGTAGATTTTTGTAGTTCTATATACTTAAAATATGTTTTATTTTTGTTTAGCTTAAAAACAAACAAAAGGTCTATGGAAAATATTCTGTATAATATCTAAATATCATAGTTATTGGTGGCAAGACTAGCTGTAAACAGTTTTTAATTAATATTCTGGAAGATAGTTTGTTATCTTATTTGTGTTTATTGCTTATAATTAGGGGACAAAATGGGGTGTCCCCCCCCCTTCCCCCAGAAAACAATGTTTTGGCAGAGATTACTGGGGGATCACTCTTGCTCATAAGTTGGCAAAAACTAGAAAATGATCATTCTGTGTAAGTACTCCAAATACTTGCTGTCTTTATAATACAGAATTTCATAACAAAAATCACCCAGGAGAAACATTACTCATACTGGATTGGACTGTCTTTATCATTGCCAGAGAAGAAATGGATGTGGACTACAGGCTCCCAAATGGACCGGAATATGTGAGTTTATTTTTTCATAGCACCTTTGCCTCTCAAAATGGGCATAAAACATTGAGATTTTATTGCTGAGACAATCTGGATGTACAAATGTCAATGTCAGAGAAAGGGGGTTTAGCAGAGCGATTTCCCAGAGACAGGGAAGCACTGAGATTTCAAGGTGGCATTTCAGGAAGAGTTGGCAGCTTGATTTTTATTAAAACTGAGAAAAGTTACTACTGTCTTGAAACCCATGCTGTGAATGTATGCTCTTTTCTTCCATAGAATCCAAGAACCAAACCACAATGAAGGACAATCTTGTGGAGCAATAAGGAACAGCAAAGTCATAGCTGACATCTGCAGCACTGAATTCAGATGGATTTGTCAGAAGGACAGTTTTGATCTGATGTTGTATGTTAATTCATGGCATAATTATGTTGTTAATAATTTTGTTCTTTGATGGAAACTCAAAACACAAATAAAAACACACCTAGAATGCATATCTGTTTCTATAAGAATCACTCACCAAGACATGTTCAATTCATTATGCCAAGACTCAGTTCAGGATACTAGACTGAAAAATTTTCCTTCACTTTCTGTTAGCTGCTAACAATCCAGATATGGGTGTCAAACTATTAGAAGGTAGCTTCTCCTTCATACTCTAAAAGTGGGGATGGAAGACCACTACTAGAAACTGGTCTTAGGGCTAAGGACTTTGTTGCATGTGTCTGCTATTCCACTTCAGTCCAGTTATTGATGGTGAACACATGCTGGATTGAGCACTTTTGCATTTCTTTTCCATTGTGAAATTGCACCGATTTGACAATTTGTGGTCCCATGATTGTACTTCCACACTTACTGGTAATTCTGCCTTCCTGCACTACCATTCTTCCGTAATTTATTAATTTTTATTTCAGAGCAATTTCACAATTCCAGCTTTGCAAGAAAAAAGGCAAATGCAAAAATAAAATGCCAAATAAATGAAAAGGTGTACTTTGGTAATAATGAGGGAAGGGGGAAGAAAATAATCCCACCCCCAAGTGCCATTGCTGCAGTGGCCATGAAGCTCCAAAGAGCGCTTGGCTTGGCTGATATTTGCAAGGGCACCCACGTAACATGGGAAGGGGAGAGGAAAAAGAGGAGGTGTTCCTCTTCCTCTCTATGAGTTACACTGCAAATGTCAGCAATGGTACCCAAGGAGGGCCTGGAGCTGTGTGGCGGCTGCTACAACAACAATGATAATAACTTTATTCTTATATCCTACCCCACCTCCCTGAAGGGACCCGAGGTGGCTTACAAGCTCAGCATAAACAAGGTATTCAAAGTTACATAATTTACAAAAATATATAACAAATAAACTACAAAATTAAAACAATTAAAACTAGAAAAGTGAAAACATCATAAAACTACATCAATCAACATCAACCATTAATCAGAAAAAGTGGGCATGTTCAGACTCGAGTGGGCAGGGCAAGGCTTGTGCAAACGCAAAACAGTAGGTCTGGGGCTGGAAATAAAGTTCTGGAAAAACCAAAGCAATAAATTAGGGCTGGGCAAACCTGATCAGGAGCTAAACCATTATTCAAAGGCACATTGGAACATCCAAGTTTTCAAGTCTTTACTGAAAGTGGACAAAGTAAGGGCTAATCTAATGGCAACAAGACCACCAAAGTGGATGCTATCCCTGTCCCAGTGATGCGGAGGACAAGGAAGTAGGGTGGCTGTGTCAACAATGAATGCTGTTCTGATACAGAATCAGCCCAACTGTTTTCATAACCACAAAGTGTGCAGCTGCTCCTGAGCAGTAGAAACACAGGTGGCTTTCTTGCTTTTTTTCTTATCTTCCAATGCTAAGTAGGAGAAGTCTGGCATATTATGGCTATGAAGCAATTTCTTAATTCTACTGATGGTATCAAAAAGGTTCTTTGGTAAGTACCGGCTCAGAAAACAGAATTATAGACAGAACAGAAAAAGGTCTGCGGCACTTACATGATACAGAAACATGGACTAAACAGGCATGTGAACCCAGCAACCTGCAAGAGAGGATGCCTGCTGAAGGAGAAGGAATCCTGATAGACCATGCCATTTCATGTTCCAAATTCCAGGCCTCTTTTGCTGCTATACCATTGGACAAATTACCTTTTCATTGTTTATCCTAAAATTAAGGCGATAGCCTTCATTCAAAAACATGTACAGATAGTTGTATATTCTTAAGGTTTTCTGTCATGCTCTTGCTTTTTCAATCAAAATTCCAACTCTCTGGTTAAAAGTTCTGCTAGGAAACATCACATGCAACTCCATAATCTCAAAGAGAACAAATTTATCATCCTCCCAGCTATAAGAAAGAATTGGTATACCCCAGATCTGAGAAGAACAAAATGACACATGTAAGCAATAGTTTCTGTGCCCTTAAAACAACATGCAGGAATCAGAACTGCCCTATCCTGGAAAAAATAGTGAAAACTAAGACGAAAACTAAGAGAGGAAGCCTTACTAATGACATGCATGCCCCCCTGTGTATGAAAAACCAAGCATTTATGAGTGCCATATATATTCATGGAATGAAAAATTCTCAACTCCATGGCATATTTCCATTTCTATCTACAGAGTTCATTTCCTTCCAGGCAGAAAGTTGGATGTATTGCAGAATTATTTTGAAATTAAAACTGAATCATGAACTCAAATTACACCATTGCCTTTGGGACAAAAATAATTCAATATGAACAGATTGCTCCTGATTCCTTGAAACAATTATGGATGTTAAAATTTAGCAGCACAAATGGAGGCCGTTGAACTGAAGAAACTGAACTGTAGCACAAATGAATTTGATTTGGTAGGGACAACTTTCAGCACAGAAGAGTGTATGAAGCCAGGTACGGACAGTGGGTAGCCCTCTCCACAACTCTTCTAAGAATTCCTCTTAGCTGCCACCAATTAGTTGGTGTGAAATATCCAGACACATAATGGAAAACCAATGTGGCAGTGGCAACAAGATACTTCTTGTCCAATGGGAGACAGAACCTATGCAAAAAAAAAATGCAGTGGCTTTAATGAAGTAAGTTGAGGATCAGGAATATCCAAAAGTTGTGTTGTTGGAGGCTTTCATGGCCGGAATCACTGGGTTGTTGTGAGTTTTCTGGGCTATAAGGCCATGTTCCAGAAGCAATCTGGAACGTATTCTAAAGCATATCTAGAAACATATCCTAAAATTCTCAAACCTTGTTAATTCAATAATTTTGATCTTCAGACTATTAGCTAAGATAGCTGGAGCTTCTGAAGTCTGAAATACCTGGAGGACCAAAATATGAAAACCACTATTTTAAGCACTTCCACTTCTTTTCGGAACATTGGTCCCTTTCCTTGGCCAATGGGTTATTCTGTGGAATGTCTCCAATAGGTTTTCCTGCCTCTTTTCTTTGATTACTGTTTCCAGTTAACAGGGGAGGGCAAAGACTGCATTTTCAGGTAGGGTTGATATATCTGAGTGTGTTTCTGGTGGCATCTTCATGATGGAATTCTCTTTTTTCAAGGAAGTTTGCTTATGTTATGCTATCTTTTAGGTGCCAGATTTAATACATTTTTAGTCTCAAGCATCTATTTCTATATCTATATCTAGTATCTATATAACTCCGGTGGCACAGTGTGTTAAAGTGCTGAGCTGCTGAACTTGCGAACCAAAAGGTCGCAGGTTCGAATCCGGGAAGTAGAATGAGTATCTGCTGTTAGCCCCAGCTTCTGTCAACTTAGCAGTTCAAAAACATGCAAATGTGAGTATCAATAGGTACCGCTCCAGCGGGAAGGTAACGGCGCTCCATGCAGTCATGCTGACCACATAACCTTGGAGGTGTCTACGGACAACGCCGGCTCTTCAGCTTAGAAATGGAGATGAGCACCAACCCCCAGAGTCAGACATGACTAGACTTAATGTCGGAGGAAACCTTTACCTTTAACTGTATGTGTATACATGTATGGGGGCTCCATTTCCTATTGGCTCCCACTTTCAGAGAATCCTGTGACCTCCACCAATGAAGGATCTGGACCAAACCTGGCACATAGAACCCCCCCCCCCCCTTGGCCAACAGAAAATACTGAATGGGGTTTTTTTTGTGGGGGGGGGAGGTTGACCTTGGAGTTCAGGAGTTATAGTTCACCCATATTAGAGAATACGCTAAACCCAACCGACAATGGATATAGACCAAACTTGACATGCAAACCCAACATGATCAACTTTGAATACTGGCAGGGTTTGGAGGGAGTTGACCTTAGATTCAGGAAGTTATAGTTCACCCACATTCAAAGAGCACTAGAAACCTAACAGATGCTAAATCTGGACCAAACTTAGTGCACAGACCAAACTTGGCCAACTTTGAATTCTAGTAGGATTTCAAGGAAAAATGACATTGACCCTGGAAAGTTATAGTTCACTCCCATCCAAAGACTGCTGTGAACCCAACTGGTGATGAGACTGGACTAGCATTGGCTTGCATACCCCCCATGGCCAACTTTGAATACCTGCATGACTTGGAGAAGTTGACCTTGAATTTTGAGAGCTGTAACTCATCTTCATCCAGAGAGCCCTGTGAATCCAACCAATGGGTCTGAACCAAACTTGGCACACACACACCCATCATGAGAAACTTTAAATTCTGGTGGAATTTGGGGAAAATTGACTCATGGTTTTGGAAATTGTAGTGTCATGGGACCGATTCCAAGAGCTAAGTCTGCAAGCTCTTGAATCGGAGCCATAACAATATGCACTCTTCGATAGCGCCTACGGACACCTGGCAGCAAAGCATGGGAAATTCTGGAGTGAGAATTAAAACAATTTTAATGAGTAGTTTGTGTTGTAGTGATTGTTATATGATACATGGGGTGTGGTTTGGGTGATGATATTTACGTGTGGTATGACGTTGTAACAAAGGTAATAAAAATGATTGTATGTAAACATTATGTCATTCTCGACTTTCCCAAGTCGTGTGTTCTTCAATAAAGATTGGTTTTGATAGCAGCTGCCTTTGGTCTGTGTTCATGCTGATCGTTTGAAGTAAGCGTGACATTAAGTCGAGAATCCCATTCTCACCCTCCTGCGGAGCCGCAGTGAAGTGAAAATGAGTGGAGGGGGCGATCGGAGCCCGAGGGGGGCAGAGGGCCCCTTACCAGATGTCCGGCCGCTGGGAGAGGAAACGCTACAGGCCATCGCTTCCTCCACCGGCTACCCCAGGCCGAATGGAGTGACCCAGAGGATCCCCAGAGGAGGGAGAGGAGTCTCAGCGGCTGCGGAGACCAGTTGGGGGTCCGGGGGGAGCATGCCGGAGACCGTGGCGCTACGGTTGTCCATCTTAGAGACCAACTTGTCACGGCTGTCAGAAACCATGGGAATATTGGTGCCGTTGTTGGAAGAGAATCTCCAGAGGGAGCCCACCCAATACGGCACCGAAAGAGGACCGGGCAAGGATGAAGCCTGGAGCCAGAGGGGCCAGCGCGCGTCAACGCAGAGCCCAACGGCAGTAGGCGGTGATGGAGACGAGGAGTACTGGCAGGAGCTGGAGTTCCGAGAGAGGATGGCGCGGGAGGTGGATCGCCAGCGAACCTTGGGAACTCTGAGGCCGCCAACCCCAACAAGGATCCCAACCCCCCGAATTGGTATCGGAGTCGAAATACCGCTGGGACCCGGGATCGGGTCCAGCAGGTTGGTGGAGGAGGGCGGAGAGGAAACGGAGACCCACGGGGACGGAGAAGATGCGCCATCTGACGACGGAAGACAGAACGAAGGGGCTACAGCAGGGCCTACATTTAGATGGATGGAAGGGCCGACGGCAGCGGCGGAATTCCGAGGACCGCGGGGGGCGACCGCCGGGCTGGGGCGCGGCGTGGTCAAAGGGTCAGTTCAGGGGAACCTGATGCAACCTCTTCCCAGGCCACCCGTTCAAAGGCAATGTACCGCAGAATGGATGCCTAGGAGAGAGGAGCTTAAACTGGAATACGGAGGGGAATCATCCGAATTGAACTTTTTCCTCATTGGCATCAGAGGATACATGGAGGATAACGCGCATACATTCCCCTCCGAAGGAAGCATGGTTCGGGCCATCGGAAATACCCTCAAAAGGGGGGCGGCCAGCTAGTATGTGCAATTACACGCCAGGCACGACCCGTGCTTGAGATCAGTGCCCCAATTTCTAGTCGCACTAGAGAACCGTTTTAGAGACCCGCTGGAGCAATTAAGAGCTCGCGACCAATTAAAAGTCATTAAGCAAAGGGACAAGACGGTACCCGAGTACGCAGAAGAATTCCTCCATCTCGCGGAAAAGGTACCAGAGTGGTCTGAAGTGGCAAAAGTGGAAATATTTAAAGAAGGACTGCGCCCCGAGGTATTTAGCTGGGCGGCGCACAGAGATGATCCAGAGACGTTACAGGGTTGGATTCAGCTAGCAGGGCGCGTCGAATCTACCCTGTCCCAAATAAAGTGCTTTCGGAGCGGCGGCGCCCAGCAGCGACCGACAGCGAGAGGTCATGGGGAAACGAGGAAGCAAGAGCGACCCGGAGGGCGGCCCGGAATCACATCCAAAGGCGACGACAACAGGCCCAAGCCAGGTTGCTTTCTGTGTGGGAAGACGGGCCATCGGGCGGCAGAATGTTGGGCCCGGAAGGGAGAACCGCCCAAAGCCACGAAACTCACGCCAGCGGCCGGGAGACGAGCGGAGGAGGAGATGCAAGCCCCAGAGCCTCCGGAGCAGCTGGTGAGTCAAGACAAACGCATGATGGTAGTGCCAATCTGCTTATCGGGACTAGAGAATCGAGCCACCTGTAGAGCATTCGTGGATTGCGGCTGCTCTAGGAACATTATAACTCCAGAATTAGCGGAGGCGCTAAAATGCCAGCAAACTGCACTTAAAGTTCCGATTGCGTTCTCGCAATTGGACGGATCGGTTGCTGCTGGGGAAATATCCACGAAGGAAATACAGGGGATCCCATGTAAAATAGGCAAATGGGAGGGAAGAATATCCTTTGTAATAGCCCCTATCGCCACGTATAATGTCATACTGGGAATCCCGTGGCTAGAGCAGGCAAACCCCGAAGTAGATTGGAGGGGAAAGAGCATGTCTTTTAAAGAACAACAAACGGAATGGGAGATAGGCAAGATAGCAGAGGAAGAGAGTGAGGGAGATGAGTCGGAAGAAGTAAGCCAAGAACTATTGCCCCCGGAATACAGGGACTTTGTGGATGTGTTCAATCAAAAAGAAGCAAGCAAATTGCCTCCCAAAAGGAATATAGAAGTGGGAATCGAAATAACCCCAGGGGCAAATTTACCAAAACCCAAAGTTTACCCCATGTCTGTTCAGGAAAAAGAGGAATTGAGGAAGTATATTGATAAAAATCTGGCACGGGGATTCATTAAGCCTTCCAACTCCCCTTTGGGAGCCCCCGTGTTATTTAGGAGAAAGAAAGACAATTCGTTCAGACTGTGCATTGACTATCGAAATTTGAATGCGATTACGAAGGATAATAAGTACCCTATGCCCTTAGTAAAGGAACTAATTACTGTGTTGAAGAAGGGGAGCATATTTATCAAGCTTGATTTGATCGAAGCTTACCATAAATTAAGAATTAAACCCGAGGATACTTAGAAAACTGCATTTTCCTGCGCTTTCGGACTTTTTGAATATTTAGTTTTGCCTTTCGGATTAAAAAACGGCGGCTCCTGCTTCATGCAGCTCATAAACGAAATCCTACGTCCACTGTTATACCGGGGAGTATTTGTATTTTTAGACGACATCCTTATCGTAAGCGAGGACAGAAAACAGCACACTGAATTGGTCCGGGAAGTCTTGCAAAAGCTAAGGGAAGCTAAACTGTATGCAAAATTTTCCAAATGTGAATTCAACAAGACACAAATTGACTTTTTGGGGTATCGGATATCTTCAGATGGATTAGCTATGGACCCGTCCAAAGTATCGGACGTAAGGGAATGGGGAGTCCCTCAAACAAGGAGGCAATTGCAATCGTTCCTAGGATTCGCAAATTTCTATAGATCGTTCATAAAGGACTTTGCTCAACTGGCTGCACCCCTTACCGAACTTTTGAAAACAAAAGGGAAAGGGGAAACGGCAAAAGTAAAAGCCCCTGGCGCTAAACTGAGTTGGACGCCAGAATGCCAAAAAGCTTTTGAGACTCTAAAAGAACGCTTTACGGAGGAACCCATCCTAATACACCCAGACGTGCAGAGCCCTTTCATAATACATTGTGATGCTTCGGACTGTGCATATGGGGCAGTATTATTGCAAAAGGACCAAAATGGGAATTTGAAACCATGTGGGTATTTATCCCGGAAGTTTAGCGAAACTGAAAAATGTTGGCCCATATGGGAAAAGGAAGCGTTAGCTATACTGAAGGCATTGGAATGCTGGAGGCACTTCCTCGAAGGAAGCAAAATCCCATTCGAAGTCTGGTCTGATCATAGAAATCTCCAGTACTTGAAGTCCCCACGAAAATTATCTCCCAAACAAATTAGATGGGCACAGTACTTCAGTAGGTTTAATTTCCAATTAAAGTTTTTCCAAGGGAAACAAAACATTCTGGCCGATGCCCTTTCGCGCATGCCTCAACATGAGAATATAGCCGCAGCAAAGGAAGGAACTTTATTTTCCGAAAAACAATGGGGGTTAGCAGTCGGCACGAGGGCACAAAAGGAAAGAGAGAACTTGGCTGCGGTTAAAATTAACGAAGGAGGTATTTGGGAAAAGGAACTGGCGCAATCATACGGAGGGGACCAATGGATTTTATCCAACGCAGAAAAAGGGGAACAAAAGGGGGGATTATGGTTTGTAAAAAGGAAATTGTACATCCCTGCGATATTGAGGGCTAGGATTTTACACCGTTTTCATAATAAACAAAGCGCAGGACATATGGGGATTACAAAAACGACGAAATCCGTAGCGAGACATTGTTGGTGGCCAGGGATGAGAAAGGACATAAAAAATTATGTTACCCAATGTGACGATTGCGCCATGAACAAATCGCGGGGAGGCAAACCTATGGGACTATTGCAACCTGTGGCAGAACCTACCAGACCTTGGGAATGTGTGGCCATGGACTTTGTGGGAGAATTACCTGTCAGCAAGGGGCATCGTTATATATGGACTGTGTTAGACTTGTTTTCCAAACAAGCTCACTTTATAGCGCTTGCAAAGCTACCGTCAGCAGAAAAACTAGCTGACTTATACATAAACCACATTTACAAGCTACACGGATGTCCTAGCAGGGTGGTCAGTGACAGGGGTGTCCAATTCACGGCAAAATTCTGGGGGAAATTCTTAGAAATATTAGGAGCGGAAAGGAGCATGAGTTCCGCTTTCCACCCTATGACAAATGGTGCGGTAGAGCGTACCCAACAGACACTTGGGCAGTTCCTTCGCATATACTCAAATAAGAGACAAAATGATTGGTCTAAGTGGCTAGCATTTGCTGAACTAGCCTTTAATTCTACAATCCACTCCGCAACTAATAAAACTCCATTTGAAGTAATTTATGGGCACGAAATTCAGCCTTTGCCCCAATTGCCAAAGTGGCCAGAGAATGGAGAAACAGGGGCGGGAAAATGGAAAACTCAGATGCAAGAATGTTGGGACCAAGTGACTGCATCCTTAAAGGAAGCGCATAAAAAATATAAAACCTTCGCAGATCGAAAAAGAAGGGAGGGCGATAAATTGGAAAAGGGGGACCTAGTATGGCTAAGTACAAAAAACATAAAACTGGGTCTGCCCTCAAAAAAGCTGAGCCCCAAGTTCATCGGGCCCTTCAGAATACAGGAAATCATAAACGAAGTGACTTTCCAATTACAATTACCAAAAAGCCTAGGGAAAATACACCCTGTGTTCCATCGCAGCTTATTGAAAAAGTATATAGGTACTTTGGATAAAATGGATACATAGTGTTCATGTTTATTCTGTTTCAGAGTCAAGGCAACCGAGGTACAGAAGAAGAGATCGGCGAAAGGGGGGGCACCATGTCATGGGACCGATTCCAAGAGCTAAGTCTGCAAGCTCTTGAATCGGAGCCATAACAATATGCACTCTTCGATAGCGCCTACGGACACCTGGCAGCAAAGCATGGGAAATTCTGGAGTGAGAATTAAAACAATTTTAATGAGTAGTTTGTGTTGTAGTGATTGTTATATGATACATGGGGTGTGGTTTGGGTGATGATATTTACGTGTGGTATGACGTTGTAACAAAGGTAATAAAAATGATTGTATGTAAACATTATGTCATTCTCGACTTTCCCAAGTCGTGTGTTCTTCAATAAAGATTGGTTTTGATAGCAGCTGCCTTTGGTCTGTGTTCATGCTGATCGTTTGAAGTAAGCGTGACATTGTAGTACACCCAAAATAAAAAAAAACGCCATGAATCCAGCTGAAGATGGATTTGGACCAAACTTGGCACTCACACAAAATATGACCAACTGTGAATCTTGGTGAAGTTTGAGGAGAATTGACCTTGGATGCTGTGAGTTATAGTTCACTTCCATCCAGAGAGCACTGTGAACCCAACCCACAATGGATCTGGACCAAACGTAGCTCACAGATTGAAAATGACTGACTTTGAATACTGACAGAGTTTGGCGGGAAATGATCCATGATTTTGGGAGTTGTAATTTACCCACATTCAAAGAGCACTATGAACCCAACTGACAACGGATCTGGACCATATTTGACACACATACTCAACACTGAATACTGACAGGGTTAGAAAAGGATTCATCTTGGAGGTTGGGAGGTTGAGAGTTATAGTTCACACATACAGGGATTACTCTGAACCCAACTGATGTTCAATCTCGACTAAACCTGAAACGCATACATGACATGACCAACTTTGAATACTAGCAGAATTTGAGGGGAGTTGTAGCTCACCCACATCAATTGCATTTTCTAATGGGGGCATTCATAAAAAACAAAAGCAAAGACTGACTTTTTCTAATACACAGCATTTCAAATTACCTAATCTGACTGTTGCCAGGTGCCTAAGATATAGTATATAATAAAAGTGAGTGTATAGACAACGATGTATGTTTGTGGCCAATTTCCTATTGACTCCCACTTTCAGAGACCACTGTGAGCCCCACTGACAACAGATCTGAGCCAAACTTGGCACACAAACCCCCAATTGACCAAAAGAAAATACTGGAGAGGTTTGGGGGACTGACACACTAGGGTGAGAGTTGTAGTTCACTCTGAACTCAGAGATCATTTTGATTCCCACCGATGGTGGATCTCAACCAAACCTGACACACAGAAGCCCCATGACCAACAGACCAACAGATAATGCTAAATGATGGAAGTTGTAGTCCACCCTGCCCCCAGAGAGCACTATGAACTCCATCGATGACGGATCTGGAGCAAACCTCGCACATAGAACCTCCAGGACCAACAGAAATAATGGAGAGGTTTGAGTGGACTGATTCACCATGAGACAAATCGTAGTTCACCCTACATCCAGAGAGGATTGACCCTGGATTTTTGTAGTTATAGTTCACCCACTATCAAAGAGTACTGTGAACCCAACCGACGATGGATCTGGATAAAACATAAGCATACACAACATAACCAACTTTGAGTACGGGTGGGGTTTGTTGGGCGGGGGGGGGGGGGGGGTTGACCCACGATGTTGTGAATTGTAGTTCACCACTTTATTAGAGATGTGCAAAATTCCAGACATCATTTCAGATTTTGGAAATTTTCTGAGATTAAAAGATATGAACTGCCAAAATACAAAGTGGGAATGGACCTTTCCGAAGCATTTACAAATCAAAACACAAGCTTCCAAATGTTTTGGATAAATTTAGAGAATTTGTTGATTCTGACTTTTTTCCCCCCAATGTAACATATTACTCTGCCACCCCAGGGGCAGGGATGGGCTGGTGTGATTCACAAGGACAGCCAAATGCAGTTTTTTTTCCTTGTCAGCCAATCAGAAGAAGAAAGCTGATCACACGGCTTTATACTAAGTTTGGTCTATATAGCCACACTTAGTGCTTCCATTTTCTGTGGTGGGTGGTGTGGTATTTGGAGAGAAAACGAACGTGTCCTTAGCTGTGTTCAGTTACTCTGCCTGTTTGCTTCTTAAAACTTATAGGAGCGCTACTACTAGCTTGCTTAGCTTTTTGATAATTTTTATTTATGTCTCTTCATTGACATCTATCTTCCTCTGTTGAAATTATCTATGCATTTGGGTATGCATTTGTGGGCGGCACTCCCACTCTCTCCAAATCAATCAATCAATAATACCGTTATTACAGGAAGTAGCTGGCTGCACTGCTTCCTTGAGAATCATCCCTCCTACAAATCATACTTTATTATGCTGTGCAGCCAGCATAGTTGTTTCTTGGAATGATCAATATGCAGACCTACTACTCCTTTTCACCACGAAGTCTTCCTCTGTGTTTTTGTTTTGAACCATTTCTAATGATTTAATCAGAGACTGAGAGAGTGACTTGCTCAAGTTGCTTAATTTAAAAAAAAACCTATAAAAATTAGTGTGGTGACCGGAGCATTATTAAACTTGGCAGGAATTATGCCATGCTCATGTTGTCTCATCATGCATCTGAGGCTGACAGAGTGTGACTCGCCCAAGGTGCTTAAATTGGAAAAAAAACCTTAAAATTAGTGGTAAAGTGAATGTTTCTGAAACTTTGCAGGAGTGATGCCGTCCTCATGCTCTGTTGCTGTGGAGAAATTCAAGGGAATACCTCTTATGGATTTTTAAAAGATATTTTATTTGTAAAAAGTTTTAAAAATTATTTAAACTCAGTAGATGACTAAAACATTCTGAAACTTTGCAGGACTGATGCCGTACTCATATTTTGTCTCTGTGCAGAAATTCAAGGGTGTACCTCCTTTGTTTTTTTAAAAAGATTTTATTCGTAGGATCTTTATACATTTCCAAAAAAATCAGATGACCAAAACATTCTGAAATTTGGAAGACTAAAATTGAAATGGGGAAGATATTGTTTTCAAATATAAAGTGAATCATCTGCCCCACTAGTAAGTTCTGAGGTACTGCACCACTCAAAAAAAACCCTTTTTGATGACAGAAAACATCCTGATGCAGCAAGCATTTGATAGATTAACAATGACTTCTTTGCATTCTTCCATCTCCAGAAAATTAGGCACAAACCATATGAAGAAGCAACAATGGGATTAAACCAAACTTAAGGAGCTTCATGTCCTTTCTCCTTATATTTCCAGAAGGATCAAGCAATGGGCCATTATACCTAAGAAGAAGGAAAAGGAAGTAAGAAACACAAGACTTGTTTTCTGCTGTCTTGAAACTAGGACTCAGAGCAATGGGTTCAAATTACAGGAAAGAGACTTCACCTGAACATTAGGAAGAACTTCATGACTGTGCAAGCTGTTCAGCAGTGGAACTCTCTGCCTCAGAGTGTGATGGAAGCTCCTTCCTTGATTTAAACAGAGGCTGGATGGCCATCTGTTGGGGATACTTTGATTGTGCTTTCCTGCACAATGGCCCATGTGGTCTCTTCCAACTCTATTATTCTATGATTCTTTAATTCCAGTTGGTCTACTTTACTCAGGTCTCATAAAGAATTTAGGTCAATATGTCAAACTCACACTAATGGGGTCAGGGTGGGGATACCCTAATATATTCTATGTCTCAAAAATGTCTGCAAGAAAAGAAGCAGTCATTTTTTTCTGTGTCTAGGACTTGGGAGATTGGTTATATTTTGTGAATCTGGTACTGCATGTGTCCTTGCTTTTCTGCCTCAAGGTGCTCAATGTTTATATTACTGATCATTGCTAGAAATCTCAGGTGCCTCCCCCTCTGCAAGGACTGAATGCACTTTCTCCTTCAAGGGGCAGGAGGCTTCACACAAAGCAGAAGTTCAGTACCTTTTGGAGTGCCTCAGTGTATGTGCACAGCAGAAATAATGGCTTCAGAAGTTCAGGCAATGTCTCAAGTTATCTCCCTGCTACAAATCCAGGGTTCTTCTCTTGTGCAACTGGAGCTGGCAATACCTTTATGGTTCAAATATGCACATCTTTTTCCCTCTTCAGTGGGAAGTCCCCAGAGTCTGAGAAGTAACAAAATTCTATCAGGCAAAGGAATTATAATTAGCATGAAGATAGATAGAAGACATCGAAGGTGTCTTTTGGAACAGCAAGGCATAACGACTGAGCCAGGTTATTTACTAGAGCTGAAAAGACACAGCCACCACTCAGAGGAAAATTATTAGAAATCCTTGTTTCCATTTATTTGTTTTATAAGCATCTCTATGCACATAATAAACAGGAGTGGCGATAATGGACAACCTTGCCTGGTACCACGTCTTATTCTGATTCTTTGTGTTTTCTCCCCATTGATTATTAACTGTGCATATTGATCTTTGTATATAGTTCTTATTGTTTTTATATATTGGTCTCCCATATCATGTGCTTGCAGAGCTTCCATCATAAAATCCCAGCTTAAGCTGTCGAATGCTTTTTCTATGTCTAAAAAGAGTATCGCTAATTTCCTGCTATTCTTTCATTTTTTTTCTCTCTCCTGCTTTAATAATTGTTAATGATATCCATGAGAAAGTTGAATTCTCATTTATAATTTTCATTATAAGCACAACAAATGTTGAAGCTGAACACATGTTGCTACACTAGGGGTTTCTGAATATTTGTTGTCTGGTTGAAAACTGGAAAAGGTTTCTTTACATATAATGATTGTACTGTAGTTGAAATATCTGTCCTTGATAGTCATCAATCAATATCTCTTTTACACAGGTAGTACAGATATTTCTCTTTTTTTCACCTGCCAACCCTGATTTGGGAATTTTTTTGCTTCAAACAAAAAAAAGAAACTCACTGTTCTGGGGAAAGGCTGACATTTACCCATCTCCAGGGTTGACCAGAATCTTTCCGGAGACCAATCCAGTGATCGGGAGGGCGCTTGTAGCGTAAAAGGAACTCCTTAAGGAAGGAAGGAAGCACAGATTAGCAACTCCACTTAGACTGAGAACTTATTTGAGAAATAGTCAAAACAAAAATAAAACTGTTGGACAAGACATTGACCCATAGCCCCATAGGTTTGAACATGTGATGCTTGTGGTATGGTAGTCCATCTCCAGCCCCAGACTTCTCATAATCTTCTTCATATAGTTTCAAAAAAGGTTGGGCTGAGAAACTAAGTAAATCTAACAGAATTCCAAACCCTTCATTTTGCTGTAAAATAAAGCTGTGAAATCCACTGTACCTTCAAGTTTGCTGCCTCTGCTTTGTTTATTCCGTTTGATGTCAAGACATTTTTATACTTTTCACTCTTGGAAAAGAACCCAAAGCAGACTACAATACTCTATACCAAGAGCACAATAAATCTGATTGATACAATAATTTTAATGCTATAGTATATATTAGTTGTGCCCGGCCACGCGTTGCTGTGGTGAAGTCTGGTGGTATGGGAAATAAAGTATTGAGGAATTGGTGGTAGTTAAGGTAAAGGGTAAACGGTTTCCCCTGACATTAAGTCCAGTCGTGTCTGACTCTGGGGGTTAGTGCTCATCTCCATTTCTAAGCCGAAGAGCCGGCGTTGTCTGTAGACTCCTCCAAGGTTATGTGGGATGACTGCATGGAGCAGCGTTACCTTCCCGCCGGAGCAGTACCTATTGATGCACTCACATTTGCATGTTTTTGAACTTCTGGGTTGGCAGAAGCTGGAGCTAACAGTGGGGGCTCTCTCCACTCCCCCAATTCAAACCTGTGGCCTTTCACTCCAGAAGTTCAGCAGGTCAGCACTTTAACACGCTGTGCCATCAGGGGATATTATTTCCTAAAGGTTGTGAATATACAATATTTCTGATTGGTTTTTTTTGTCTGTTGGAGGCAAGTATGAATGCTGCAATTAGGGGAAATGATTAGGATTTAATGGCCTTGCAGCTTTAAAGCCTGGCTGTGTCCTCCCTGAGTGAATTTTTTGTTGGGAGGTGTTAGCTGGCCCTGATTGTTTCCTGTCTGGAATTCCCTTGTTTTCAGAGTGGTGTTGTTTGCGATATTTTATGTGCTTCTACTGTCTGTGGCCCTCAGAAAACAGAGGATTTGCCAGACTTTGGTGATGGGAATACTTTGTTGGGAGGTTTAGCTGGCCCTGATTGTTTCCTGTGTGGAATTCCCCTGTTTTCAGAGTGTTGTTCTTTATTTAGTGTTCTGATTTTAGAGCTTGTATTGTTCTGTTTTATTATACCATATTAATTTTTATATATTCTGATATTAGTGTTTTTGAATACTTGGAGCTAGATTGTATTCATTTTCACGGTTGACAACAAAACAATAATAATAATAATAATAATAATAATAGTAATGATAGTAATAATAATGACTTTGGTAATACACAGTGCTTCACTCCCTTCTCAGCTTCCTTTCTGGAAGAATCCTTTCTTGGGAGGTGTTAGCTGGCCCTGATTGTTTCCTTTGTGGAATTTCCAGTTTCCCTGCTTTCAGTGTTGTTCTTTATTTACTGTCCTGGTTTTAGAAATTATATTGTTCAGCATTATTCTATCCCAGTAATTATTTCATATTAAAGTAGAATCTCACTTATCCAACATTCGCTTATACAATGTTCTGGATTATCCAACGCAGTCTGCCTTTTCATAATCAATGTTTTTGTAGTCAGTGTTTTAAATTCATTGTGATATTTTAGTGGTAAATTTGTAAATACAGCACAGTAGAGTCTCACTTATTCAACATAAACGGGCCGGCAGAATGTTGGATAAGCAAATATGTTGGATAATAAGGAGGCATTAAGGAAAAGCCTATTAAACATCAAATTAGGTTATGATTTTACAAATGAAGCACCAAAACATCATGTTAGACAACAAATTTGGCAGAAAAAGTAGTTCAATACGCAGTAATGCTATGTAGTAATTACTCTATTTGTGAATTTGGCCCCAAAATATCACGATATATTGAAAACATTGACTACAAAAATGCGTTGGATAATCCAGAACGTTGGATAAGCGAGTGTTGGATAAGTGAGACTCTACTGTAATTACTACATAGCATTACTGCGCATGGAACTACTTTTTCTGTCAAATTTGTTGTATAATATGATGTTTGATGCTTAATTTGTATAGCGATTACCTAATTTGATGTTTAATCGGCTTTTCCTGAATCCCTTCTTATTATCCAACATATTCACTTATCCTGCCAGCCTGTTTATGTTGGATAAGTGAGACTCTACTGTATATTGATAATCTTATATTATCTGCTTAGAACTGGATTATATGAGGCCCCTTCTTCACAGCTGTATAAAATGCACACTGAAGTGGATTATATGGTAGTGTGGAGTCAAGATAATCCAGTGCAAAGCAGATAATATACGATTATAAATGGGTTATATAGCTGTGTGGAAGGGCCTTGAGTCTACACTGCCATATAATCCAGTGCAAATTAGATAATCTGTGGAAGAAGCCTAAGTGAGGCCTAGATCTGCCTGTCCCCTAACTGAACCCTGGCTGTCCCTTTGCTGAGTCGGTTGCTAGGAGACAAAGTGGGCAGAGATTAGCCCTCTAAACTGGCAGCAATTGGATAAAAACAATTATTGCTCTCCCTCTAATTAGGACTTCATTTTTCTTTTCTTTTTGTTGTATCAACCTAGAGGCGTGGATGATGGATTGTGTTGTCAAATTTCGAGGTTGGGAGGCCTGTAGTTTTGTTGTTTTGTGGGTCGCCGTGATGCCATTACTCATTTATATATATATAGATAACTATAGTGATATATAACTCTATAACTCCTTTCCACCTACTGCTAAGGAGACTGTCCAGATTCTGAGTCAGTGCTTGGCAGCTGTGACAATCTAGAAGAGGACGAACAAATTGAAATTGAATCCAGACAAGACAAAGGTATTCCTGGTCAGCTGCAAGGTCAAAGAGGGTATAGGATTACGGCCTGTGCTGGACGCGGTTACACTCCCCGAAGGCACAAGTTCACAGCTTAGGAGTTCTCCTGAATTCAAAGTGCAGGCTTTAGCCTATAAAACCCTAAACGATTCTGGCCCAACTTGCCTGTCCGAACATACCTCCCTCTATGAACCAGTTAGAGTGTTAAGATCTGCTGGGGAGGCCTTGCTCTTGATCCCACCCCCCTTGTAAGTACAACTGGTGGGGACAAGAGACAGGGCCTTCTCAGTGGTGGCCCCTCAACTATGGAGCTCCCTCCTCCTTTCCTGGTGTTCAGGAAAAAGCTAAATACCTGGATCTGGAACCAAGTGTTCAGTGAGTAGTGTAATATGGAGTTCAACTTAAACGCAGCGCCATGAATAACGATTAGGAGACTAGGCATTATGCTTTAATCTGTATGAATTGTATTTATATGTTTTATTGGTTTAATTGTTCAATGTGTTGTATTGTTTATTTGTATTCATAATGTGGCATTGAATTCTGCCATAACTGTAAGTCGCTCTGAATCCCCTTCGGGGTGAGAAGAGTGGGGTAGAAATATAGTAAATAAATAAATAGTAAAAATGCAAATGCCATAGAATTCAATGAAAGACCTCTGAGAACTATGCATCTGAATTTTGACACCTACCATTTCTTCTTGGGAGTCAACCACAGCCAAGGAGGCATTGTGGGAGGAACAGTATTTGCTGCCAAAGGTCCAGTTTCCTTCAGTCTCTGAAAAGTAGTAGCATTTCCTCTGATACCCAATCCAGCCCTTTGGACAGGGAACAACAAGGGCAGCAGGGGGGAGAACTGGGCATGTTTCATTTCTTTTCTCTGATGATAAAAAGAATGTAAGAAACCAGAGTGTTAACAATATTGGCCAAACCGTAGCTCTTAGAACATTAGTAGCAAAAAGGTTAAGCACAGCATAAAGTAATTAATCAAATGAAGAAACATTCTAGACCACTCAGAAATATGTTAAGAATCTGCAAAATTTTGAAATAAACTGACTGATTATAAAGTATAATTTGACCAGTGCAGTTCTTCACTCACCTGCATATAAAACGGAATATAAACAAACATTAAGAAGAAGAAGAGAAACGTTGATCATGCCTAAATAAAAATGTGTTCTGTAATTAGTCCATTTTCTTCTTTCACTCTTGTAGTACCTCCTGTAGTTTCTCCTAAAAAAACCTTGAAAGAAATTAAAAGACAGGGTGAGATTGTACCCAAAGTTCTGTGTAGGAACACAAGATAAAACATCAATAAACAAGAGGAGCTTAAGAAAGATACATTCTTCTTCATGAGGATCAGCAACTTTTTTCTTTCGTCTAGCTTTCTTCCTTTATCTTTAAATGTCTATTGATCCTCTCTTTCCAAAAATGCTCACTCAGGTGCTTTTTGAAAGTAAACAACCAAGGTGCCAGTCCAACAGCTCCCTCCATTTATTCTCTGGTCCTAACACATTTGCATTGTTGGGAGCTGCTGATATCTTAACCTTTAACCCACAACCATGTCTGCAGAGTGACTGAAGCAACTTTGCTTCTTGAAGGCCATCTAAGTTATTTTCTAGCATTCTCTTTCATCCAGGGCCATCAGTTCTAACATAAAGTAAGAATGAAGGTCCCCCAACAGGTAAACTTTTACAAGAGATACCTCTAGTGAAGATAGTAATAATAATTTTATACTCCACCACCATCTCCCCAAAGGGACTCGGAGCAGCTTACATGTGGGACCAGGCCCGGAGCAAACAATAAAATTTACCAACTAAGATGCAATTAAAACATAACATATAATAATCTGAATAAACAATTAAAAATGGCAGGGTATAAAAAAGATGTCCATGAACTATGTGCTCTTAAGCCACATTCATGGAAGGGGCGCACTGCTAAAATGCCGTCCCCAACTGAGATTTCTACAGGATGAATACAAATATTTAATGTCAGTGGTGAGAGATTTCTGCCCCATAGCCTTTCATAGACCCAATGCCTCCTCCCCAACTGTGATTTCTACCCAATTAATATAGCTACAAAGATTCCTGCCTCACAGCCACCCACAGATCTAAACACTCAGAAGGTATTATGAAGGATTGTAGAGGGGATTCCCTTCCCAGGCCTGCATCTTATAGGAGACAGAACTTGGGAGATGCGTGATGTTTGTGGATAATGGTAGCAGGGAAACTAACCCCACACAAGCTGGATTTGGTGAATGGCAGGACATTCCCTACTTAAGCAATGTTATAGAGATTCCCTCCCCAGGGAGATCAGGCTGGTACCCTCACTATCCATCTTTAGAAAGGGCCTTAAAACATGGTTATTTTGATGTGTATTCAAATAAATAGTCCCGGTTAGTTATTAGTGGCCACAACTACTGCACTTTATCACACCCCACTCTTATTGATTGAACTCTGTAATGAGATCCTTAATTCACTTTTGTAGAGTCTGCTGAATTTTATCTTACAGTTTGTATATTTTGTTCAGACTCTAATGTTCTAATGTTTTATGTCGATATTTTATGCTGGTTTGTATGATTATACTATTTTACCTGTTTTACATTGGTTTAATTATGCTGTATTTTATTGTATTTTGGAACTGGGCTTGTCCCCATGTGAGCCGCCCCGAGTCCCCTCTGGGGAGATGGGAGTGGGATATAAAAATAAAGTTATTATATATTATTATAGGAAGTAGACTGTCAAAATATGTAATGTGTTTATGGGTGTAATATGTAATATTTTTATCAGACTAATTAATGAGGCATTCAAATAATACAACTGCACAGTTTTGATTCCCCCTTTAACTGCTATGGCAACATCCTATGAAATTATGTTTTGTAGTTTAGGGAGGAGAATTTAGAATTCTGAGCAGGGAGCTTTAGTGCCTCACGAAACTAAAAATCCCAAGATTCCATAAGATACAGTCATGGCAAATAATACTGCTAAAATTGCATGAAGTTAGTTGTCTCTTCATTTATATCATGCACTTAAATGAGAGAAGAGCTTGAAGTCTTGGAGCCAAAGAGTTATATATTACTAGCTTTGCCTGGCCACGCATTGCTGTGGCTTATGGGAATCCTTTGTTGGCCAGGTGGAATAGCAGTGAATAGCCTTGCAGTCTCAAAGCCTGGCCGTTTTCTGGAGTAGCTGGAGTTTTTTGTTGTATGAACGTAGAGGCATGGATGAGGGGTTGTGCTGCCAAGTTTAGTGTTTCTGGGATATGTAGTTTTGTTGTTTTGTCCTAGGCCGAAATTTCATTACCCTTTTATATATATAGATTTCTCAGGGACTGAACAATATACATACATACAATGAGTAAATTAATTGCTTCCTATGCAGGAAGCAGGGAAGCTCATCTATTTCAGATGTAGGCTAACAGGTTTTACACCCAATTTGGACTAGTAGTAAATTCACAGTTTTTCTGCAGATAAAGTACTGTCTTACTACAATTCACCTTCTTCAAAATGTACTTTACTACTACATTCATAGCTCCATTCTGTTCTTTAGTTGGATTCATAAACATTTTTTTCTTTTCTTATCACAACTCACCATTTTTACAATCTGATGAGTATTTTTTGTCCAAAAATATTTTGCCTGCTCTGTTCACTTCTTCATTTGGTTTCACAAAAACATATTTCTTGCTTGCTTCTATTATGCAGGATTCAGCCATTTTCTCTTGAAGATATACAGATTTTAATTGCCTATATTAAACTGTATTTTCCTAGAGATTTTATTCACGTAATATGAACAGAGAAAACACACTTCAAGTACCATTTAATCATGCACTTTACTTTGTGCCTTTGCTCAGCCAAACTAGGTTGATTGTCTTCCCATGTGGTCCTGTATAAAATGATACTTTTGTCTGCTTTTCTGGACAGTGTAATAGCTTCAGAGGCTGAAGTGACAGCTCCTGTTTTGTGAAGCTGTTCTTCCCTTAAGTTCTGCCTTCAACATTCAACTGTAGAGGAAAAACACACAGAAAAAAACAATGCTCTTTCATTGTTTTATTTCACATGCAATCTCAAAATGTTGTTCTATCTATAATGCCTTTTGCCAGACTATTTTGGCTATGCTTCTACAGCTAGGTAACAAATGTGGCACAGTGGGCAAGCAACAGCCTTTCCCAAAGTGTTTTTTTTTTCTAAATGTTGGACAATAATTCCCATTCAACAAAGATATCATCAGGTCCTCCCACTGAGGCTTCTTCCACACTGCCCTATATCCCAGGATCTGATCCCAAATTTTCTGTTCATCCCAGATTATCTGGCATTGGAGACTCATATAATCTAGTTTTTATCAGATAATCTGGGATCAGATCCTGGGATATAGGGCAGTGTAGAAGGTGCCTGAGACTTCATCTGCACTGTCATAAAAACCCAGATTATCTCCTTTGGATTCTATGGCAGTGTAGACTCATGTAACCCAGTGTAGGTCCAACCTGAAAAGACAGAAATATTTACCTAGTTCGCTAGATATTATCTCCTTCAAAGAGAAATTCACAGTGGTTTAACGCTTTTTGAAATGAACACATATAAACTAAACACACAGATGGAAATAGGTAGAAAGAAGGCTAACGGACATATAAAACTACAATTCCCGTGGTTCCATAGCATTGAACCATGACAGCTAAGGTGATGTTAAACAGCATTAACTTTACACTGTAGATGCACTCTACAATTGTTCATAATTTAATGGCAGGTTCAAGATGCAGATTAATGCCCCAGTGCTCCCCGGCATGGCCAAGGAAAATGAAGAGGTGACTCTGTTCTTTGGAGGGAAACAATGTTATCTTTTTAAGTTGTTTATATTTATGGAAGAGGTTGCTATTTCACACAAATATAAATGCAAATATTAAAATGGTCTTTCTCTGGGGGAAGGAGCCGTGACCTTGGCCTGCACCCTGCAGAAGCCAAGAGATAAAATACAACCAATCTGAACTTTTCAAGGGGAAATGATGGAAGTGAAAGGCAGTTTTCCAAAGCGTGAGAGTGAAATAAAAAAACTCTGGGATGAGTGGGAAAAAATGCTAGAAACAAGAATGGCCAAAATAAAAAGGACGAATGCAAAAGCAATAAGGAGAAATTTGTCAATTATAGGCAGATCGCTCTGGCTGGATCTACACTGCCATACAATCCAGTTTCTGAATCCATATTATCTGCTTTGAACTGGATTATAGACATCTACACTGCTATATAATCCAGTATAAAGCAAATAATATGGATTCAGAATCTGGATTGTATGGCAGTGTAAATGGGACCTAATTCTGCTGTTCCTTTCAAGAGTTACAGATGCATCTCTTGCTCTACGATGACTAAAATTGGCCTGAATCTGCAGGCAAACCCAGTCTACTTCTACTTCCTTCATTAAACAGGAGATGCTGAACTAATCTTTTATGACCTTATCACACAGGGCAATTAAAACATCCTTGTGAAGATGCCCTTTGTAGTTTAAGATCCAGTAGGGTGGGAGAAAAGGGATCTTGCGAGAAAACCTAGATGTGGAAGCCAGGTGGAAGTACCCCTGCTGCAGCAAGGAGGTCAAAGTTAATTTAGGTTTTGTAGGTGTGGCTGGGCCATAACCTCATTTTATGAGGAAATGGCACCTGTGAAGTTCAAGGCACCCAAGGATCATATATAAAATTACTACAGGAGGTCAAAATGGCTTTGTCCTGCTAAATCCTGCTTTGGTAATTTGTCTGCTGGAATGACCCAAGTCTTTCAGAAGACCCAGGTCTTTCCAGGTGCAAGGGCTGTGTAGATGGGACTCGGGATCACACCAAACGATTTCCAGTGCCCATCTATTTTTATTTATTTACCACATTTGTACTCCGCCCTTCTCACCCCAAAGGGGACTCAAGGTGGCCTTACGACAGGCAGCTATTCGATGCCATACACATATATGTCCACAAAATAAACAAATACAATTAAAATCCAAGCAGTTAAAGCATCAATTGTTTAAAACATCAATTAAAATCACACAATTCAAAATCATAACCCAGGGCTGCCCCATTCAGATATCTGTCTTGGGTTACTTCACCTCCTGGAGCTCAAGAAACTCGAGACAGCCCCCACTCCTTCTCAAAAAACCCCTTAAAAAGCCTTTAAAAATAAAATAACTTACCCAGCCACCATCAGACTGCTGATGGAGCTCTCCTGACGCATCATTCTTATTCCTATTTTATTTTTAAAGGTTTTTTAAAGGGGTTTTGGGAGGTTCTGGGAGGGCATTTGGATACCAACCCCCCCCAAAAAAGCAAGCTCTTCTGGGGGGTGGATTGTAACTCGGGAACAATTGCATTTAACAAACACGTTTACTCCCAGGTTAAAGGGCTGCCTGGAACCGCCCTCACTCTCAGGCTTTTCTCATAATGAAAGATCAATGTTTTAGTGGCTACAAACAACTTTAGCCTCAACTCTTATGGCAGTAGCTCCAGGATTTTTGCATCCAAACCTAACATCACATCACCTCAAACTTTGAGACAGGGGAAGTTGAAAGGGCAAGGAAGTCTCAAGTTCCCTTTCCAGAACTGAAAGGAAAGTCATATTGTTATCAAAATGCTCTGTCCTACCTTTCCATACGTAAATAGGTGCAGAACTGCAAAAATAAATGACTGAATCAGAAAGAATCACACATCCACATCAGATCTTTTGCTCAAAAGACTCACATATACTGCTCAGGCAAATGGTCCTGAGAGGGATTGAGAAGAGTATTGAGCACATACAGGCTTTATATATCTTCTGCCAACAAGACTTTTCACAATGCACCTGGCATGTGCCGTCCGCCAGACAATAAAAAAAACTATAAAGCTGAAACGTGCCGTCCTTTATCCGGGCGAACTGCAAATCCCTATAAGCTGTCCTAAAATATTGAACGACTGAGTCTGGAGAACTTCAAAAAAGGATGTTTATTCATACAAGGTTGTAAACCTGGCACAGATCTTAAAGTTGCAGAAAATGAAACAAATTTCCATAGGTTTTAGTTGCAGAATTATCCCTGGTTCCAGAAGGCAAAGGTGATTATAAAACCACTATACCCTAATCACGCTGTCTATATTAGAAGGAGAAACTCTTTCCTTCCCTATCTTTACAGCAAAGATTAGTTCTAGAAGCGATGGAATAACCCTGCTCCTCTAACTAGATTTCCTATTCCAGATCAGTATAATTCAATACTTATCTAATTTGGATAGGCTTAGATTGGCCTGGTTTTGAGGATGATTTGTCCCAGTTAGCCTTGCACAGCTCCAGCACGTTGGAAGACTATAGCCAGAATGAAACTCTAAAATGGAGACTAGACCCTGGTAAAAAGGGCGGTCCTAAGATGTTGTACTCTTTGACCAATCATTGCAAAGAAAACTGCAGCCAGCTCTTGCAGACTTCAAGCCACCTTTCCTGGGCTTTTGCAGCCAGAGGCTGAAACAAAATGCAAAGGAGGGAAAACAAACAAACGACCAATAAGTAAGGCAAACCATCGTCCTGGGGGACGGAACACTCCCCGCTTAAATTCCCAGGATGTGGGAATTTACCACTCAAAAACATACAAACACCTTTGCACATATGACAATACAAACACTAGAACTTTAAACATCTCCAATAAGCAACACGAGGTCACTAATTGGTCTGTCCAAAATGGACACTTTGTCTCTGTTGCAAGTCTTTAATTGAACTTTCCTGACCTTACCATCCGGGCAAGGAAAGGTCTTTAATACAATGCCCATGGGCCATGCATGGCGGGGCAAGTCTTTGTCCTTTAACAACACAACGTTGTTAACCTCAATGTTGTCCTGTGGGCTTTGCCAGATTCTTCTAGCTTGAAGCTGGCTTAAGTACTCAGCTTTCCACCTTTTCCAAAAGTGGTTGGCCAAGGACTGCACCTGTTTCCACAGGGCACGGTGAGTTCCGTCCGGAACTGGCAACATGATGTCCTTCCATCCTGGCACCTTTTGTGTCAAAATAAGTGCAGGAGTCAGTGGTTGTAAGTTCTCAGGGTCACTGGTAAGGGGAACCAGCGGCCGGTTGTTGATAATTGCGGTAACTTCCGCCATAAGTGTCACCAAAACATCATGCGTCAATGACCTATGACTCAAAAGCATGGCATTAAGGATTTTGCGACTAATACCAATCATCCTCTCCCAAACACCACCCATGTGGGAGGCGTGAGGAACATTGAAAGTCCACATAATTTGTTCAGTATTCGTAAAGTTCTGAACCTTTGGGTCTCTCCCAAACCTAGACACACAATTGAGTTCTTTGGTCGCACCTACAAAATTGGTGCCACAGTCCGACCGAATTGACTTAATTGGCCCTCTGAGGGCTATGAACCTTTTTAATGCGTTTAAAAATGATGAAGTGTCCATCCCTTCTATGACTTCTATATGGACAGCTCGTATTACTAAACAAGTAAACAAAACTGCCCACCTCTTGTTATTTACAACACCACCCCTGGTTTTCCTACTGACAACCTCCCAAGGACCAAACACATCGATTCCCACATGGGAAAAGGGTGGGTCTGTCAAAGTCCTATCCTGAGGTAGTTCTGCCATCAACTGACTTTGACAGTTTCGCCTAAGGCGCCTGCATTTAACACATTTGAAAATACAACTGTTGACCAACCTTTTGGCATTAACTACCCACAGACCTTCATTTCTAAGGGCTGCCTCAGTTAGAGTTCTACCCTGATGATGGATCCTTTCATGGTGATGCCGAACGAGCAGCAATGCAGTGTGACTATTAGGGGGTATGATGATGGGGTTTTTTATGCACGCCTTGAGTTTAGCTTTGGCTAACCTTCCTCCAACTCTCAAAATACCCTCCTTGTCTAGAAATGGGTTTAACTCATTTAGAAGACTTTGATTAGGGATGTTGAGCCCTTGCTCTAGCCTAGCTATTTCCTGCTTGAAAGCAGATCTCTGTACTGACTTGAATATGATGCTCTTAGCCTTTATCATATCCTGGACCTGTAAAGGCTCACTATCTTTGCAAGCTAAACGATGTATAAGCCTAGCAACTGCTCTAAGAAGACTGTGCCACTCCGAAAAACATTCAAAACGGTGTGGTTCCAGGCAAGATCTTTGGCCCATCTTGATTTCTGTGGTCATCTTGCAAACTTTCACCTCTGGAACGGACTCGGGCAATTCTGTATTATCGGTGGGAGAAAAGGCTGATGGAAAATTGACTTCGGTCAAGCATCTGGGGCCTGTCAGCCAACTTGAACTTAACACTCGTTGAGCTGAAGCTCCTCTGGAAGCGATGTCAGCTGGGTTGTCGCTGGTGGCGACATGGTGCCACTGGCTAGGCGTAGAACTGGATAGAATGTTGTTGATTCTATTAGCCACATACACCTTAAATTTCTTGGTCATGTTGTTAATGTAACCAAGCACAATTGTACTGTCTGTGTGAAAATAAACATTATTAAGAGAAATGCCTTGGCATGTGGCACTGGCATCGAATACAATTCGGACCTTGTTAGGCTTTTGGGGATGCGTGACTTTATGGAAAGGCAGGAACCAGTTTTCTTCATTGACCTCACTTTGATCAGAGACCTCGGCGTAGTTACTTTGGAACATGTCTTCCATAAAGCCAACGATTTGCTCCTTTACCTTGGGGTCTTTCTGCATCTTCTTCTTCAGTGACCAGAGTCTATTTTCTGCCACATGCCTGTTGTTTGGCAAAGTGGGTTTTTCTGCTTTAAAAGGCAGAGGGGCTATCCAATTTCCCTCGGGACTCCGGGAAACTTGAGAGTTCATGATCTCTAAAAACCTCTGTTCATCTTTGGAAAGCGCTGTAGTTTCATCCCTTTCGGAGACTTCAAAGATGGAAGAATACTCTGGTGTTATCCCCTGACAATAGACCGAGATATGACTCAAACAGCTATGCATTAGTGTGGGGCGACTGCCTTGAAGCACGTGCGCTTGACGAGTGCCCACCGACGATGGAGGGTGCATCCTATTTATGCACACTGGGCCTGTAACTGTCCAGCCTAGTGGTAGCAGCTGAGCAATGGGCGCCCCTGGAGGTCCCTTAACTTGGTCGTTCACATAGAACAAGTTCGGACAGTCCGCACCAAGCAGAAGGGCAATGTCCACATCTGGACGGAAAGCAGGTAAGGCGTTCTTCAGCTTTCGCAAGTGAGGATGGGCTTCCACGACTTCTCTGGTGACAATCTGCCTTTTGTTCCGGGGAATAGAGTTACACTCAATGAGGTCTGGTAACTCGAACAGTCTCTTCTGGTCACAAGAGGAGACAACAAAGCTATGCGACCCTGCAACTTCTTCTTCCCTACACAGGTGGACATGGTGTAGTCGACCGTCTGGGTTTTTATGTCAAACAGTTGGAAAAACTCTGGAGTCGCCAGGGAGGCGTCGCTTTGTGAATCCAAAGCCACGTAAAGTCTCTTTTTAAGCCAAGGTCTTCTGGCTGGATATACATCTGCTAGGCAGATGGGATGGCAGACTCTGAACTGGTGCACGTCAGAGCATAGTTCAGTACAGGCGACCGATGGAGCATCCTCCTGCATCCGTGACGCGGTCTGCATGTTGGTGGCTTCAGTAGATGACCCTTCTTTGGAAGACGTGTCCCCTTTGGCGCGGGAGACAGCGTCAGAGTTGTGCATCGCGGTGCAATGCTTAAGGCTGTTACACCTTGCGCATTTGACGTCCTCTTTGCAGTTGGATGCAAAGTGAGGAGTTGCTCCACAGCACCTAAAACATATGCCCAGCTTCTGTACAATCTGTTGTCTTTCTTTATAAGGCTTCTTGCCAAATTCCCGGCAGTTGGCCAAACTGTGAGGCTTTTGGTGAATGGGGCAGAGCACCTCCTTCACCTCTGACTTGGATTCGTTGGCCCTGTGCTGAGTTTCAACAGCCTTAACACTAACCGGTCTTTTGGCCTCTCTGGATGGTTTTTTCTCCACTTTAGGTGCCTTCTCTGGCTGGGTCCCTTGGTATAAGGTGGGGAGGCCCGTCTGCGGATCATTCCTTTCTCTGGCCGCCCTGGTGATGAACTGGACCAAATGAGAAAATGGAGGGTATGCCTGGGAGTGGGCCTCCTTGTAGTTGAAGACCTCCTGTCCCCAGCGTTCTTGCAAAGTGAAGGGCAGCTTGGTCAAGATCTGCCTCTGGGACAGGTGCTGATCGAGGCACTTCAAACCGGGCAGTTCTGGATTCTCCTTGGCCAACTCTAATTCCGTAAGGAGATCGCTGAGGTCCCACAAGAGTTTGAAGTCTTTGAGTTTCAAAGCTGGGAACCTTTGGAGCTTGTCCATAAGAGATGCTTCAATCTCTGTGCTGGCCCCATACCTCTGCTGCAACCTGGCCCAGGCCTTTTCCAGGGCTTTGTCGGGATCGGCTACGTGGGCTGCGTAGATCTTCTTAACTTGTGAGGATGAGGCTGGGCCCAACCATGCAGCCAGAAGAGTCAGTTCTTCCTCAGGCAATAACTTTAAGTCTCTGATTGCTCTCTGGAAGGTGGCCTTCCAGAGAAGAAATTCCTCAGGCTTGTCCGAAAACTTTTCGACACCCTTGTCCTTAAGATCTCTTCTGGGGCTTCTGATGATGGAGACAAGCTGGGACTCTGGCGTCAAAGGGAACAATTGAGGAGTTTGCTGTTGTGGAGTGGACTCCCACTGTGCACCTTGCGTCAACCTTTGGCCTCTTGGAGGGATGACATCGACCACTGACGAATCGGTGGCTCCCTGTGCAGCTGTCTGTAAGGGCCAACTAGCACTTGGCCTTGAGGCCCTGATTGACTGACCTAGGGATTTAGCAGGAGGCACAGGTAGCTCGGGCAAGGGTGAGCTCCCCGCTATGACGCTCTGCTCTGCAGGAAACTCAAAAGTGACTTTGGGGCCCTGCTCTGGGTAAGGAGAGAAGTCTTCCTGTTCCTCATCCGAAAACTGGCTGTTTAAGCTATTAAGATGCACAAGCACCTTGGAAGAAGGGTCCTGCTTCGGCAACTGACTTACATTTTCTTCTGTGAGTGGCTCAATTAGGGCCTTGGCCAAAGTCTCAGCCCTTACCTTTTTGGCAGTAGCATCCATCCTTATTCTAAGCATTTCTATTTCACCTTGCCTTTGGGCCTGTTCCATTTGCATTTCGCTTTGTCTACGGGCCTGTTCTATTTGCATTTCGCTTTGTCTACGGGCCTGTTCTATTTGCAGTCGTTGCTCTTCTTCTTTAAAGGGAAGGGTGAGATCAGCTGCCTTAGCATCAGCCTCCGCCCCCGCTACCTTGCTCTTTAGCTCTAGACGTGCAGCCTCCTTAATGTGCAAGGCAGCTAGGGAAGAGATGGCACTCCCAGCAGCAGAAGACTTGCTAGAGTGGCTATGTTTAGATGATGCACACTCCCTTAGTTTAGATACCTGGCTAGAGCGGTTGGACTTAAGACTAAGTGCCACAGCAGGCAATTTTAAAAGATTGGTCTCATGGCTGCATAAGGAAGACTGATTTCCTTTTGGCTCAGACCTTAGATTAACAGATGGAGAACTAAATTCCAAGGCATCTAGAATTGCCCTCACCTTATTTTCTTTCTCATTAGTGTCAGCTAAGACACTCACTATTTCTAACTCTGAATCCTTGGCGTTAATGCGCTCGAGGACCTGGACTATCTTAGACACCAAACCCCTCCAAATACCGAAGGTCTCTTCAAGGTCTGTCTGTAATATGGATGGCACCCTTGTAATACCCAAGCTCTCAATTCTGTCCATTAATGTTACAATTCGCTCCCATGCCGAACCTAACCTCACATGGAGGAGCTCCTTTTCATCTATTAGATGGGCTAGCATCTTGGCTGAAGGGTGCTTTATCCTTTGGGGCCTTTCATTCCTACTTTCAGCCTCAGAAGGAGGTATACCATCTGCATCATCTTGAAATTGCATAGACATTATGTATTCTTAATAGCAAGTAAATTTACAACAAAGGCAAATGCAATATACCTGCAAGTAAATTTACAATAAAAGCAAATTCAATATATAATACAATTCACAGCACTTAACCATAGCAATATATATCACTAAGTAACTATACTTTACAAAGATTGTGACCTTTGGCGCCAAACTTTGGTAGGCAAGCTGCAAAATGCCAACTGACAGCAACTTGCCACTTGATACCTCCCTTGCCCGAGTGACGTAAACTGCCAAAATGGCGACTTCGCCAAATTTTCAAGCACCTTGTGCTCCGCGGCTCGAGGCCTGCCGCCGAAGGAGCACCGAGGCTGGCTTTGGAAAGGAGGAGAGAAGAGACGCCTCCTCCCCGCTGTGAAGGGAGGTCACCACCGCAGGACGATGAGACAGGTCACCACCGCAGGTCAATGAGGCAGGTCACCACCGCAGGATGATGAGACAGGTCACCGCCGCAGGTCAATGAGGCAGGTCACCACCGCAGGATGATGAGGCAAGTCACCACCGCCGGACCATGAGGCAGGTCACCACCGCCGGGCGACTGTCCCGGCCGAGATCCTATCCACTGTGAAGACTCAGCCAGAACTTTCTTTTGGAGTTGCCAGGCTTATCTGGGTCCCGGCCTGGTGCTTCTGGACTCACCACCTCTGTGTGAGCCCAAAGACTGCTGCTGGAGCTCCGCGGCTCGATACCTGCCACCGAAGGAGCTCGGGGTAGATTGCTGGGTTTTGCACAGCCGTGCAATTGCAGAAACAGCCGCAGCTGAAGAGCAGGATACTGCAGAGGCTGAAGGAATGGCAGCAAGCTTCACTGCAACAGACCAACAAAATCAAAGTCTCTATGGCCGTGCAGGCTAGCTCAAGCGGAAAACCGCTGATCGACCTCAAAACTGTGCCGTCCGCCAGACAATAAAAAAAAACTATAACGCTGAAACGTGCCGTCCTTTATCCGGGCGAACTGCAAATCCCTATAAGCTGTCCTAAAATATTGAACGACTGAGTCTGGAGAACTTCAAAAAAGGATGTTTATTCATACAAGGTTGTAAACCTGGCACAGATCTTAAAGTTGCAGAAAATGAAACAAATTTCCATAGGTTTTAGTTGCAGAATTATCCCTGGTTCCAGAAGGCAAAGGTGATTATAAAACCACTATACCCTAATCACGCTGTCTATATTAGAAGGAGAAACTCTTTCCTTCCCTATCTTTACAGCAAAGATTAGTTCTAGAAGCGATGGAATAACCCTGCTCCTCTAACTAGATTTCCTATTCCAGATCAGTATAATTCAATACTTATCTAATTTGGATAGGCTTAGATTGGCCTGGTTTTGAGGATGATTTGTCCCAGTTAGCCTTGCACAGCTCCAGCACGTTGGAAGACTATAGCCAGAATGAAACTCTAAAATGGAGACTAGACCCTGGTAAAAAGGGCGGTCCTAAGATGTTGTACTCTTTGACCAATCATTGCAAAGAAAACTGCAGCCAGCTCTTGCAGACTTCAAGCCACCTTTCCTGGGCTTTTGCAGCCAGAGGCTGAAACAAAATGCAAAGGAGGGAAAACAAACAAACGACCAATAAGTAAGGCAAACCATCGTCCTGGGGGACGGAACACTCCCCGCTTAAATTCCCAGGATGTGGGAATTTACCACTCAAAAACATACAAACACCTTTGCACATATGACAATACAAACACTAGAACTTTAAACATCTCCAATAAGCAACACGAGGTCACTAATTGGTCTGTCCAAAATGGACACTTTGTCTCTGTTGCAAGTCTTTAATTGAACTTTCCTGACCTTACCATCCGGGCAAGGAAAGGTCTTTAATACAATGCCCATGGGCCATGCATGGCGGGGCAAGTCTTTGTCCTTTAACAACACAACGTTGTTAACCTCAATGTTGTCCTGTGGGCTTTGCCAGATTCTTCTAGCTTGAAGCTGGCTTAAGTACTCAGCTTTCCACCTTTTCCAAAAGTGGTTGGCCAAGGACTGCACCTGTTTCCACAGGGCACGGTGAGTTCCGTCCGGAACTGGCAACATGATGTCCTTCCATCCTGGCACCTTTTGTGTCAAAATAAGTGCAGGAGTCAGTGGTTGTAAGTTCTCAGGGTCACTGGTAAGGGGAACCAGCGGCCGGTTGTTGATAATTGCGGTAACTTCCGCCATAAGTGTCACCAAAACATCATGCGTCAATGACCTATGACTCAAAAGCATGGCATTAAGGATTTTGCGACTAATACCAATCATCCTCTCCCAAACACCACCCATGTGGGAGGCGTGAGGAACATTGAAAGTCCACATAATTTGTTCAGTATTCGTAAAGTTCTGAACCTTTGGGTCTCTCCCAAACCTAGACACACAATTGAGTTCTTTGGTCGCACCTACAAAATTGGTGCCACAGTCCGACCGAATTGACTTAATTGGCCCTCTGAGGGCTATGAACCTTTTTAATGCGTTTAAAAATGATGAAGTGTCCATCCCTTCTATGACTTCTATATGGACAGCTCGTATTACTAAACAAGTAAACAAAACTGCCCACCTCTTGTTATTTACAACACCACCCCTGGTTTTCCTACTGACAACCTCCCAAGGACCAAACACATCGATTCCCACATGGGAAAAGGGTGGGTCTGTCAAAGTCCTATCCTGAGGTAGTTCTGCCATCAACTGACTTTGACAGTTTCGCCTAAGGCGCCTGCATTTAACACATTTGAAAATACAACTGTTGACCAACCTTTTGGCATTAACTACCCACAGACCTTCATTTCTAAGGGCTGCCTCAGTTAGAGTTCTACCCTGATGATGGATCCTTTCATGGTGATGCCGAACGAGCAGCAATGCAGTGTGACTATTAGGGGGTATGATGATGGGGTTTTTTATGCACGCCTTGAGTTTAGCTTTGGCTAACCTTCCTCCAACTCTCAAAATACCCTCCTTGTCTAGAAATGGGTTTAACTCATTTAGAAGACTTTGATTAGGGATGTTGAGCCCTTGCTCTAGCCTAGCTATTTCCTGCTTGAAAGCAGATCTCTGTACTGACTTGAATATGACGCTCTTAGCCTTTATCATATCCTGGACCTGTAAAGGCTCACTATCTTTGCAAGCTAAACGATGTATAAGCCTAGCAACTGCTCTAAGAAGACTGTGCCACTCCGAAAAACATTCAAAACGGTGTGGTTCCAGGCAAGATCTTTGGCCCATCTTGATTTCTGTGGTCATCTTGCAAACTTTCACCTCTGGAACGGACTCGGGCAATTCTGTATTATCGGTGGGAGAAAAGGCTGATGGAAAATTGACTTCGGTCAAGCATCTGGGGCCTGTCAGCCAACTTGAACTTAACACTCGTTGAGCTGAAGCTCCTCTGGAAGCGATGTCAGCTGGGTTGTCGCTGGTGGCGACATGGTGCCACTGGCTAGGCGTAGAACTGGATAGAATGTTGTTGATTCTATTAGCCACATACACCTTAAATTTCTTGGTCATGTTGTTAATGTAACCAAGCACAATTGTACTGTCTGTGTGAAAATAAACATTATTAAGAGAAATGCCTTGGCATGTGGCACTGGCATCGAATACAATTCGGACCTTGTTAGGCTTTTGGGGATGCGTGACTTTATGGAAAGGCAGGAACCAGTTTTCTTCATTGACCTCACTTTGATCAGAGACCTCGGCGTAGTTACTTTGGAACATGTCTTCCATAAAGCCAACGATTTGCTCCTTTACCTTGGGGTCTTTCTGCATCTTCTTCTTCAGTGACCAGAGTCTATTTTCTGCCACATGCCTGTTGTTTGGCAAAGTGGGTTTTTCTGCTTTAAAAGGCAGAGGGGCTATCCAATTTCCCTCGGGACTCCGGGAAACTTGAGAGTTCATGATCTCTAAAAACCTCTGTTCATCTTTGGAAAGCGCTGTAGTTTCATCCCTTTCGGAGACTTCAAAGATGGAAGAATACTCTGGTGTTATCCCCTGACAATAGACCGAGATATGACTCAAACAGCTATGCATTAGTGTGGGGCGACTGCCTTGAAGCACGTGCGCTTGACGAGTGCCCACCGACGATGGAGGGTGCATCCTATTTATGCACACTGGGCCTGTAACTGTCCAGCCTAGTGGTAGCAGCTGAGCAATGGGCGCCCCTGGAGGTCCCTTAACTTGGTCGTTCACATAGAACAAGTTCGGACAGTCCGCACCAAGCAGAAGGGCAATGTCCACATCTGGACGGAAAGCAGGTAAGGCGTTCTTCAGCTTTCGCAAGTGAGGATGGGCTTCCACGACTTCTCTGGTGACAATCTGCCTTTTGTTCCGGGGAATAGAGTTACACTCAATGAGGTCTGGTAACTCGAACAGTCTCTTCTGGTCACAAGAGGAGACAACAAAGCTATGCGACCCTGCAACTTCTTCTTCCCTACACAGGTGGACATGGTGTAGTCGACCGTCTGGGTTTTTATGTCAAACAGTTGGAAAAACTCTGGAGTCGCCAGGGAGGCGTCGCTTTGTGAATCCAAAGCCACGTAAAGTCTCTTTTTAAGCCAAGGTCTTCTGGCTGGATATACATCTGCTAGGCAGATGGGATGGCAGACTCTGAACTGGTGCACGTCAGAGCATAGTTCAGTACAGGCGACCGATGGAGCATCCTCCTGCATCCGTGACGCGGTCTGCATGTTGGTGGCTTCAGTAGATGACCCTTCTTTGGAAGACGTGTCCCCTTTGGCGCGGGAGACAGCGTCAGAGTTGTGCATCGCGGTGCAATGCTTAAGGCTGTTACACCTTGCGCATTTGACGTCCTCTTTGCAGTTGGATGCAAAGTGAGGAGTTGCTCCACAGCACCTAAAACATATGCCCAGCTTCTGTACAATCTGTTGTCTTTCTTTATAAGGCTTCTTGCCAAATTCCCGGCAGTTGGCCAAACTGTGAGGCTTTTGGTGAATGGGGCAGAGCACCTCCTTCACCTCTGACTTGGATTCGTTGGCCCTGTGCTGAGTTTCAACAGCCTTAACACTAACCGGTCTTTTGGCCTCTCTGGATGGTTTTTTCTCCACTTTAGGTGCCTTCTCTGGCTGGGTCCCTTGGTATAAGGTGGGGAGGCCCGTCTGCGGATCATTCCTTTCTCTGGCCGCCCTGGTGATGAACTGGACCAAATGAGAAAATGGAGGGTATGCCTGGGAGTGGGCCTCCTTGTAGTTGAAGACCTCCTGTCCCCAGCGTTCTTGCAAAGTGAAGGGCAGCTTGGTCAAGATCTGCCTCTGGGACAGGTGCTGATCGAGGCACTTCAAACCGGGCAGTTCTGGATTCTCCTTGGCCAACTCTAATTCCGTAAGGAGATCGCTGAGGTCCCACAAGAGTTTGAAGTCTTTGAGTTTCAAAGCTGGGAACCTTTGGAGCTTGTCCATAAGAGATGCTTCAATCTCTGTGCTGGCCCCATACCTCTGCTGCAACCTGGCCCAGGCCTTTTCCAGGGCTTTGTCGGGATCGGCTACGTGGGCTGCGTAGATCTTCTTAACTTGTGAGGATGAGGCTGGGCCCAACCATGCAGCCAGAAGAGTCAGTTCTTCCTCAGGCAATAACTTTAAGTCTCTGATTGCTCTCTGGAAGGTGGCCTTCCAGAGAAGAAATTCCTCAGGCTTGTCCGAAAACTTTTCGACACCCTTGTCCTTAAGATCTCTTCTGGGGCTTCTGATGATGGAGACAAGCTGGGACTCTGGCGTCGAAGGGAACAATTGAGGAGTTTGCTGTTGTGGAGTGGACTCCCACTGTGCACCTTGCGTCAACCTTTGGCCTCTTGGAGGGATGACATCGACCACTGACGAATCGGTGGCTCCCTGTGCAGCTGTCTGTAAGGGCCAACTAGCACTTGGCCTTGAGGCCCTGATTGACTGACCTAGGGATTTAGCAGGAGGCACAGGTAGCTCGGGCAAGGGTGAGCTCCCCGCTATGACGCTCTGCTCTGCAGGAAACTCAAAAGTGACTTTGGGGCCCTGCTCTGGGTAAGGAGAGAAGTCTTCCTGTTCCTCATCCGAAAACTGGCTGTTTAAGCTATTAAGATGCACAAGCACCTTGGAAGAAGGGTCCTGCTTCGGCAACTGACTTACATTTTCTTCTGTGAGTGGCTCAATTAGGGCCTTGGCCAAAGTCTCAGCCCTTACCTTTTTGGCAGTAGCATCCATCCTTATTCTAAGCATTTCTATTTCACCTTGCCTTTGGGCCTGTTCCATTTGCATTTCGCTTTGTCTACGGGCCTGTTCTATTTGCATTTCGCTTTGTCTACGGGCCTGTTCTATTTGCAGTCGTTGCTCTTCTTCTTTAAAGGGAAGGGTGAGATCAGCTGCCTTAGCATCAGCCTCCGCCCCCGCTACCTTGCTCTTTAGCTCTAGACGTGCAGCCTCCTTAATGTGCAAGGCAGCTAGGGAAGAGATGGCACTCCCAGCAGCAGAAGACTTGCTAGAGTGGCTATGTTTAATGATGCACACTCCCTTAGTTTAGATACCTGGCTAGAGCGGTTGGACTTAAGACTAAGTGCCACAGCAGGCAATTTTAAAAGATTGGTCTCATGGCTGCATAAGGAAGACTGATTTCCTTTTGGCTCAGACCTTAGATTAACAGATGGAGAACTAAATTCCAAGGCATCTAGAATTGCCCTCACCTTATTTTCTTTCTCATTAGTGTCAGCTAAGACACTCACTATTTCTAACTCTGAATCCTTGGCGTTAATGCGCTCGAGGACCTGGACTATCTTAGACACCAAACCCCTCCAAATACCGAAGGTCTCTTCAAGGTCTGTCTGTAATATGGATGGCACCCTTGTAATACCCAAGCTCTCAATTCTGTCCATTAATGTTACAATTCGCTCCCATGCCGAACCTAACCTCACATGGAGGAGCTCCTTTTCATCTATTAGATGGGCTAGCATCTTGGCTGAAGGGTGCTTTATCCTTTGGGGCCTTTCATTCCTACTTTCAGCCTCAGAAGGAGGTATACCATCTGCATCATCTTGAAATTGCATAGACATTATGTATTCTTAATAGCAAGTAAATTTACAACAAAGGCAAATGCAATATACCTGCAAGTAAATTTACAATAAAAGCAAATTCAATATATAATACAATTCACAGCACTTAACCATAGCAATATATATCACTAAGTAACTATACTTTACAAAGATTGTGACCTTTGGCGCCAAACTTTGGTAGGCAAGCTGCAAAATGCCAACTGACAGCAACTTGCCACTTGATACCTCCCTTGCCCGAGTGACGTAAACTGCCAAAATGGCGACTTCGCCAAATTTTCAAGCACCTTGTGCTCCGCGGCTCGAGGCCTGCCGCCGAAGGAGCACCGAGGCTGGCTTTGGAAAGGAGGAGAGAAGAGACGCCTCCTCCCCGCTGTGAAGGGAGGTCACCACCGCAGGACGATGAGACAGGTCACCACCGCAGGTCAATGAGGCAGGTCACCACCGCAGGATGATGAGACAGGTCACCGCCGCAGGTCAATGAGGCAGGTCACCACCGCAGGATGATGAGGCAAGTCACCACCGCCGGACCATGAGGCAGGTCACCACCGCCGGGCGACTGTCCCGGCCGAGATCCTATCCACTGTGAAGACTCAGCCAGAACTTTCTTTTGGAGTTGCCAGGCTTATCTGGGTCCCGGCCTGGTGCTTCTGGACTCACCACCTCTGTGTGAGCCCAAAGACTGCTGCTGGAGCTCCGCGGCTCGATACCTGCCACCGAAGGAGCTCGGGGTAGATTGCTGGGTTTTGCACAGCCGTGCAATTGCAGAAACAGCCGCAGCTGAAGAGCAGGATACTGCAGAGGCTGAAGGAATGGCAGCAAGCTTCACTGCAACAGACCAACAAAATCAAAGTCTCTATGGCCGTGCAGGCTAGCTCAAGCGGAAAACCGCTGATCGACCTCAAAACTGTGCCGTCCGCCAGACAATAAAAAAAAACTATAACGCTGAAACGTGCCGTCCTTTATCCGGGCGAACTGCAAATCCCTATAAGCTGTCCTAAAATATTGAACGACTGAGTCTGGAGAACTTCAAAAAAGGATGTTTATTCATACAAGGTTGTAAACCTGGCACAGATCTTAAAGTTGCAGAAAATGAAACAAATTTCCATAGGTTTTAGTTGCAGAATTATCCCTGGTTCCAGAAGGCAAAGGTGATTATAAAACCACTATACCCTAATCACGCTGTCTATATTAGAAGGAGAAACTCTTTCCTTCCCTATCTTTACAGCAAAGATTAGTTCTAGAAGCGATGGAATAACCCTGCTCCTCTAACTAGATTTCCTATTCCAGATCAGTATAATTCAATACTTATCTAATTTGGATAGGCTTAGATTGGCCTGGTTTTGAGGATGATTTGTCCCAGTTAGCCTTGCACAGCTCCAGCACGTTGGAAGACTATAGCCAGAATGAAACTCTAAAATGGAGACTAGACCCTGGTAAAAAGGGCGGTCCTAAGATGTTGTACTCTTTGACCAATCATTGCAAAGAAAACTGCAGCCAGCTCTTGCAGACTTCAAGCCACCTTTCCTGGGCTTTTGCAGCCAGAGGCTGAAACAAAATGCAAAGGAGGGAAAACAAACAAACGACCAATAAGTAAGGCAAACCATCGTCCTGGGGGACGGAACATGGCACTTGTTGACAACTTTCTGAACTGACCAAAGTTCATGTAGATTTTGCAGGTGCGGCTGGGCCTGAAATGGCAGGAAATGGCACCTGTGAAATTCAAGGCACCCAAGGATCGTATATAAAATGACTACAAGAGGTCAAAATGGCTTTGTCCTGTTAAATGCAAAAGCTCTCACACTACAGAAACTTAAGTCATGTGAACTGAATCCTAAATCCCCTTGATTTACTCGAGTTTAATGTTCCATTACATCTAATCCATACTTCAATTTTCAAAACCTTGAAACCAAAAAGTATTTGTTGGCAAATGTAATGTGCAGTGCCAAAAAGAGCACTCTTTATAATTTGGCCAAAAAGGTGCGCATTACAGTAGCTGCATGCTTATAATTCCTTCTTTAAAAACCAAAGTATTAGAACACCAAAGTTTTCAGCAACCGAAAAGAAAATCCTCGGGGTGCATCTATGATGCAGAATGAATCCACTTTAACTGCCTTAGTTCAATGCTATGGAGTTATGGGGCTATAATTTGGGATCATGGAAACTGCCAAAGAATGCTGATGCCTCACCAAACTGCAAATCCCAGGATGACATAGCATTGAGCCATGGCTATTACATTAGAGATGACATCTCTCATAATGGAGTTCCTGAAGCAGCTTCACCTTTGGCCTTGGCTCAGCACTAATTTTATCATATAGGGTCCTGATGTGGGGAGACCTCCCACTCACCACCCACCCAGAAGAAACCTTTCCTGTCTCCTTCTCCTCCCTCACCAGCAGATAGGCCTTCTTCTCCTTCTTCGCTGCAGTGTGCTGCTGGAGCCTCGCTTTTGAGGCTAGGTGTCGGGCTGTGGTGCCCCATCTACCTTCTGCTCAGGGCAGCAGAATTGGGGAAGCCCTAAGCAAGGAGGGAGCCGCAGACCGGGGAAGACCTTGGCAGGGCCTGTGAGGGCTGCTTAACCACATAGGGCTGCAGACGGCTTTCCTCCTCATTGCTCTCGGCAGGGATGTGGAGGCAGCAGCGGTGGCAGCGAGCTCCTGGCCCAGTCTGCCATCAGCGCACTGAGAGAGACCCCAGCAAAAGCAGAAAGTAGAGGCTCCGCGGAACACAGTTTGAGAACTGTTGCTTTCGAGGAAGGAAATGGCCAAGCCTCTTTGAAAAAATCTTGCCAAAAAACTCCATGACTTAGGTAACTTCTATACTACCATATAATCAGGATTATCAAAGCAAATAATCCACATCTGTTTTGAACAGGATTATATGAATATAGATGGCCATATAATCCAGTTCAAAGCAGATAATCTGGATTTTATATGGCAACGTAGAAGGGGCTTTAAGGGTACATAATAGCACATTTCTAGGACTACTTTAACACTGACCTTTAAAATCCAGATTATCTACTTTGAACTGAATTATATGGCAGTATAGATTCATATAATCCAGTTCAAAGCAGATAATGTGAATTATATGCTTCAATAATTGGAATTATATGGCAGTGTAGAAGAAGCCCTAGAGCTAATATGATGTAGTTATTTGAGTTTTGGATTCAAATACACAGCCAACTGGGTTAATTTGGGAAAGGACTCTCAGGGTCCTTCTACACAGTCATATAATACAATTTGAAGCTGGCTCACTTTATTTTAAAATAAAACACAAAAAATGCAAGCTATGATGGATGACAAGTTAAGACGGCTGACTAACCTAACAAGCAAGTGTTGGCAGGCAAGTATGTTGTTCATTGTCAGGATATCCAGCATGCATTGGCAAGAATATGTATATGTAATTTCTTGTTTCAATGCAATATTATAAATAGGCTGTCATCCCAAATCCTCAAATGGGAGAGTCGGAGTGTTTGGTTATTATTATTATTAATATTATTTTATTATGACACAGCAAACAAGATAGATATGCTGGATTTTGTATCACAAAATCACATGTCAAGGACAGAACGCCACCAGATAAAGTTCAACACAGTTTATTAAAGTTACAGAACTAAAAAGTGCCCGTATGAAACAAAGGACTAGGCAAACACTTGCCTTCAGTGTAAAAAATACACAAAAAAGACTCCGCTGATACTAAAAGCGGTACAAAAGATAAACCGGATTAAACAGGAGTTTAATCCGGGTTAAACAGAAAATGCTTACTTCAGCCTGGCAATAAAAACAAACAAAAGCTGATAAACAAAGATTCAAAGAAACATAAAAAGCTGGCAGCAGATTCCTCTCTGCTACTTTGAAAGCTGCAAATGAGTAACTAAGGTTGTTACTCCTCCGTGCAACAAACAGAATCTGGATCCAGGCGCTTCAATCAGGGTAGCAACGGTCAGCAGGGTCCCAGTCCGGTCCGAGGTCGAAAGCCAGGTACAGATGTCTTTGGTTCACCAATTCCACCGAAAGCCACAGAAGGGGTAGTCCGAGGTCGTAGTCAGTCAGTCAGTCCAACGTCAATCCAGAATAGGCAATTAATGTCCGTCAAGAAGACGACGGAGGTCCAAGCTAATAAGATTAAACACAGGTTGCACAACAAAAGCCCACACAGTTCCTCCCGCCGTCTATGCCCAGTGTCCTTGGTAACTTACGTATTCAGCAAACAAAACACACCCGTCTTCAGGAAATTCCCAACAAGAGCCCAAGCGTTCGTCCAGATTACCTTGCCCAACGCAATTAGCCCTGGATTCAAGACCCCATTTTATGCCAGTTTACAACTCCTCATCGCTATCAGCTGTTACCCTAATTCCAGGTGCCTCATCATCATCATCCTCATCAGAGCCAAAACATCTTTGACTACGCCCCACAGCATCCCCAGCTGTGGATCCCGTTCCATCCCTCCAACTCATCCACGGGTCCGATCCTGCAACCCGCCAGTCGCTTCCCATGCTATCATTACCAGGAACACCCAAATCCTCCCTCACACGAGTCCATTCCATGTCATCCTCCTCTAAGCTAACCACCTCTTCCTCCATTCCCTCGGTAAAACCCTCAAAGGAGTCTTCGTCAGTTGGTTCTGCAAATAAGTCCCGCAGCCGTTTCCTCTCTCGCTCCTCAAGAGAGTCTGACTCTCGAGGAGTCTTACGACCACGTCTCCCAGTATTGGAGCCATAAGGCTCAACCATAACATCACAAGTCGAACACTTCCCAAGTGTTTAGGACTGTGTGATGTATTTTCAGATAATGCGTGCAGATCCCAGTAGGGTGGCCTTTTGCAGTTGGCAGATCGTAATTTTGTCAATGTCTATTGTTTCCAAATGCCGGCTGAGATCTTTTGGCACGGCACCCAGTGTGCCCATCACCACCAGGACCACCTGCACTGGTTTCTGCCAGAGTCTTTGAAGTTCAGTCTTGAGGTCCTGATAGCGGCTGAGTTTTTCCTGTTGTTTTACGTCAATGCGACTGTCACCTGGGATGGCAACATCAATGATCCAAACCTTTTTCTTTTCCACAACTGTGATGTCTGGTGTGTTGTGTTCCAGAACTTTGTCAGTCTGGATTCGGAAGTCTCACAGTATCTTTGCGTGCTCATTTTCCAATACTTTTGCAGGTTTGTGATCCCAATTCTTTACTGCTGGGAGGTGGTACTTGAGGCTTATTATTATTATTATTATTATTATTATTATTATTATTATTATTATGTTTATTATTATTATGTTTATGTTTATTTATAGCCCACTTTTTGTCTCCACAAAAAAACCTCAAAGCAGCTTACATTAAAAGCATTTCACTACAGTTTAAAATCTACAAACATAAAAACAGAATTAAATATCAATGGTATTTTTAAAAATCACAGCACCCTCCTGACTTGATCTTAAAAACCTTCTTCTTTAAAAGTCTGCCTCAATAGAAAGGTTTTAGCCTGCCACTGGAAGGACAGCAGGAAGGGTTACAGAGTCGAAGGGCAGCCTCTGAAAAGGAAGGCCCTCTCTCTCATTCCTACCAAATGAGCTTGTGATTATCTTTTTTTTTTTTTTACAGAATACAGACAGGCACGCCCAGGTGCCTTTTTTTCAAAGGGAGTACAGGTTTTGATGACTTTTATCATAGTTGACAGTCCACATGCACAAGTTATGGGGAAACACATGGGATGGGCTGCAAGTTAATCATATGCAAGCAACCTTTATAAGAATTATTATAATCTTGCAAGACAGGGCCGCATGACTCTCTTTTACAAGAATTAATAAAAACTTGGAAGGCAGAGTTCCCAGCAAGTCAATGCATTTTTCTGCTTGTTTGTTAAAAGAAGGTAGATTTCCAGGCATTTGCACTGCTGAGTAATTACTTTTTTCTGAAAAGGGAATGGTAGGCCAAATAAGTACCTAAACAAAGCATTATCACACTAACACAGTAAGAATAGGCAAAAAATACTGTATATACTCGAATATAAGCCTAGTTTTTCAGCCCGTTTTTGGGGCTGAAAAATCCTTCCTTGGCTTATATTAGAGTCAAGCCAGCCAGTGGAGCCTGGAGGCGAGGCTCAGAAGCCGGCTGGTTTCGCCTCATGGAGTGGACCGGAGGAGGAGGACGAGGCTTTGATGCTGCCACTATTACTGCCGCCCCTTCTCCTCAGCTGGCTGGCCATGGAGGAAGAGGAAGGGGAGAATGAGCGGCTGTAGCACTGGAGTCCCCAGATGAGACTGGGGCCTCTGTATTCAGCCTCCAGACCAGTGAAGCGGCTGGCGAGCGCGCCCACCACTGCTGCTTCTGGCGAGACCACCTCTGGCCTCCATCTTCAGCTTTCAGGAAACTCTGGGAGTGGCGCAAAGCAGGCCAGGTGCTCCGTTGGGCCCCAGCTGGGCTCCGGAAGGAAGGAGTCATCATAAGGAAGGGGGCCAGAGGCAGCCGTGCTTGAAGCAGTGGCAGCAGGCACACTCACCAACTACTTAACTCAGCCGGAGGCTGAAGACAGAGGATGGAGGCGGCCTTGCCAAAAGCAAGGCCGAGTGAAGCAGTTGGAGAGTCCTCCTGCCGCCGTTTCTAGAAGGCCACCTCTAGCCTCCTCCCTTATGCTGCCTCCTTCTTTTCTGGGCCCAGCTGGGGCCCAACAGAGCATCTGGCCCATGCCTCGCCACTCTGCTCTCAGTGGGGGCTGCCTTGGGCCTCCTTCCTCAGACCTCCGTTCTTCAGCCTCCGGCCCCAGTGAAGTGGCTGGCAAGTACGCTGCCTTGGACCACCTTCCTTCAGCCCCCGGCCTCCTTCCTTACACTGCCTTGCTCCTAATAATAATAATAATAATAATAATAATAATAATAATAATAATAATAAACTGAACTGTTTGTTGGAAATGAAAGCTATGGACTTGTCAACATCAGGAGAGGAATTTTCCAGGGAGACTCATTGTCCCCTCTGCTTTTCATTATTGCCATGATCCCTCTGTCAACAATCTTACAAAAAACAAATCTTGGCTATCAAACATCTAAGAAATCTCACAAAATTTCGCATCTGATGTACATGGATGACCTGAAGCTGTATGGAAAAACGAAAACTGAAATCCAGTCTCTGACTAACACTGTCCGAATTTTTAGCACGGATATCAGCATGGAGTTTGGCTTGGACAAATGTTCGACAGTGGCATTGAAGAAGGGAAAAATCATTGAAAGTGAGGGCATAAATATGCCTAATGGCCAAACAATAAAGTGTCATCAGCCAGAGGCCTATAAATATCTGGACAACATCAAGCATGAACATGTGAAGACTGTGGTCAGTAAAGAATACACACAAAGGGTCAGAAAAATTCTCAAAAGCAAGCTCAATGGAGGCAACACCATCAAGGCCATAAACACCTGAGCCATACCTGTCATAAGATATACTGCTGGCATCATAAACTGGACACAGGTGGAACTGGACAATTTGGACAGAAAAACAAGAAAACTCATGACCATTCACCATTCACTGCACCCTCGCAGTGATGTTGACTGGCTATATCTGCCTAGAAGATCAGGTGGCAGAGGACTCTTACAAATCAAACAAGCAGTCAAAGAAGAACATGCCCTGTAAAGCAAAGTTGAAGAACCTGCTTTGATTGAAGTCAAAAATCAGAAACTCCTCAAAGCACAGCAGACAAAAAACCAGTACAAGAAAGCCACACTACAAACTAGAGCTGACAGCTGGCACAACAAAACATTGCATGGAAAGTTCCTTGACAAAATTGAAGGTAAAGCTGATAAGGAGAAGACCTGGCTGTGGCTCACAAATGGGACCCTGAAGAAGGAGACAGAAGGCCTGATCCTTGCAGCCCAGGAGCAAGCCATCAGAACAAATGCAATTAAGGCCAAGATCGAAAAATCAGCTGATGACCCAAAATGCAGACTGTTCAAGGAAGCTGACGAAACCATTGATCATATCCTCAGCTGCTGTAAGAAAATCACACAGAGAGACTACAAACAGAGGCACAACTATGTGGCCCAAATGATTCATTGGAACTTATGCCTCAAGTACCACCTCCCAGCAGCAAAGAACTGGTGGGATCACAAACCTGCAAAAGTAATGGAAAATGAGCACGCAAAGATACTGTGGGAATTCCGAATCCAGACTGACAAAGTTCTGGAACACAACACACCAGACATCACAGTTGTGGAAAAGAAAAAAGTTTGGATCATTGATGTTGCCATCCCAGGTGACAGTCGCATTGACGAAAAACAACAGGAAAAACTCAGCCGCTATCAGGACCTCAAGATTGAACTTCAAAGACTCTGGCAGAAACCAGTGCAGGTGGTCCCGGTGGTGATGGGTGCCAAAAGATCTCAGCCGGCATTTGGAAACAATAGACATTGACAAAATTACGATCTGCCAACTGCAAAAGGCCACCCTACTGGGATCTGCACGCATTATCTGAAAATACATCACACAGTCCTAGACACTTGGGAAGTGTTCGACTTGTGATTTTGTGATATGAAATCCAGCATATCTATCTTGTTTGCTGTGTCATAATAAAATAATAATAATTTTAAAATAATAGGTATAATAATGATAGAACCAGGGCAGTTAAAGGTATTTTGTCCAACTACATCCCTTCTTGGAGATGTACCTCTACAACAACAACAACAACAACAACAACAACAACAACAACAACAACATCATACAGCCTCTGTTTAAAAGCCTCCAAAAAGGAGCCTCCACCGCACTCTGGGCCAGAGAGTTCCACTGCCGAACAGCTCTCACAGGTTAGGAAGTTCTTCCTAATGTTCAGGTGGAATCTCGTTTCCTGTAGTTTGAAGCCATCCTAGTCTCCCAGGCAGCAGAAAACAATCTTGCTCCCGCCTCCTTATGACTTCTCACATAAGGGGCCGGGCTGTGGTGCAAGCTGTTGAGCAGCCTGCTGCAATAAATCACTCTGACCATGAGGTCATGAGTTAGAGGCCAGCCCGTGGCGGGGTGAGCACCCGTCAATTAAAAATAAAAAAATAGCCCCTGCTCATTGCTGACCTAGCAACCCAAAAGATAGTTGCATCTATCAAGTAGGAAATAAGGTACCACTTATAAAAGTGGGGAGGCAAGTTTAACTAATTTACGACTTGGAATGAGGTGCCGTCAGAGTGGGTGATGAAGCAGCTGTTCCCCCCTGTGGCCAGAATCGAACATCCCCTCAGGAGAAGTTTAAATTGCCTCTGCGTCTGTCTGTCTGTCTCTGTCTCTGTTTGATGTGTTTATGGGCATTGAATGTTTGCCCTATGTGTGTATAATGTGATCCGCCCTGAGTCCCCTTAGTGGTGAGAAGGGTGGAATATAAATACTGTAAATAAATAAATAAATAAATAAATAAATAAATAAATATACATGCCTATCATGTCTCCTCTCAGCCTTCTCTTCTGCAGGCTAAACATGCCCAGCTCTTTAAGCCACTTCTCATAGGGCTTGTTCTCCAGACCTTTGATCATTTTAGTCACCCTCCACTGGACACATTCCAGCTTGTCAACATCTCCCTTCAATTGCAGTGCCCAGAATTGGACACAGTGTGATTCCAGGTGTGGTCTGACCAAGGCAGAAAGGAGGGGTAGCATGACTTTCCTGGATCTTGACATTGGCTTTTTAAGCTGCCACATGACATTTTTGGCTCATGTTTAACTTGTCCACGAGGACACCATGATCCTTTTCACACGTACTGCTATCGAGCCAGGTATCCCCAGTCTGTATCTTTGCATTTCATTTTTTCTGCCTAAGTGGAGTATCTTGCATTTGTCTCTGTTGAAGTTCATTTTGTTAGTTTTGGCCGATCTCTCTAATCTGTTAAGATCATTCTGAATTCTGCTCCTGTCTTCTGGATTTATTAAAGAAACTTGCACTGGATCTCACTCAATGGGAAAATTATTGGCTAGTATCAAATCTCCCCTTCCTGGGTAAGGTTTTAGAGGTGGTAGCCTCGCAGATCTAAGGTTTCTTGGATGAAGCCGATTATCTAGAGCCATTTCAATCTGGTTTCAGGCCCTGCTTTTGAACCAAGATGGCATTGGTCACCGTGGTGTCTGATCTATGAAGAGAACTAGATAGGGGAGTGTGTCCCTATTAGTTCTCCTGGACCACCAGTGGCTTTCAATACCATCAACCATGGTATCTTTCTGGGCCATCTCACCAGGATGCAGCTTAGGGGCACTGTTCTGCAGTGGCTCCAGTCCTTCCTGGAGGGACAGACCCAGATGGTGGTGCTGGGGGCCTCCTGTTCAGCTCCCTGGCCGGTAGCCTCTGGAGTCCCTCAGGGTTCCATCAGTGTTCCTCTTTACTGTTTAACATTTACATGAAACCACTGGGAGAGATCATTCAGAGTTTTGGAGTTTGGTGTCAAATTTATGCCGATGACACCCAACTCTATTATTTCTTTCCACCAAAAGCCAGGGATGCCGCCCTGATCCTGAGTTGGTGCCTGTAATCAGTAATGGACTGGATGAGGGCCAACAAAATGAAATTAAATCTAGACAAGACAGAGGTATTCCTGGTCAGTTGGAAGGTGGACCAGGGTGCGAGATCACAGCCTGTGTTGGATGACACAGGTGCACAGTCTGGGCATGTTCCTGGACTCATAGCTGACACTTGAACCTCAGGGATCAGCGGTGGCCAAGAGTGCCTTCACACAATTGAAACTTGTGCGCAAATTGTGCCCATACCTTGAGACGTCAGATCTGGCCATAGTTGTCTATACTTTAGTCACTTTCCACTTGGATTACTGCAATGCTCTGTATGTAGGGTTGCCTTTGAAGATAGTTCAGAAGCTTCAACTGATCCAGAGATCTGCAGCCAGGTTACTAACTGGAGCGCTGTACGGGGAGCAGACAACTCTCATGTTATGACAGCTCCACCAGCTGTCAGTCTGCTTCCCGGCTATATACAAAGTGCTGGTCATTACCTATAAAGCCCTAAACTATTTAGGTCCAGACTATTTGACATCCCGCATTCCTGTTTATAAACCTGTTTGAAATCTGCGATCATTGGAGGAGGGGGGGTTGCTCTCAGTCGCACCCATCTCATGTGCAGCTGGTGGGGACAAGAGAGGGGCCTTCTCCGTAATTGCCCCTTCCCTCTGGAACTCTTTCCCAAAATAAATTAGAATAGCACCCACACTCCTCTCCTTCAAGAAGAGCTAAAAACTTACATCTGCTTGCTTACTTACAAAGAGAAGAATGATTAACTTCACTGACTTTTTAATGGATGAATCTGACAATGATTGTTTTATTGCAATTTATTAAAGAGCTATATTTTTACATCTTATACAGTTTTACCTGTCTGACTGTATGTTCCTTGATGCTTGACCCAATATTTTTGCCAATGTCTTCTATCTTGTTTTAATTATATGCAACCCCGGTGGTGCAGTGGATTAAACTGCTGAGCTGCTGAACTTGCTGACCGAAAGGTTGGCAGTTCGAATCCAGAGAGTGAAGTGAGCTCCTGCTATTAGCCCCAGCTTCTGCCAACATAGCAGTTCAAAAACACGCAAATGTGAGTAGATCAATTGGTACCGCTTCTGCGGGAAGGTGACGGTGCTCCATGCAGTCATGCTGGCCACAAGACCTAGGAGGTGTCTACATACAACACCGGCTCTTCGGCTTAGAAATAGAGATGAGCACCAACCCCGAGTCGGACACGACTGGACTTAATGTCAGGGGAAACCTTTACCTTTACTTATAAATGTATTAATGGTTTTTGATGGCATTTAATGTTTGCCAATTTTATGTTTTATGGTTGGAAGCCACCCTGAGCCCCTTCGGGGAGAGAGGATGTGTTAAAAATAAACTTTTATTGTTATTATTTTATCACCCATCACAGGCTTTAGGGCCTGTGTAGAAGGACCCTAACTGAGACCCAAGACCTCTATGGCTGAGCATTTTAAAGCCCCCCCCCCAACCAAACTAGTTTATCATACCCTGTTTCCCCTAAAATAAGACATCCCCAGAAAATAAGACCTAGTAGAGTTTTTGCTGAATTGCTAAATATAAGGCCTCCCCCGAAAGTAAGACCTAGCAAAGGTTTTGTTTGGAAGCATGCCCGCCGAGCAGAACACCAGAGCATGCAGAATCGGTAAATGTACGTACGATAGAGTGTTGTACATGGAAATATTGGTAGTAACAAGAAATTCTTGATAGGATTCACAGTTTGTCTGGTTATGCTGGTTTGTGATGACAACTACTGTACAGTATATAATAAATGTTCATTTTTTGTTCAATAATAAATGTGAATTCTTCTTCATGGAAAAATAAGACATCCCCTGAAAATAAGACCTAGTGCATCTTTGGGAGCAAAAATTAATATAAAACACTGTCTTATTTTCGGGGAAACACGGTAGCTGCCACTTTCTGTTTCCATTCCTAAAATAGCAATTCTGAGAAATCTGCTTTATTGACCCCGTACCAGGACATTAGAGCTGTGTAAATGTTTTAAAGATCACCTAAATGTACTCTGCAAATTTGCACTGAATTGCACTGTGTGTTTTATAGGAGGGACTTTTAAATATAATTCAGCCATGTCCTTGTAAGCCATCACACGAACACACACTGTACATCAACAAACTGTTGTATGCAATTCAATTGTGTACTAATTGTAAACCATCAAGATAAAGCAAGAGAAAGAGAGTTCAATCCAGGAACAGAATCCTTTAAAATTTTACAGTTTACATGTCTCTAGGACTGACTAGGGCTGGATATAGGCTGGCATATAAAACCCAGATTATCTGCTTTGAAAGGGGTTATGTGTATTGTATATATCTTGGCATTGTTGTGTGTAATTTTGTAAGATGTGGGACATGGAGGTGGGGTATAAATAAAGGTTTATTATTATTATATTTATTATACTAGCTGTGCCCGGCCACGCATTGCTGTGGCGAAGTATGGTGGTATGGGAAATAAAATATTGAGGAAATGGTGGTCGTTAAGGTAAAGGGTAAACGGTTTCCCCTGACATTAAGTCCAGTCGTGTCTGACTCTGGGGGTTGGTGCTCATCTCCATTTCTAAGCCGAAGAGCCAGCGTTGTCTGTAGACTCCTCCAAGGTCATGTGGGATGACTGCATGGAGCAGCGTTACCTTCCCGCCGGAGCAGTACCTATTGATGCACTCACATTTGCATGTTTTCGAACTTCTGGGTTGGCAGAAGCTGGGGCTAACAGTGAGGGCTCTCTCTGCTCCCCCAATTCAAACCTGCGGCCTTTCGGTCCAAAAGTTCAGCAGGTCAGCGCTTTAACACGCTGCGCCATCAAGGGATATTATTTCCTAAAGGTTCTGAATATACAATATTTCTGATTGGGTTTTTTTTTTTTGTCTTTTGTATGAATGCTGCAATTAGGGGAAATGATTAGAATGTAATGGCTTTGCAGCTTTAAAGCCTGGCTGTTTCCTCCGTGAGTGAATTTTTTGTTGGGAGGTGTTAACTGGCCCTGATTGTTTCCTGTCTGGAATTCCCTTGTTTTCAGAGTGGTGTTGTTTGTGATATTTTATGTGCTTCTACTGTCTGTGGCCCTGAGAAAACAAAGGATTTGCCAGACATTGATGATGGGAATACTTTGTTGGGAAGTGTTAGCTGACCCTGATTGTTTCCTGTGTGGAATTCCCCTGTTTTCAGAGTGTTGTTCTTTATTTGGTGTTATGATTTTAGAGATTGTATTGTTCTATTTTATTATACCACATTAATTTTTATATATTGTGATTTTAGTGTTTTTGAATACTTGGAGCCAGATTGTATTCATTTTCACGGTTGACCGCAACACAATAATAATAATAATAATAATAATAATAATAATAATAACAATAATAGTAATGATAGTAATAATAATGACTTTGGTAGTACACAGTGCTTCACTCCCTTCTCAGCTTCCTTTCTGGAAGAATCCTTTCTTGGGAGGTGTTAGCTGGCCCTGATTGTTTCCTTTGTGGAATTTCCAATTTCCCTGCTTTCAGACTGTTGGTCTTTATTTACTGTCCTGGTTTTAGAGATTATATTGTTCTGCATTTTTCTATCCCAGTAATTATTTCATATTAAAGTAGAATCTCATTTATCCAACATTCGCTTATACAATGTTCTGGATTATCCAACGCAGCCTGCCTTTTCATAATCAATGTTTTTGTAGTCAGTGTTTTAAATTCATTGTGATATTTTAGTGGTAAATGTGCAAATACAGTACAGTAGAGTCTCACTTATCCAACATAAACAGGCTGGCAGAATGTGGGATAAGCGAATATGTTGGATAATAAGGAGGCATTAAGGAAAAGCCTATTAAACATCAATTAGGTTATGATTTTACAAATAAAGCACCAAAACATCATGTTAGACAACAAATTTGGCAGAAAAAGTAGTTCTATATGCAGTAATGGTATGTAGTAATTACTGTATTTATGAATTTAGCACCAAAATATCACGAAATATTGAAAACATTGACTCCAAAAATGCATTGGATAATCCAGAATGTTGGATAAGCGAGTGTTGGATAAGTGAGACTCTACTGTAATTACTACATAGCATTACTGTGCATGGAACTACCTTTTCTGTCAAATTTGTTGTATAATATGATGTTTTGGTGCTTAATTTGTATAACGATTACCTAATTTGATGTTTAATCAGCTTTTCCTGAATCCCTTCTTATTATCCAACATATTCACTTATCCTGCCGGCCTGTTTATGTTGGATAAGAGAGACTCTACTGTATATTGATAATCTTATATTATCTGCTTAGAACTGGATTATATGAGGCCCCTTCTTCACAGCTGTATAAAATGCAAACTGAAGTGTATTATATGGTCGTGTGGAGTCAAGATAATCCATGCAAAGCAGATAATATAAAATTATAAATGGGTTATATAGCTGTGTGGAAGGGCCTTGAGTCTACACTGCCATATAATCCAGTGCAAATTAGATAATCTGTGGAAGAAGCCTAAGTAAGGCCTAAATCTGCCTGTCCCCTAACTGAACCCTGGCTGTCCCTTGGCTGAGTTGGTTGCTAGGAGACCAAGTGGGCAGAGATTAGCCCTCTAAACTGGCAGCAATTTGATAAAAACAATTATTGCTCTCCCTCTAATTAGGACTTTATTTTTCTATTCTTTTTGTTGTATCAACCTAGTGGCATGGATGATGGGTTGTGTTGTCAAATTTCGAGGTTGGGGGGCCTGTAGTTTTGTTGTTTTCTGGGTCGCCGTGATGCCATCACTCATTTATATATATAGATGGCAGTGTGGAGTCAGACCCCTTCTACACTACCATATAAAACCCAGAGTATCTGCTTAGAACTGGATTATATGGCAATGTGGACTCATATAATCTAGTTCAAAGCAGATAATGTGGATTATCCTATTACTTACTTGCTTACTTAGGCAATCCCTCGTAGCATGAGGATGATAGCCCTCCAAGTGTAGTGTCTTGGGGGTGCATCTGTAGGTGGCTGAAGAGATCTATTCTTGAGCTGCATGTTCTTCCACAGTGAGGACATCAGTTTCCAGACAGAAGGCAGTCCCGGTCAGGATTGGCTTGACACGCCTTCCTCTTGGCAGGTCTCTCCCTTAAGCCTTCCATTTGTGCCTCTTCGAATTCTGCAGCACTGCTCATCACAGCTGATCTCCAGTTAGACTCCTCAAGCGCCAGGGCTTCCAAGTTTTTGGTGTCTATGTTTTTAAGGTTGGCTTTAAGCACATCTTTAAATCTCTTTTCCTGTCCACCAATATTACATTTTCTATTCTTGAGTTGGGAGTATAATAACTGCTTTGGAAGACAGTGATTGGGCATTAGGACAACATGGCCAGTCCAGCGGAGTTGATGGTGCAAGAGCGTCACTTCAGTGCTGGTGGTCTTTGCTTCTTCCAGCATGCTGACATTTGTCTGCCTGCCTTCCCAAGAGATTTGCAGGATGTTTTGGACACAACGGTGATGGAATCCTTCCAGGAGTTGAGTGTGATGTCTGTAGACAGTCCATCTTTTGCAGGCGTATAGCAGGGTTAGGAGGACAATAGCTTTATAAATTTATTTATTTATTTACAACATTTCTACCCTTCGTTTCCCACCTGAGGGGACTCAATGCAAAATTGGGCAAAATTCAGTGCTCAAACCAAATTTTAATAAGATCAAACAGCACAATTAAATTAATTAAATACGAATAAAAACATTATACAAAGCTTAAAAACATATGCCGGTAAATATTTAAGTCCATTCATCCAGTTACCTCGCACATAAACCTTATTTTGGACAATGTCAAATCATAGTGATTATTCATTAAATGCTTGCGCACATAGCCACATCTTTAAGTTTTTCCTAAAGCCCAGAAGAGTCAGGGCCTGCCGAATGTTACTAGGGAGGGCATTCCACAGCCAAGGAGCCACCACTGAGAAGGCCCTGTCCCTCGTCCCCACCAGCCGTGCTTGCAAGGCAGGTGGGACCAAGAGCAGGGCCTCCCCAGATGCTCTCAGGGTTCTTGATGGCTCAGAGGAGGAGATCAGTTCAGACAGGTAAGTTGGACCAAAACCATTTAGGGCTTTATAGGTCAAAATCAGCACTTTGAATTGGGCTCGGTGGCATATTGGCAGCCCTTGGAGCTGTCATAGCAGAGGAGTAGTATGCTCCCTGTATGCCGCCCCAGTTATCAATCTGCCCGTTGTACTAACTGAAGCTTCCTGGCCGTCTTCAAAGGCAACCCCATGTAGAGTGCATTGCAGTAATCCAAATGGGATGTAACCAGAATATGGACTACCATGGCCAAGTCAGACTTCCCAAGGTATGGGCGCAGCTGGCACACAAGTATTAATTGTGCAAATGCTTCCCTGGCCACCGCCGAAACCTGGGGTTCCAGGCTCAGCAATCAATCCAGGAGAACACCAAAGCTGCGAACCTGTGTCTTCAGGGGGAGTGTGACCCCGTCCAACACAGGCTGTAACCCTATGCCCTGTTCGGACTTACAGCTGACCAGGAAGACTTCTTTCTTGTGTGGATTCAATTTCAATTTGTTCACCCCTCATCCTGTCTGACACAGTGGAGTGACAGAGCTGGACATCATCTGCATTCAGATGACACTGCACTCAGAAACTCTGGATGATCTCTCCCAGTGGCTTCATGTATATGTATATGAACAACATGGGAGACAGTACTGAACCCTGCAGGTTCCCACAAGACAATGGTTGTGGGGCCGAGCAGGTGTCCCCCAGTGACACCATCCAGGGACGACCTTCCAGGAAGGACCAGAGCGACTGCAGAACAGTACCTCCAAGCCCCATTCCTGCAAGGCATCTCAGAAGGATACCGTGGTCAACGGTATCGAAGGCTGCTGAGAGGTCCAGCAGAACCAGCAGGGTCACACTCCCCCTGTCCAGCTCATCTACTGTGCAGATCATCTACTAAGGCGGCCAAGGCTGTCTCAGTGCCAAGTCCCGGCCTAAAGCCAGACTGAGCCAGATCTAGATAATCATTGTCTACCAAGAATGCCTGAAGTTGTGTGGTCACCACACATTCCATGACCTTGCCCAAAAAGGGGAGATTGGAAATAGGCCGATAGTTGTCCAATTGAGTGGGGTCCAGTGATGGCTTCTTCAACAGCAGTTTGACCACAGCCAATTTAAGACTTGCTGGAAATTTGCCTTCCCGAAGGAAGGCATTCACCACCATCTTCACTCATTCCACCATACCCCTCTGGCTTCCTTCACCAGCCAGGATGAGCAGGGGTCTAGGATGCATGTGGTAGCCCTCACCTCTCCAAGCACCTTGTTCACATCCTCAGGCTGCACCAGCTGAAAAGAATCCATGACTGACCAACCAAGGGTGCATCTGAATTAATATACAGTAGAGTCTCACTTAAGGAGCCTCCGGTGGTGAAGTGTGTTAAAGCGCTGAGCTTGCAGACTGAGAGGTCCCAGGTTCAAACCCAGGGAGCAGAGTGAGCGCCCGCTGTTAGATCCAGCTTCTGCCAACCTAGCAGTTCGAAAACATGCCAATGTGAGTAGATCAATAGGTACCCCTCTGGCGGAAAGTTAACAGGGCTCCATGCAGTCATGCCAGCCACATGACCTTGGAGGTGTCTACGGACAGCGCCGGCTCTTCGGCTTAGAAATGGAGATGAGCACCACACCCCAGAGTCAGACATGACTGGACTTAACGTCAGGGGAAAACCTTTACCTTTACCTACCAAGTAAAATAGAACTAAAATATGCATGTTTGGACAATGTGAAAAAAATACACTTTAATCACTGCAGAGAAACGTGAAAAATATGTTTACATTAAGACAACTGCATTCATGTCTCAATCACTAACATTAGGCACAGTGCATATCCAAACAGCTATATACAAATTTACATGGAAGGAAAAATGCTTGCAACCCAATAACCAGGGGTGCATCTACATGCATTAATTCTACAGTGCAGATGTGCCCTAGAATGAACAAGATTACTATTTGTATCATGAAAAATAAAAACAAAATAAACTACTTTCCATGTCCTATCAAAGAATGCTGCAGTTCTTGATACTGGGGGGTGAATCTACACTGATCACTTATCCCAGGGCCAGAACAGAATGGTGAATGTGAATCAGGCCCTGCACAGTTTAGACCACCACCTCTAATGGCTGTCACTCCTAATCAACCCTGAACCAACCCTCACCTCCCCTTCTCCTTGTCACAGTGTAAACAGTTGTGAGGTGAAAAAAAAGTAAATTTAACAAGTTCACTTACTTTACTAGAGATTACAATGAATCTATGGCCCCATCTACACTAATGCCATTTCAAACTACATTATATGATCAGTGTAGACCAGACATGGGAAAGTGTGCCCATGCCTGATGTAGACTCATATAGCGCAGTTCAATATAGCAGTGTAGATGGGACCTTTGAAGTCTAGAGGAAATAAAGTTGTTCTAAACCTTCCTGAAAACTACACTTTAATTTCTTATAAGTAATACTTTTCATGATGAATAAGGAATATGTCATATTCACTGTTCACCCAAAAACCCACATACAAACACATGTAACACAATTTTGGGTTATAAATGTCATTTCATAATTGATTTTGTCATAAAAACATGCAAAAAGTTTATTAAACTGGAAAAACCTTGTTTTTGCGAGACATCCTGCAGCAGATTTTGCTATAGTTTTTCAATGAATATCTCATCGAGTCTCAACCAATTCAACATAATTTGTAGCAGCCACAAAAACAAAGTTTCTAAAGTATAACAACTAATTTCAAAGTAAATACCACTCTATTAAACAGAAAATAACACTTTCAAACCTGGACCAGCATTTTCTTTAAAATTTTGTTATGTAGTGTTATTATTTCTTCCTCCTTTTCAGAGAAACAGAAGGAAGTTGTGTCACCATGACTCTGCCTGTGCTTTTCTTGACCTTTGAGCACCCCTAATATGTTGCAAGCCTCCTTGCATCCCACCTAGGAAAGAAATATGGGATATAAATACATAGAAATTGACTTGATGCCAGATATTCATCAGATCACATCTGATCTTGAAAGATAAGCAAGGTCTACTCCGGTTAGTATTTAGATCAGAGACCACCAATGATTACCAAATGTTGTAAGCTAGAGGAAGGAACTAGCAAAAACACCACCGAGTATTCTTTGCCTAAGAAAGCCCTATAAAATTCATGAGGTTGCTTTAATCACAGGCAACTCCTGCCTGAGCTAGCTGAGGTGGTCTCAGGCCTGGCATTGGAGTCCCAACGGCTCATAGTGTGGGGGGACTATGTCCATGCTGAGACCAACCTTTCAGGTGCAGCTCAGGACTTCATGGCCTCCATGGCAACCATGGGGCTGTCCCAATTAGTAACAGGCCCTACACACAGTGCGGGGCACACACTGTCAGGGATGGGAGGAAGGTGGCGGTGTGGAGGAGCTCACCATCGCTCCGTTGCCATGGACCGACCATCACCTGATCAGGTTTAGACTTACTGCACCCCCTAACCTCTGCAGGGGTGGTGGACCTACTAAAATGGTCTGCCCCAGGAGACATATGGATCCAGAAGGATTCCTGATGGCTCTTGGGGAGTTTCTCGCCTCCTTGGCGGGTGATCCTGTTGATGCTCTGGTCTCTCTCTGGAATGGAGAGATGACTAGGGCAATAGACACGATTGCTCTGGAGCATCCCCTCTCGAGTAACCGAGCTAAACCAGCTCCTTGGTTCACTGAGGAGCTGGCAGCGATGGGGCAAAAAAAGAGGGAACTAGAGTGCGTGTGGCAATCAGAGTACAACGAGTCAGACCAAACACTACTATGTTCCTATCTCAGGACATAGAGAGCTTACCTTGCGGCCAACATTGCATCCGCAAAGAACCATCCAGCAGCGCTGTTTCAAGTTATCAGAGGGTTGTTAACTCCCACCACTCTAGGTGGGATCCCTGATAACTCAGCAGCCTGCTGTGAAGCATTTGCTTGGTTCTTTGTGAACAAAGTTGCTCTGATCCGCTCCAACTTTGATGCCATTATTAACGGCAGTCTCTGAGGATGTAACGAGAGCACCTGTTTGTCCAGTTTTTTTGGATTCATTTCAATTGGTTGAGCTTGAGGATGTGGACAAGATCCTTGGAGAGGCAAGACCAACCACATGCATCCTAGACCCCTGCCCATCCTGGCTGGTGAAAGAAGCCAGAAGGGGTTTGGCCAAGTGGGTGAAGGTGGTGGTGAATGCCTCCATCCAGGATGGAAAGTTTCTAGCGAGCCTAAAAATGGATGTAATCAAGCCGCTGTTGAAGAAGCCATCACTGGATCCCACTCAATTTGGTAACTTTCTGCCTATTTCCAATCTCTCCTATCTGGGCAAGGTCTTAGAACATGTGGTTGCCTTGCAGCTCCAGGGATTCTTAGTTGACACTGATTTTCTGGATCTGGCACAGTCTGGCTTTAGGCCGGTACATGGTACCGAGACAACCTTGGTTGCCTTAGTCGATAATCTTCACCAGGAGTTGGACAGGGGAAGTGTGTCCCTGCTAGTTCTGCTGGACCTCACAGTGGCCTTCGATACCATTGACCATGGTATCCTTCTGGGACACCTCGCGGGGATGGGCCTTGGAGGTACTGTCTTACAGTGGCTCCACTCACTCCTGGAGGGTCGGTCCCAGATGATGTCATTGAGGGAAGCCGCCCTGAGTCCCCTGTTGGGTGAGAAGGGCAGGATACAGATGCTGAAATAAATAAATAAATAAATAAAGTTAAAGGCACACAACATTTTAGAGATTAAACTGTGTTCCTCGCTGCAGGATGTTGTCCTCATCCCAGTCCAGTTTGATAGTTGTGACCTTTTTAAAACAGATGTGCCGTCAAGGAACTAGAAGTGTATATTTCACCTAGGTGTAGCATTCTTTCAGTCCAGTAGTCCAACATGTCATTAGTTTAAGATTCTCAGTGCCCTTCCATCTGTTAGAGATTTTGCTTATGCTTCTAAAATTTCCTTTATGTCCCCCTACATCCATAGTCTCTCCACAGTGGTTAAAAGTGCTCTAAGAAGGACTGCATATAGTAAACATTCAAGTTTGGGGCTCTTTGCATATTTATACTGAGATAGTATGGCCAAATTTGTTTATATATTTATTAACTTTGTTCATGGAACCCCTGGTGGTGCAGTGGGTAAACTGCTGAGCTACTGAACTTGTTGACCAAAAAGTCGATGGTTTGAATTCGGGGAGTAGGGTGAGCTCCCACTGTTAGCCCCAGCTTCTGCCAACCTAGCAGTTTGAAAACATGCAAATCTGAGTAGGTCAATTAGGTACCGCTCCAGTGGGAAGATAACGACACTCCATGTGGTCATGCTGGCCACATGACCTTGGAGATGTCTACAGATAATGCCAGCTTTTCGGCTTAGAAATGGAGATGAGAACCAACCTGTGGAGTCGACATGACTAGACTTAATGTCAGGAGAAAACCTTTACCTTTACCTAACTTTGTTCATACACCACCCTTCTCCCTGTGAGGACTCAAGGTGACTAACAATCCCACATTTTGGTCATAGTTTTAAAAAGGACAATACCAAAATTGCAAATCTTTCTGGTTATATGTTTTGGTGGACCGAACTGTGTGGGCCATATCACTTGCTCTATGCCAGCGGTTCTTGACCTCCTTTCTCAAAACTCTTGAAAGTTCTGAAAGACCATTAAAAGCATATATTGTTTGTGGCCTGGGCTTGGCCCCATGTAAGCCACCCCGAGTCCCTTCGGGGAGATGGGGTGGGGTATAAAAATAAAATTATTATTATTATTATTATTATTATTATTATTAAGGCAAGGCTCTGTCCTTTCTCAAAACTCTTGAAAGTTCTGAAAGACCATTAAAAGCATTCTCGTGATTTTCATTTCCATAGCACACAAAAAGCATCTCACCAATTATTCTGATGAATAGGATAGGCACATGGGTCAAGCTGTATGAGATCAAAAGTTCAGCTAGTCAAGAAGTTTGTTTCTAAAAGTGGATATTTTCAAACTGTGCATATTGAATCTATGCTTTGCCTACAGGTATATAATTTACCTGCAGGCTTATAATGCTGAGCCCTGATAAAATACCATACAATTAGATCAAGTAAGGTATGAAGAAGATCCTGTTCCGCATGTGCATTGATTACACAACAAGATTGAATTATTTCCCAAATACCTTGTTTCAAAGTCATTTTGTATCTTTTTTGGCCTTGCTGCCTGAAATATTGGAGTCTCACAAAAACAGGCAGGGAAAGGGATGTATGCCGAACCCATTAGAGCAGGCACGGGCAAACTTGGGCCCTCCAGGTGTGTTGGACTTCAACTCCCACAATTCCTAACAGTTGGTAAACTGGTTGGAATTTCTGGGAGTTGAAGTCCAAAACAACTGGAGGGCCCAAGTTTGCCCATGCCTGCATTAGAGATATATTATATATATTTTATTATATATATATTAGACATACACACACATACACATACACACACACACACACACACACAGTAGAATCTCACTTATCCAAACTTCACTTATCCAAGCTTCTGGATAATCCAAGCCATTTTTGTAGTCAATATTTTCAATATATCATGATATTTTGGTGCTAAATTCATAAATACAGTAATTACAACATAACATTACTACGTATTGAACTAATTTTTCTGTCAAATTTGTTGTATAACATGATGCTTTGGTGCTTAATTTGTAAAATTATAACCTAATTTGATGTTTAATAGGCTTTTCCTATGGATGAGGAGAAACAAGCTGAGGATCAATCCTGACAAGACAGAGGCCCTCCTGGTCAGTCGCTCGTCAGATCGGGGTATTGGGTGGCAACCTGTGCTGGACGGGGTTGCACTCCCCCTGAAATCACAGGTCCGCAGTTTGGGGGTCCTCCTGGATTCAGCGCTGACGCTTGAAGCGCAGGTGTCGGCGGTGGCCGGGAGGGCTTTTGCACAACTCAAACTTGTGTGCCAACTGCGACCATACCTCGTGAAGTCTGACTTGACCACGGTGGTGCATGCCTTAGTTACCTCTAGACTGGACTACTGTAATGCGCTCTACGTGGGGCTTCCCTTGAAGACGGCCCGGAAGTTACAGCTGGTCCAACGTTCGGCCGCCAGACTAATAACGGGGGCGAGTTACAGGGAGAGATCTACTCCCCTGTTTAAGGAGCTCCACTGGCTGCCGTTCATCTTCCGGTCCCAATTCAAGGTGCAGACCATCATTTATAAAGCCCTAAACGGTTTGGGACCCGCCTACCTTTGTGACCATATCTCCTACCATAAACCTACCCGACCTCTCCGATCATCAGGGGAGGCCCTCCTGTCGCCACTAACTATATCTCAGGCTCGCCTTGTAGGAACAAGTGAGAGGGCCTTTTCTGCGGTGGCCCCTCGCTTGTGGAACTCATTGCCCATTGAAATCAGGCAAGCCCCCACCCTTTTAGCCTTCAGGAAAGATTTAAAAACATGGCTCTTCCGGTGTGCTTTCGGAGAGTAAATGTTCTATGCTACACCCCCCCCCCCCCCCCGATATTTATCCTCTAGACTGGTTCACTATCTGATGTCCCGTCCCTCGAGGTTTTATTCTGATCCCTTTCTCACCCAGAGTTTTAATTTTTAATCTAGTTTTTAAATGTAGTATTCATGCGGCCCGCTCGTGTTATATTGCTGTTTTGATCTTATGTTGTACTGTGTGATGACTCATGGGCCATGTAGTCCCGTTCCTAACACTGTTGTGACAGATGAAGAGGAAAACTTCGGTTTCCCACCGTTTCAGCCAGAATTGGAGCTTTTTCAGCCAGAATTGGAGCCCTTGCACCTGCAGGAGACTTGCCTTCCAGAAGTCTGCCAAACAAGCCTTGAGCCGAAATCTCCCCCATTTTCTCGCCGCGATTATTATAAACAACAGAAAGGCGCTCAGGAGGCTTCTCGCAGGAGCGCTAGGATTGCTGCCAGGCATTCAGATGATTAAGCCTGCTTCCCATGGGAAACTTTAGGGAGTCATGCATCTGGACACAGAGAATGGCTTTCGGTTCTGGTTCCCCAGAGAATTGTTCTTTGGCGGGGAAACGAGACCCTATTTAGGTGTTTTGCCCACGTAGGAATCTTGCGGAGTCAATTCGTCAGCTTCGGGAGTAGGTTGTGTGTGGACTTCGCTACTCCCGCGTCCAAGCCCTTTGTTCCCGTTTCCAGCCTCGCCTTGCTTCCCAGGACCTTGTCTTGCTCCACGGACCTTGCCTTGCTTCCCGGACCTCGCCACGAATTTACCACGGATCCTGTTCTTGCTCCTCGTTTCTTGTTGCCTTGAAATAAGCCTAGTGTTCCAAGAATCAAGTTCTGCTTCCTAGCCTTGCTTAAGTTTCATGGACTAAAGGACCTTGTCATCTCCCCTCACTTTGCTTGGCAAAGTGAGTGTTTCGGTTACTGGATTACAACTTTGGACCTTAATATTTTATATTGGACATTGTTTCTTTGGACTAATTTTGACCTTTCCTGAAAGGTCTACTTCTGGACTATTTTCTACACTGGCTTTTATTAACTTTATATATTTCTACAATAAAGATATTAGATAGATTCTGGCCTCTGTGTTTGGTTATTGGTGCTCTGCAGCCTGGGTCCTGACATACTGTTTATTTTATGTAATGTATTATTTAATTGTATTATGTTATGGTTTATTGTATTGTCTTGGGCATGGTCCCATGTAAGCCGCCCCGAGTCCCCATTGGGGAGATGGTGGCGGGGTATAAATAAAGTTTTATTATTATTATTATTATTATTATTATTATTATTATTATTATTATTTCCTTAATCCCTCCTTATTATCCAAGATATTCGCTTATCCAAGCTTCTGCTGGCCCGTTTAGCTTGAATAAGTGAGATTCTACTGTATATATATGTGAGAGATGTGGGTAGTTGAATTTGTGGATATGGAAGGCAGATAGTATAAGTCTTGCAAGCGTCCATGAAGTGATGTAAAGATGTATCTCAGACCTATATGTTCTCCATCCTGGATGCAAACCCTTAATTTTTAATAGAACAAACCCAGGTACCCTGCTTAAGGAACTCCCAGTGGCATAATGTGTTAAACCCTTGTGCCGGCAGGACTGTTGTCCAACAGGTCAGAGCTTTGAATCCAGGGAGAGCAGGGTGAACTCCCTCTGTCAGCTCCAGCTCCATGCAGGGACATGAGAGAGCCTCCCACAAGGATGGTAAAACATCAAAACATCCGGGCATCCCCTGGGCAACGGCCAATTCTCTCACATCAGAAGTGACATGCAGTTTCTCAAGTTGCTCCTGACACGAAAAAAACGTAGCCTGCTTTCATCATCTTTTAGTATCTGTGAAATATTTCTTAGGAAACATAGAATCATAGAAGCTACTACACATGAAACATGCGTACCAGGCTTGCAAAACATTCACTTCTCATTTTTTTAAGATTGTATATGTTCAACCCCCTTGAGGTTTTGTTAACATTCTGCTATTAATTGTTTGAGTATAAAGATGGACCAAAATGGAAGCAGACAAGAACTTGATCCTGAGAGAAGCAAAAATGAAGCTGGCACACCTCAAGGTACTATTCTTCATGTTCTGCTCCTTGTGAGTTTAGATGGAGTGAGCTCAGGAACTCTTACTATGCATTAGCTTAGGGAGGAGAGCTTTTTATGGGTTTTTATGGGTTTGTGTGTGTGTGTGTGTCAGGAGCAACCGGAGTTGCTTCTAGAGTGAGAAAATTGGCCGTCTGCAAGGACGTTGCCCAGGGATGCCCGGATGTTTTGATGTTTTACCATCCTTGTGGGAGGCTTCTCATGTCCCTGCATGGAGCTGGAGCTGAGAGAGGGAGCTCATCCACGCTCTCCCCGGGTGGGATTCGAACCTGGCAGCTTTCAGGTCAACAACCCAACCCTCAAGTCATGAGGCTTTTATCCCCTAGGCCACCGGAGGCTCCTGTTTTATGCGGTCATTTTATAATAAAATAAAATAGAAAAAGTAAAATGACCCCGTAAAAAGTTTTATGGGGTCATTTTATTTTTTCTATTTTATTTTATTATACTTGTGAATGTTTTTTAAAATGTATATACACGTGTGGGAAAGTCCTGCCTCTTAATGGGGAGGGGATGGCCATACACTCACCTGTGCCAAAGTGCTCTTAGCGTGGGCAGGAATCCCCATTCCCCTCTCCAAAGCAATGCCCTGTCATTTCTGAGCACAATGGAGATAAAAGAAGCACCCAGGAATAGCAAGGAAGCTGTTTCTGCCATTTGGGGGCATTAAATGGGGTGCAAGGAAACACTGTCACCCACTTCCTAAGCCTCGGGAGTGTGGGATAGATCTGGGGATGTTGCCTGGGATCATGAATGATGATCCCAGGGGCAGTCCCCATACCCGCAAAGATCTGGACTTTTAAGAAAAATCCAGATCTTTGCAGGTATTTTTAACCCAAGTGTAAACCAAATTAAACGGCTTACCCCAGGTTGTCCCACATTGGCCAAGGGCATCATTTGGATGCATTTTCTGGTAATGTAGATGGGCCCTTGGACTACAGTTCTTCGTATTCTTCTCCATCAGCTATTCTGTTCTATCAGCTCAAGCTAATGGGAGAGGCAATTCAATAACATCTGTAGAACTACATTTTGCCCACTCCTGATATACAAAACAGAGTTTTTCCTCTCTGTTCCTACTTACAGGCTTATGATTAATCCTTAGTACATGCTTCAGTTACATCCTGTCTGGATTACTATAACACACTCTATGTGGAGCTGCCTTCAAAAAGTGTTCAGAAACTTCAGCTGCTCCAAAGAGCTGCAACCAGATTGCTCACTGGAGCTGACTTCAGGGAGCTGACAAATCTCCTGTTGCAACAGCTCCACTGGCTGCCAGTGCTGTTTATGACCTTTAAATCTCTATACAGCTCAGGTCCAGGCTATTTGGCTAATTGCATCTCCTTGTACCTGTCTGAGTCCTAAGATTTTCAGGAGAGGCTCTTTTCTCAGTCCCATGTCCATTGCAACCTCAGGCGGTAGGGACACAAGTGAGGGCCTTCTTGGTTTTGAGCAGTGGTTCTCAGTCAGATCTGGTAGGCATTTCCATTGTCCCCAGATGTTTTGGCCTTCAACTCCCAGAAATCCTAACAGCTGGCAAACTGGCTGGGATTTCTGGGAGTTGTAGGTCAAAACACCTGGGGACCCACAGGTTGAGAACCACTGGTTTTGAGCATTTTAGCTGTTTATTTTTAATACCATTAATATTTAATTCTATTTAAATGTTTGTATGTTTTTTGGATTTTAAATTGTATTGTATTTGTTTTACTATAAGCCACTTTGAGTTTCCGTTTGGAGAAAAAAGTGGGGTATAAATAAAAATATTAATTAAAAATGTAACTAGCAGTAAGCAGTGTTCAGCAACCACAATAGGACTTCATCTGTGACTATGCTACAGTTTGATATTCAGTCCCACCTGAATATCTATCATTTGCAAGAGCAAGAGTGTGACAAAATGCTTGGGACAGCCATGTCCAAAATCCAGTCTGGGGGTTAAATGTGACCCCTGTTCAAATTTCCACTGGCCCTCTCTCTCCAGGCCTCTCTCCCTCCCTCCCTTGCTTCTTTATTTCTTTCCTTCCTCTCTCACTTCCTTGACCTCCTCCCTCCCTCCCTCCCTCCCTCCCTCCCTCCTTCCTTCCTTCCTTCCTTCCTTCCTTCCTTCTTGGGGATCAGGGCCCCGGAAAAATTGATCTCCCCAGGAGGAGAGAAAGAGAGATGGTGGCTTCATGAGTCCTTTCGCCCTGATTACTCTAGTCAACAAATGTTTGGGAATGTTTTGTTTCCTCTACAATTTTGGGTGGACTAAATAGATTTTAACATGTTGAACACAACTATTTATTTATTTATTTACAGTATTTATATTCTGCTCTTCTCACCCCGAAGGGGACTCAGGGCAGATCACAGAACATACATATGTGGCAAACATTCAATGCTGTTTACACACTGACAGGACAGACAATTATACAGAGAAAGAGGTATACAGTATATGGCTTTCCCATCTTCGGCATCTTGGAGGCTTGTGCTCAGTTCCGGCCATGGGGGGCGGGGGTATCTGTCACTTCATCTCCCTACCAAAGAGCTTTGTTTGTGAACTTTCCTACTTGGTTGAATTGATGGCATTTTTCTGGCATTTCCTTATGGGTGCCTTAAAATACCTCCCTGCTTTTAAGCGGTAGCTATTTATCTACTCACATTTTGCTTTCAAACCTCTAGGTAGGCGGAAGCTGGGCTAAAGGTCAGGAGCTCACCCTGACATAGGCTTCGAACTATCAACCTTTTGGCTGACAAGGTTTACTGCAGCTGGTGGTTTAACCTGCTGTGCTAAAACCTGGCCCTACTATGTATTTGTTATGTCTGTATCATGTACAGTTTTTCCAGAAAAAGGCAATTTATTATTATTATTATTATTATTATTATTATTATTATTATTATTGATACCCCTTAACATTAAAACGTTAGCATGCAATTTAAAATATGCAAATATACAAACATTACAACAGAATTAAATATAAACAGTATTAAAAATTCAGTTAAAATCTATTAAAACATAATTAAAGTTAAAAACTACAGCATAAGCATAGCTGTATGTCTATAGCAGCATATGCTATGGCAGTAATGGCTTCTTTATTTATCGTGTCAGAAGTGACTGAGGGAACAGTTGTAATGTATTTGAAAAGACAGACAAAGTTTAAAGCTTGGCATTATACTAAATGTTCTATGACCAGTAGCTGGCCACTTGGAGTGCCTCTGGCATTGCTATAAGAGGGTCCTCCATTGTGCATGTGGCAGGGTTCAGACTGCATTGTAATAGATGGTCTGTGGTTTGCTCTTCTCCACACTAGCATGTCATGGACTCCACTTTGTAGCCCCATTTCTTTAGGTGGGCTCTGCATCTTATGGTGCCAAGTGCAGTCTGTTCAGTGCCTTCCAAGTCACCCAGTCTTCTGTGTGCCCACCCAGACACAGTAATGGTGTCATCAGGAAACAAAACTAAAAATGTTTTGCCACAGATTTTCATTTGTAATCACTTTCCAAGGCTTCCCAAATGAGTCCAACAATATTCACCGAAGATAGATGGATTCCACTTGCTATTTCTATTCTTTAAGGCTGTCCATACAACATGTTCTGCACTCTATAGAAGACCATCAAAGTGGCTATTCTTCATCACATCTTGGATTTGTGGGCCAATGAAAACACCTTCCAACAAAAAACCCCAAATTGTTCTTTGTACTATATATTGTATTGTTCTTTCATTTTAAAAAGAAATTGCACTACAAATAAGGCATATGCAGTATCCATATGAACGTGTTCATGGGTTTGTTTTTTTCCAAACTATAGTCTGGCCTCCCAAAAGGCTGAGGGACCATGAACTGGCTCTTGGACACCCCTGCCTTGGAGTATTGAGACCAGACACCCTTTCACACTGATAGCTATAGTGCTATGAGTGTGTTTTTCCTAATGTGGTTCCATCCTGCCATTTGTAACTTTTGGAGAGGTTTAGAATTTTCACTCAGTGAGTTCTACTGCTTCTCCAATTGTTAAAGCCCAGAGAATGAAGCCATGGCAGTTATATCATAGCACTGTGGTTGGTGTAGTGGGGCAAGTATCTTTCACTACTTGTGACAGCTTCTCTGGCAGAGAAAATGGATTGCAGGTTGAGCAACCCTTATTCAGAATTTCAGAATTCCAAAATTCAAAGTGCACCAAAAGTACTCCATGGAAAGCAATACGGAAAATTTTGAGATAGGGACACCTTTGTTTTCCTATGGTTCACTGCACACAATTTTTGTTTCACTTTGTATAAAATGACTTTCAGATTATGTGCATAAGATTATATAAAACAAAAATGAATTTCTTGCTTAAAACTGGGTCTCAGTTCCAAGACATTTCATTATACGCACACACACACATATATATATATGTCTGTGTATGTATAATAGATATTTTAAAAATCCAAAATACCCAAGTATCTTGGATAAGGAATCTGCAACAGTGGTTGTATTACTTCCCTTGACCCACAGAATCCACTATGATGGTGGGGATGCTTGAGGTATTTGTTTCAACATCTCTGTTTCTCCCGTTGTTATGAGCGCCTTTTCCAAAAAAAACTCCACAAAAAATGGTGTTAATACTGTGATCTTTTCTAGGAGACACTGGTCCAGTTTCGGCTGAGTTTTTAAAATTAATTTTCACAGCTCCTTTACTCTTCCTCTGGTGCAAAATCATCCTGGGACTTCTGCTGTTGGGAAGCATCGCTCTAAAAATGGCTGTGATTCTTCTCCTCTTCTCAGGTAAATTACTTATCCAGTTACAAATATGGGAATGTGGGAACCATTTCCCTTGCTCCATGTGAGTTCTAAAGTAGTATCAGACTTTTGACTTGTTATCCTTTTTGTTTTGAAGCTTCCCAGTGTAAAGACAAAAAGGCTGATCCTGTGTTGCTAGAGAAAATCCTTGATAAATCCTGTAGAGCTCCAGTATTTGGTAAGTGTTTGGTTTGATAAGTATGTGTGCTGTAACAACTTTTGCCACAATCCAGCTAAAATTCAGTGTTTTTAAAGTCCCAGCTATTTCAGTGAGAAAGATCAGCAGAGGCTTGAATCTCTCTCAGTGATTTTGTGTATATATACTTTCAAGTCACTCATTTACTTATGGCAATGGTTCCCAACCTGTGGGCTGCCACCCACTGGTGGGCCACGAGGCCTAAAATAAGGTCCGCAAAACATGCGGGGAAAGTCAGCTCTAGATGATTAAATATGGTTTTCTGTGGGCAAGCAGATGACGACTAGTGGATGGCATATGTTCTGTATCATAAACTAGAGCTAATGTGGTCTATTTAATCCCCAAATAACCAAACCAAATCTAAGGTTGACCAAAAATGGATTTGTAACCCTTTTGGTACTAATGTTGGAGAGTGGTCCCTGGTCAAAGTGGTCCCCGGTCAAAGAAAGGTTGGAAACTACTGACTTATGGCAACCCCAAGAATTTGTGAAAGATGTCTTAGGCAAGGATTATTTTGCAAATCCCTTCTTCTGAAATATAGGGTATTCACTGGTGATCTCCCATACAAGTACTACATAGAACTTGTTGGAGGTTGTAGATGTAAATAAATAGAAGCTTTACCAGTTTCTGAACCAAAATATGCCCTGCAGTGTAACAAAATGTCAATATCAATCACGTTTTATTGATTAGCCCATCGGCCGTATCAAAACATTTAACACATAGACATACATACAACATACAACCCGCGGTACAAAAGAAGCTAAAATAAACAAGCTGTTAACAAGATCCCATCCAAATCAAATATCTGCATCACCTTTACAGTTTACCCCAATTGCTTCCAAATATGCAGTTCTCAGCTGTGTTACTTTGAATAGGAAAAGGGCTGTTTTGTGTGTTATTTTAGGATTCTGGCCGGCCAACAAAAATGTTGTTTTAATATGTGGGTCCCAGTGTGTTTTGTGAACAGTATATGTGCAATATCCTCCACCTCGGATGTGCTACAAATACAAAATCGTTAGTTGTATGGAACTTGATTAAACCTTCCATATTTGACCATTGTATCCAGCTACTCAAATCGAGCTCTGGTAAATACCCTCCCTGAGGTGTTTAGGCATTTCTGTCTTCAAATATTGGGTTGTTTGGAAAGTATGTTTAAAGCGACTGAACCATTTCAATGAGCCCGCTTTATTGAGGGTAGCAATGTCTTTTTGGGCTTCTATATCCAGTACTTGTTGAGCAACTATTTTTGGGTCTAGTTCTTCTAAAAGATTTGTATACCAAATGGGAAATCCACAACTCTTAATGTATTTTGTCAGATGAACTAGCCAGGAGGTCTGATGTGGATTTTCTATCTGCTCTAACAGGCACAGTTTTGGTAGTCTATCATTTGCCATGGCAATCAGTTTTACCCAGTAGTTGTAGGCCCTGATTTTGGATAAGCCATCAACTGTATATACTCCCAGTTCTGCTCTTACTGCAGCAGCTATGGTCATTTTGTCCACTCCTAGAAAACTTCGCAGGTGCTGTGATTGTGATTGCTCTAATAATGGTACCTGGTTTAGACCCCAAACTACAGCTCCATATAAGAGCATGGGGGTAAACTTTGCATTATATACTTTAAGGAGTGGGTCTAAAGATCCTGGTTGGCTGTGATTTGTTAATTTAAGTAGTTGGTTTGCACATGCTCTTGCCCTGACTGAGCTCCTTTGATGATGTGATAGCCAAGAGCCGGTCTCAGAAAAAACGATTCCCAGGTACGTGAAGGTCCCAAATCGCACTTTCAGGAAGGTGTTTGTGTAAAGTGCTTTGATCAGTGCCAGCAGTCTAGGTTCCATATTGAGATCAGTTAATTTCTTCCATAACGTCTCTCTATTTACAGTATCAAATGCTGCACTGAGATCTATAAAGGCAGCATACAGTTGTTTCCATCTGCTGACATATTTTGCAATTGTATGATTTAAAACAAAGCAATTGTCAATGGTTGATCTACTCTGCCTGAAGCCAGCCTGTTCTTCAATGAGGATATGTTTTTCTTTTTCCCAGCACTCAGCCTTGCTTAGGAGATATCTGGCATATATCTTGGCCACAATATCAATTAGACTAATTGGCCTGTAGGAACCAGTGTCTATTTTGTTCCCTTTTTTTGTGCACGGGGACAACTATTGCCATCTTCCATCCAACTGGGATCTGGCAAATGTTATTTATGTGTGTAAATAAGCCTGCTATCAGAGGGGGCCACCAATCCAGATGTGTTTTAAATAGCTCAGCAGGTAAGTAATCTTCCCCTGGGGCTTTATTAGTCTTCAAGTTGTTTATGAAACATCTGATCTCATCTTCTGTTACTGGTGGCCAGAGGGGTAGAGCTTTTATTGATAAATCTTTACCTAGTGACTGTGTCTCTGTAGGTTCCGTAGGTTCTGTGCTGCCAAACAAGTGGGAGTAGTAATTTTCCCAGTTCTCTGTAGGGATAGGTATATCAAATGCAAATTTCCTTTCCTTTCAGGCTTGTATAGCAAGTAACAGTAACTTTACTTCAGTTCAAAAGATCAAACAGCGTATGTATGTGTGTGTGTGTGTGTGTGTGTGTGTGTGTGTGTGTGTGTATATATATATATATATATATATATATATATATATATATATATATCAGTCTCTCTGAAATCCTACAGAGAACAGAGAGAATAAACAGTTCTTTTAAACAGTCTTTAAATATGCCTCATTTGCCTCAGAAATAGTCAGGCTTCAGAGAGTTGGCAGCCATTTCCAGTCAGAGCTCTCTTCACTCTCTCAGGTGAAAGTGGCAGTTAAAACCGTTTCTGTCCGCAGCAAGTCAGAGACAGTAGCCAATCAGAATTCTGGCTCCTGGAACACTCAGCCGATCAGCTGCTGACACATCCCTTTCCAATCAACCCATTACATCATGGTGCCTTTTACAAATCCCCACAGAACTGACCATGCTTAACTTCCAAGGTCAGATGGGACATGAATCACATCTCCTTTGCACTGGACTATAGCCTTCTTTCTGTTGGAGGAAATATTTTAAATGCCTCCATTTGTGTATACTAGTCTTCTTACCAATATTTATTTCCAAATGTTTACTTCTGGAAGAAGTTGACCATAGACTCTTGCTGGAGGAGTCTACAAAGTTGTTCTCTTGAATTGTAAAAAAAAAAAAAGGTTTTCCCACTTTTGCAGGGGCCCTCTGTCCCTAACCCCAGGGAATGTGGAGGGATGCCTGCAATGTTTTTTAAGTTTTGTGGCAGCCAAAATGCATTTGCAAGACAAAAAAAAACTGGGTTCCACTTTTCAACTAATTTTGCTTTCTGGCAGATAAGTGAGGCTTCCTGTACCTGTCTGCAACTTCAATGCTAACAAATTCTTTTCCTTGTTATTCCACACCATTCTTCTTTTTTGTAGCTAATGTGAAGTTCGATCCAGATACTGCACATCATACAATTGCCATCTCTAAAGATTTAAAAAATATACCGTGGCAAAACTTGACATGGGCTGTGACAAACAACCCGAAAAGATTTGATTCCCACCCCTGTGTGTTGGGCCGAGAAGGATTCACCTCTGGAAGCCACTGGTGGGAGGTAGAAGTAGTCAAAGGCCACAACTGGGCACTGGGAGTTGCCAGAGAATCTGTGTCTCGGAAAGACAACAGTCTGTTTCGTGAAGGATTGTCCTATTGGACTATTGAACATTATTCTGCTACATGGAATGGCATAAACGTTCCTAATTATTCCTCGCATATGGTTCAAGACATCAAGAAAATAAGAGTCGTTTTGAACTATAGTGGTGGCCAGGTGTCATTCTTTAATGACAGTGGAGATCTGCTTTACAAATTACAAGCTGAGTTCCTAGGAGAGAAAGTCTACCCCTTCTTCTGTGCGGGGTCGAAAACTCAACTTATACTACTTCAATGTCCATCTGGAAAATAGTGTTATGTCCTGAACTTATCACCTTCACTCGGCTACTCCTGAGAATCTAGATCAGAGGTCCTCAAACTTTTTAAGCCGAGGGCCGGTCCACAATCCTTCAGACTGTTGAGGGGCCGGATTATCATTTGAAAAAAATGCAAACAAATTCCAATGCACACTGCATATGTCTTATTTGTAGTGCAAAAACAACAACAACAACAAGAACAATGAAAGAACAATACAATATTTAAAAATAAAAACAATTTTAACCAACATACATTTATCAGGATTTCAATGGGAAGTGTGGTCCTGCTTCTGGCCAATGAGATAGTCAAGTTAATTAGGGTTGTTGTTGTTGTGGTTGTGTGCCTTCAAGTCATTTCAGACTTTGGGTGAGCCTAAGTCTAAAATTTATTTATTATTTATTTACTGCATTTATTTACTACATTTGTATCACACCCTTCTCACCCCAAAGGGGACTCAGAGTGGCTTACAAATTATATGTACATACAATATATTATATTATTAGCATAGCACAATATTAGCATTATATATTACTATATTGAACTATACCACTATACTGTAATATTATTAGTAATATTATATGTAATATAGAATAGATAATTAATATTATTATATGGTATTATTATTAGTGTTATATTGTATTACATTATAATATTATCAATATTATATGTATATACAATATATTATATCATAAAACTGAGGGCGGGGGCCAGGTAAATGACCTCAGAGGGCCGCATCCGGCCCCCGGGCCTTAGTTTGGGGACCCCTGATCTAGATGAACATCTTTTAACAGAACTACTGCAAATCACATGAACAACCTGAGGAGCTTAAGAGCAATCACCAGCCAGCTGGCATCTTAAGAGTTATTGGAAGAGGCCCTGAAATGTGGAGAGGTAGAAATTTGAAACAGGAATTTTTGTGTCTGTGTGATAGAATATTTTTTTTAAAATGTGCATGAAATGATTTGTGTATATTGAACCACTGGAAAATAAACATGCCACTATCTCAGCCACAGACACGGACAATTTTGGAGTATTTCCAATTTCAGAATTCCAATAAAAGTTGCTCATCCTATATTAGAATCATTTAGAATGGAAGCAACCATAAGGATCCTTTAGTGGAGCCCACTGCCATATAGAAATATGCCACTAAAGCACTTCTGAAAGATGGCCATCCAACTCCTGTTCAAAGATATCCATAGAAGAAGTGTTCACTAGCATCCAAGTCAAACTGTTTGGTGAACTGTCTCAGGCTGGATCCACACTGTCATGTAATATTTATTTATTTATTTATTTACAGTATTTATATTCCGCCCTTCTCACCCCGAAGGGGACCCAGGGCGGATCACACTATAACACACATAGGGCAAACATTCAATGCCCATAAACACATCAAACAGAGACTGAGAGACACACGCAGAGGCAAGTTAACCTTCTTCTGAGGGGATGTTCGATTATGGCCACAGGGGGAGCAGCTGCTTCATCATCCACACTGACGGCACTTCCTCATTCCAGGTCGTAAATTAGTTAATCTTGCCTCCCCACTTTATAAGTGGTACCTTATCTCCTACTTGATAGATGCAACTATCTTTCGGGTTGCTAGGTCAGCAACGAGCAGGGGCTATTTTTTATTTTTAATTGACGGGTGCTCACCCCGCCACGGGCTGGCCTCGAACTCATGACCTCATGGTCAGAGTGATTTAAGGCAGCTGCTCAACAACTGCGCCACAGCCCGGCCCCAATACAGTTTGGAACAGTATTATATGATCATTGTAGACCAGACATGGGCAAACTTCAGCCCTCCGGGTGTTTTGGACTTCAACATCCACAATTCCTAACAGCCAGTAGGAGGGCTGACGTTTGCCCATGCCTAGTGTAAACCCACATAATGCTGTGTTTAACTGCACTGAACTGCATTGTATGGATCTACATTGACTTTATAATGCAGTGTCAAATTGCATTAAATAGTATAGTTCCAGCCTCAGATAGGCCCACTTTTAGTGCAAAAGTTTGACTAGATAGAAAGAGAGAAGGGGGCAGAGAAAATATGGCAGCACATTTAAAAGTGTTTTTAATATTCCAAGGTTGGAAAACTTTTATAGACTTTTTGCAGAAGAAAGAAAATGAGCTGATAACATTCGATTTTGACAATTATTAAAATTAGGTTAGCAGAAGAAGTATACAGAGCAGTTTCAAACTTTATACACACATTCAACACTCCCCATGGATTCTACATTCATGAGTGGAAAATATTCTTTTTAACCCAAACAAAAGAATATATTTTGCCATTTTATATGAGGGACACCATTTTACATCCTTGTAAAGACTGGGACTTGAGCATCCATGGATTTTGAGATCCATAGAGGTCTTAGAATCAAACCAAGGACCCATTACATTGCATATTGTATATATATAAAACTGCCAGAAAGAAGTTAGAAGTTGTTCTCTTTTGAAAAAATATTTTCCATATCTAAATCCGAGCTAAATTAGTAAAGTCCACAGCAGAGGCTAGAAATGGAAATGGAGATACTATAGTTTGGGATCATATAAATGAGACATTGTTATTGATATCATGTCACTGCTACTGTAATTTTAAAGAGCCAGCATATAAAATAAGTTTTAATGTTTGCATTGGAAAGTGCTCATTGTACTTTTAAGGTTGTATATTATTTGATATTATAGCCAGTGGCTGGTACAATAAACAGTTCACTCATTCCAGAGAATTTGAGAACAATTAATCCCTATTCATAAATCCCCAATCCCTAGGTTGCCAGATAGTACTATGTTCTCTGCAGCTTATTCATTTCCCCGGCCCTATCATATGCTGTTTTGCACTCTCAGGTCCCATGCCTGACCCTTTTATAGCTTGCTATTTATCACATTCATTTTGGCACCTTGTTTTTCACTGAACACAGTCTGATGGAGCCTCAATGCTGTTGTTTTCTCTTATGCTTAATTGTGTATACACGGCTTATTGTATTTATTTATGATGTCTTATTTTATTTTATTTTATTTTAGTGGTGGTTTTGTTTTAATGGATTGTTTGCTTTTATGTCTTTTGGACTTACTGTTCTATATGTAAGCCGCTCTGAATCCCTTCAGGGAGATGGTGGTGGGGTATAAAAATAAAGTAGTAGTAGTAGTAGTAGTAGTAGTAATTATTATTATTATTATTATTATTATTATTATTATTATTGTTGTTGTTGTCAGACATTCAATCCCCTTCATAAACACTATTTTCTTTGTCCAATGCAAAGTACAGGTTGTTTAAAAAAAATGGACCCAACTTGAAATCACTATATCTTTGCCATCACAAATCACCCATGAATGAAACTTTTACCACTTGAAAAAGTGGGGTATAGAGTTTCAAAGTACTGCATTAGATGCCTCTCCCTGCATACAAACAGATCCTAGACTCAGCCGTTCACAATATATTCTATATGACATTTCTCTCTGTGCCAACAATGCCCCAATATACAATTGATTCAAAATTATGGCCTCAATTTCAAAGCAGTATATTTTATAATGGCAACATGTTACAACTACACAACTCTGAAACATAAGGCCTAATTCTCCATTTGCAGAATTATTTTTTTTAGATTTATATCTGGCTCAAAATGGGCCCCAGTGTCTCAGCAGGTTAAACTGCTGAGCTGCTGAACTTGCTGACTGAAAGGTTGGCGGTTCAAATCTGGGGAGTGGAATGAGCTCCCGCTGTTAGCCCCGGCTTTGGCCAACCTAGCAGTTTGAAAACATGCACGTGTGAGTAGATCAATAGGTACCGCTCTGGCGGGAAAGTAACAGCACTCCATATAGTTATGCCAGCCACATGACCTTGGAGGCATCTACAGACAACACCAACTCTTCAGCTTAAAAACTGAGATGAGCACCAACCCCCAGAGTCGGACATGACTAGACAATGTCGGGAAAACCTTTACCTTTACTACAAAATGGCTAGTAAAAGAGTTGTTGTGTGTTTTCCAGGCTGTATGGCCATGTTCCAAAAGCATTCCCTCCTGACGTTTCACCCACATGTATGGCAGGCATCCTCAGAAGTTGTGAGGTATATGGTTGTGGTTAGTAAAATTTGATAACTTGATAACTCATTGTTTCAGGTTAGCCCTCTTCCATAATAAGTGGGGCCTTGAAACCACAAGTCTGCATGCTGAGGAGACACAAAATTCACAAGAAAACATTATGTCTTTGTTTTGGTGCTGTTCAACACAATGAAATTATACAACTATGAGCCAGTAGATGGCACTAGAGTTGACTCCAAACCTGGCTAACAGTTTATCCAAAATCTTTTGGTTTAGGACAGCTGTTATTTACAAAACAACTCTTACTTATCTGTCTTCATGATACCTCCAGAGGCTTCAAGGTCAAAGAAGTTTTTTTTACTCCTTCCACAGTCTGTTTCTCAACAATTCCTCTTGTATATCCTTACAACTTTCCTTCCATTGTTTCCTATTATTTCCAACCCAGTGTGCTCTTCCAGGCTCCACTCAGAATCCTCTGCTTGGGTGGTGCCCTCCTTAAGTGCAACTCTAATTAAACTCTTTGTAACTTCTTAGTAATTGTAATATGTTGTCATCATGAAATATACCACTTTGAAAAAAGAAGGGAAAGTATCCCTGATGTTGTAAACCAGTGGTTCTCACCTGTGAGTCCCCAGGTGTTTTGGCCTCCCAGAAATCCTAACAGCTGGTAAACTGGCTGGGATTTCTGGGAGTTGTAGGCCAAAACACCTGGGGACCCACAGGTGGAGAGCCACTGATTTACAACATCAGAGATACTTTTCCTTCTTTTTTTATCCAATGAAGGTTATATGTTTTTTGTGCCAGCAATGGCCCAATATACAGGATGATAGACCAATTTCAAAGAGGTATATTTCATGATGAAGAGCTTGTAGCAGATTTGAACCACAAGTGAGGTCAGACTACATTAATTCTACAGTATAAGTGCACCCTAAATATAGCCCCATCTACACAATGTCATTTCCAACCAATATTGAAGAAAGTTGTTTCTCTTGGAGCCAGTTTGCGGCCCAGATGGTGATTACACTAACCACAGAGCACTGATCCATTTTATCATAGGAATAGGAGAGGTTTTGGGGTGCATGTGTAGAGCAAGGTAGAATACAAGACCCCTGGATAAGTTGATACAGGTTTTCTGAGTCGATGCTTGTACAGTAGAGTCTCACTTATCCAATATAAACGGGCCGGCAGAATGTTGGATAAGCAAATATGTTGGATAATAAGGAGGGATTAAGGAAACGCCTATTAAACATCAAATTAGGTTATGATTTTACAAATTAAGCACCCAAACATGTTATACAACAAATTTGACAGAAAAAGTAGTTCAATATACAGTAATGCTATGTAGTAATTAGTGTACTTACAAATTAGCACCAAAATATCACGATGTATTGAAACCATTGACTACAAAAATGGCTTGGATTATCCAAAGGCTTGGATAAGCGAGGCTTGGATAAGTGAGACTCTACTGTAAATAATAATAATTTGATGTTTAATAGGCTTTTCCTTAATCCCTCCTTATCATCCAAGATATTCGCTTATCCAAGGTTCTGCCCGCCCGTTTAGCTTGGATAAGTGAGAGTCTACTGTAAATAATAATAATTTGATGTTTAATAGGCTTTTCCTTAATCTCTCATTATCCAAGATATTCGCTTATCCAGGGTTCTGCTGGCCCGTTTAGCTTGGATAAGTGAGACTCTACTGTAAATAATAATAATTTGATGTTTAATAGGCTTTTCCTTAATCCCTCCTTATCCAAGATATTCGCTTATCCAAGGTTCTGCCCTCCCGTTTAGCTTGGATAAGTGAGACTCTACTGTGTGAGTGTGTGTGAGAGTATGTGTGTATACACACACAAACACACACCTTCATGTTGCTTGATGACTTCTGGTGACTCCCAGGAATTTCCTAGAAATTTCATAGGCAAGGAATACTCAGGCCCCTTCTCCCGGCCTTTAGGAATTGTGGGAGTTGAACTCCAAAACGCCTGGAGGGTCGAAGTTTGCAAAGGCCTGCCCTGTGTTCACCTCTCTGCTTTTCCAAGCTGCTCCCTCCCCTTCCGGAGAGTTGGAAACAAAAGCGAAAGCAGCAGAGCCAATAGCAGCCTCGGCTGCATCACAAGGGGAGAAAGCAGGTGTGTGTAGACGCTCAGGCACCTCTCCGCCGCATCGCCATGGCCTCGAGCCTCGCGGAAGACCTGGTGTGCCCCATCTGCCTGGCCCTCTTCCAGGACCCGCACATGCTGAGCTGCGGGCACAACTTCTGCCTGGCCTGCCTCCAGGGCTGCCTGCCCGCGGGGGCCGAGGGCGCGCCCTGCCCGGAGTGCCGCCTGCCCTTCCAGCTGCGGGGCTTGGTGCGCAACCGCGCCTTGGCCAACGTGGCCAGGAAGGTCCGCCGCTTCGGGCCCGAGCAGGGAATGGGGGCTCTGCCGGGGGAGGGGGACTTCTGCGAGGAGCACGACGAGCCCCTCAAGCTCTTCTGCCTCCGGGACCGCCTCCCCATCTGCGTGATCTGCCGGGATATGCCCCGGCACCGGGGGCACCGCTTCCTGCCCACCAAGGACGCCGTGCAACACGCCCAGGTGAGACCCACCCCCAGGGGCGCATCCTCCAGAAGGAATGCCCTTCCGAACCACTTCAGCGTCATCATTGGGTTGTTGTATGTTTTCCGGGCTGTATGGCTATATTCCAGAAGTACTCTCTCCTGACGTTTCGGCAACATCTATGGCAGGCATCCTCAGGTTGTGAGGTATATACCTCACAACCTCTGAGGATGCCAGCCATAGATGTGGGTGAAACGTCAGGGGAGAATACTTCTGGAACACGGCCATACAGCCCGGAAAACATAAAACAACCCTGTGATCCCGGCCATGGAAGCCTTCGACAACATCATCATTGTTATTCCTTTATTTCGTCACTTTTGGACTTGTCCGTTATGCAATTTTTTTTTACACGAAATAAATAAATAAATCATTATTATACTAGCTTGGGTATCCAGGAGCCCGCGGTGGCGCAGCGGATTAAACCGCTGAGCTGCTGAACTTGCTGACTGAAAGCTTGGTGGTTCGAATCCGGGGAGCAGGGTGAGCGCCCACTGTTAGCCCCAGCTTCTGCCAGCCTAGCAGTTCGTAAACATGCAAATGTGAGTAGATCAATAGGATCCGGTGGGAAGGTAACGGCGCTCCATGCAGTCACGCCGGCCACATGACCTTGGAGGTGTCTCCGGACAACACCGGCTCTTCGGCTAGAAATGGAGATGAGCACCAACCCCCAGAGTCAGACAGGACTAGACTTAAGGTCAGGGGAAAACCTTTACCTATCTTGTGTACCTAGCGTTGCCCGGGTTATTTGAAAAAGTTTTTTTTAATTGTACAAAATGCATAACGTTGTGAATTAACTACAACTCACATCATGCCAGGTTAACCCCGAGAAACCCCATCAGTTTGCTTAACATAAAAGCATCAGTATGCTGATGCTTTTATGTTAAACTGCTTTGAATCGCCTTCAAGGGAAATAAGGTAAAAGGTAAAGGTTTCCCCTGATGTTACGTCCAGTCGTGTCTGACTCTGGGGGTTGGTGCTCATCTCCATTTCTAAGTTGAAGAGCCGGCGTTGTCTGTAGACACCTCCACGGTCATGTGGCCGGCATGACTGCATGGAGCGCCATTACCTTCCCGCCGGAGCAGTACCTTTTGATCTACTCACATTGGCATGTTTTCGAACTTCTTGGTAGGCAGAAGCTGGAGCTAACAATGGGCGCTCACTCAGCTCCCAGGATTTGAACCTGGGACCTTTCGGTCTGCAAGTTCAGCAGCTCGGTGTTTTAACACACTTCGCCACCAGGGCAGAGATAAAGCAGGGTATAAGTAAATATAGGAGCCCCTGGTGGCTGAGCTGCTGGCCCAAAAGTCAGCGGTTCAAATCTGGGATGCAGAGTGAGCTCCCGCTGTTAGCCCCAGCTTTTTTGCCAACCTAGAAATGGAGATTAGCACTAACCCCCAGAGTTGGATATGACTAGGCTTAATGTCAGGGAAAAACCTTTACCTTATCTAAAATAACATATAACTGTGGATTAAACCATTAAAACTGTAAAAACTTTGGACATAGACATAAACATAAAATATTTAGACATTGCACCAATCCCGAGGGTGTCATTTAACTACTTCATTTTGCAATCACACACTGAATGCTTGCTTGAGTGGCCAAGTTTTGAGTTATTTTCTAAATGCCAGGAGGGAGGAGGCTCATCTAATTTTGCAGGAGAGAGAGTTCCACAGCCGATGGGCCACCACCGAGGTGGCCCTGTCTCTTGTCCCCACCAATTGCGCCTGCAGGGGCGGTGGGACTGAGAGCAGGGCCTCCCCAACCAATCTTAGTTCTCTAAATGGCTCATAGAGGGAGATACATTCGAACAGGTAAGCTGGACCGAAACTGTTTAAAGTTTTATAGACCAAAGCCAACATTTTGAATTGTGCTCGGTAGCAAGACTGGCAGCCAGTGGAGCTAACACAACAAGGGGTTGTATGCTCCCTATACGCCGCTTCAGTAAGATTACTTAGACTCTAATTCTCAGAAGCCCTACCTTCCATGGGCTTTGATCCCCAATAATTTGTGTTCTTCTGTCAATAGAAACTTTAAAAAATACATCTATTGTACAGAATTCTAGGTCCTTTGTTCTAATATCCCCTGTTTTTTGGTGTTCTTCAGAAGAAGGAATCTTTCATGTTTGGGTTTCTGTGGTCCTCAGGGAATACTGAAGCCGTATCGGAAGCTACTGAAGAAGTATCTGGCGTCTATCACTACAGATGAATCTCTGCAGGAAAAAGAAATTACAACGCTAGAGGTAAAAGTAGTTTTGGTTGTTTGTTTTTGGGTTTTTGTTTTGTTTTGTTTTCTCCAGACTTTGAACTGGGTTATAGGGCAGTGTAGACTCAGATAACCCAGTTCAAAACAGATACTGTGAGATTTTCTGATTTGATATTCTGGGTTATATGGCTGTGTGGAATGGTCCCCAGGGAAGCCAGAAAGTCCTTCCAGTGGCAGGCTAACACCTTTTTATTCAGACAGTCTTTTAAAGATAAAGGTGTTTAAGATCAATTCAGGGAGTGCTGTAGTTTTCACTTTAAATGTGTTTTAATGGTTTCCAACTGGGATTTTTAAATACTAATTATATTTAATTCCTATTTTAATGTTCATATATTTGTATATTTCTTAAATGGTTGTGCTGATGCTTTTATGTTTTGGTTGCAAGATGGTTTGATTCAAAAGAAGAGCCCCAATTAATCAATTAATTAATCAGTTTACTAATTCTGCTCCCCACTCTTTCAGTGCTGCATGTAGGCTGCAAGATATCCCTCCTGGTGTATTTGATGCTTTTTTTAACTATCAATATTAAAAATTGAACATGGTTTTTTTTCTGGTTTCAGAGTTTAACTAAAGATATCTTGAAGGACATTTCAAAAGGTTTCAAAGTTCTTCACCAGACTTTGCACAAAAAAGAAAAACAGTTTAAGGGGCTTGTGCAGTGGCTGAAGAAGGAAAACCTGCAAGAAATGGAACTTGCCTTGACTTCCTTGAAAGAGGACAGGGCTTTGCAAGCTGAGACTCTTGCCAACATCAAAGCAGCATTAGTCACTACAGATCACATTGCCTTTCTTAAGGTAGGCAAAAGCATACAGAGATTCCCCACATTCACTGGGTTAGGAGCACAGAACCCATGTAAAAGTAGGAAAAATATAAATGCTATTTTCTTTAACCTGAGAGAATATATCTCTCAGAATATCTAGTTTCTCCAGTGCAACTCTGTGGTCAACATCTGCACTTTTTGACATCTGCAGGAAGGTCCCAGAAGTGAATCTTGCAAATCCAGAGAGCCACTGTGTATAAATGCCATTTATATATGCTTATTTTTCCTGCCCTTCATCTTAGTGATCAAGGTGATATAGATACCCTCATTTAATTATATCTTCTCAATAGTTTTCTGAGATAGAATCCAAAGTGATCAGAAATCATGCTATAATCACTGATCCACTTAACTTTCTCATACCAAATATTGAATATCTGAGTGTCGAATTGTAAGCAATAAAGCTCTATTATTGACCATTATGAGGTGCTGTAGTTTGCAATAGTTTGCGTTTTTTTCCAACTTATTTTGACATACTGAATGGATTTTCTTTTTAATAATAATACTCGCAAATAATAATAGAGATAATACATTTTTTGGAATTAGAAGTGAGAAGTATATATATATATATATGACTACATTTCAGTCTCTTTTTTTGTCTAGGATTTCAAGAACCTGATGGACAAGTGAGTTTTTAAAATGTATTTCTGTAATTTGTCATTGTATAAATGCCTCTTTTTAAACCCTTTCTCTTTCTTGAAGTCCTGTAATGCCTATTTTAGGTATCTCTGTGGCCAGGTTTGCTTTAGTCTGTGGCCCCCTGTATCTATTATTATTATTATTGATATAGGTGCAGTGTGTTAAAATGCTGAGCTGCTGAACTTACAGACTGAAAGGTCACAGGTTTGAATACGGGGAGCGGAGTGAGCACCCACTGTTAGCTCCAGCTTCTGCCAACCTAGCAGTTTGAAAAAATGCAAATGTGAGTAGATCAATAGGTACCGCTCCGGCAGGAAGGTAACGGCGCTCCATGCAGTCATGCCGGCCACATGACCTTGGAGGTGTTTATGGACAACGCCAGCTCTTTGGCTTAGAAATTGAGATGAGCACCAACCCCCAGAGTTGGACACGACTGGACTTAACGTCAGGGGAAACCTTTACCTTTTTTTAGGCAATCACTTGTGGCTTACTATATTTGTCTTCCAAGAGTAGGTTCATAAGTGACCGTGGAGACCTACTCTGGATCTGCATGGTCTGTCACAATAGGTTTCCATGGGGAGGCGGTCCCAGAAAAGAGTTTGCCTTCTGCTCGGCACATTCTTCTCTTCTGCCCTCTATTTGTGCCTCCACAGCACTGTTGGCAACAGCTGACCTTGAGTCAGAATGCTCAGTTCCCAATTCTCAGTGTTTCTCAGTTTTTCTGCCACATTTTTAAGGTTAACTTTAAGCCCCTCTTTAAATCTCCTTTCCCCCCAGTTTGAACTCGTTGGTTCATTTTGTAGAGAGCAGAAAGCACAATTGCTGCCTCAGTGGCAGTCGCCCCTATGAGGCAACCATTTCACTGTCCAGGCATTCAAAAGGTCCAGAAATGGTGACATGGTGGATAGAGTAGATGGAATCATCCCCTTTTTAGGTTCTTTCCTGGCTAGACTGGGCCTAGGCTGTGGCGCAGGCTGGTGAGCAGCCAGCTGCAGCCAGCTGCAACAAATCACTCTGACCAAGAGGTCATGAGTTCGAGGCCAGCTCGGAGCCTGCGTTTGTCTCTGTCTTTGTTCTATGTTAAGGCATTGAATGTTTGCCTTATATGTGTAATGTGATCCGCCCTGAGTCCCCTTCGGGGTGAGAAGGGTGGAATATAAATACTGTAAATAAATAAATAAATAATAGACTCTGTTTTGTTACCATCCTACTCAGAGAGTGACACCAGAGGCATTCGAGGTGGTCAGCTTCTGGTCAAACGAAATTGAGTATAATGCCAAGTTTTTAACTTTGTGGTTTTTCTATATATTGTATAGTTCGCTTATGACACGATAAATAAAAAAAACTCAGAGAGTAGGATGGTTTCTTTTTTAAATAAGAGTTACGACACAGTATTCAAATTGACTTATGGATAAATTGACTCAGACTTTCTGGGTTGAAATTTTGTCTCAGATTTCCAGGTATATACCTGATTATATAGGAGAATACATTGCCCTGTTTGCTCTTTTTAACTTGATTTGAATGTTACCGGTTCTCAGGAGTATTTTGCTTTAATTTCTGAGAACTATTGCTAACCAGTTAACTTTTTAAAAGTAATCCTCTCTATCTTTTCAGAGTTCAGAAATACGCTCTAGGGGGAAAAGATGAAGGTGAAAGCAGTAGCGATGAGGAGGCGGCATCCAACAAAAATAGGGAATACTCTGACCAAGAAGAGGCAAGAAATGATGAAGAGGAAGGGGATGATGATGAGTTGGAACGGGATGGTGATGAGTTGGGAGGGGATGGTGATGAAGAGTACAAAACGGAAGAGTCTGAGGATGAGAAAGAGGAACAAGAGGACGAGCGGAAAGTGATATTGGTGGATTCAGTCCTTGAGGAATTTATGGATAACTTGGACTTTAAGGCTTGGAAGAAAATGTTGTTGAAGCATATCAAGAGGGATGAAGAGGAAGCAGAAACAACAGATGAAAATTCAAGTGACGAGGAAGAAGAAAATGAAACTCACACAGCGTCATGTGAGGTCTCCAGCTGATGAGTTCCTTTACTATAATCACTCGGTTAAGGAATCTTAAGAAGAAGGAGATACTTGGAACAAAAGGAATTCTATCATTGCCACAGTGAACAATGAGCTTCAACTTGCTTTACAAAAAAACTCCACTTTGAAAGTAAAACAAGTGGTGCCATGTGGTTACTTATAGTAATGGCACTTCATTGGTTGCTTCCCCACATCCCATTATTCTTCTGCTAAGTCTTAAATTGTTTTTATTATTACTGCAGAGCTACATAACATTTATTGTTATTTGCAATAAGAACAGATGAAACTGGGATCTTTGATCTTTGCTGTGAACTGTCTTTGGTCTTTGCTTGCCATTTGCTGCTCTGTCTGGCACTGCCTAAAGATACTGAGTCATTCTGTGACATCCAAATGGAGCACTGTACAAGGTTTTGTTTCTTTGTTTTTTGCAGTGTGTGAGACTATCATTCCCAGAATCCCCTAGTGGTCATTTTGGCTGTGGGATTCTGGAACGTGTAGTAAAAGTTTTCCCCTGTCTTTACAAGTTTCAATAAGTAAATAAATAGTTACTTGTCTTATTGTGTGTAAGTCTTATTCATTATTAAAGTTTGTGTTTTTTCCAAGGTTGTGATCTCTTTACTGTTTGCCTGTACTTAAAGAATAGTTTGGATGTGTTCACAAAGGTGATCTCTTTCAACCCTTTTTGATTCAAATCCGGGGAGCAGGGTAAGTTTCTGCTGTTAGCTTCAGCTTCTGCCAACCTAGCAGTTTGGAAACATGCAAATGTGAGAAGATTAATAGGTACCGCTCCAACGGGAAGATAATGGCGCTCCATGCAGTCATGCCGGCCATATGACCTTGGAGGTGTCTATGGACAATGCTGGCTCTTCAGCTTATAAATGGAGATGAGCAGCAACCTCCACAGTTAGACACAACCAGACTTAATGTCAGGAGAAACCTTTACCTATGACCTCCTGCAGTGCTCTGTTTTTAATAATCTTGTACTATCCAAGAATTCTTCATAACAATTACTCGAAATCTTCTCCCCCCCCCCCCCCCAGTTTGAACCCTTTGGTTCATTTCAAATAGGTTTTAATATGTGTATTTTGTAGAAAGTTTTTAGATGATTGTGTGTGTTTTAATGACATCGTTACGTGCCTCGAGCCACAAGGAGGGGCAGGAAACAAATAAAATTGTTATTATTAATTATTATTATTATTTCACCAACATAGGAGCAGCAGAGTGAGTTTTCTCTGTTGTTTATATGGCAGCCCTTCTGATATTTTGAAGATATAAAAATAAATGTGTTATGTTAGTCCTCCCTTCTCCAAGGCCCTCATCAGCATTTTCAAGCCTACAGGACCCTAAAACAGCACAAATGTGAGTAGATAATAGTACAGAATTGCACTGAACAATTCAAATATAATGCTTTTTTGTTACCACTCTGAACAAATTCTTTAAAACAATGAAGATCCAGGCCCCTACAGTTTTCCTTCCCTAACAAATAGAACTCAAAAATTGAGATACGTGCTTTCAAGAGAAAGCTCACCAAAAAAAAGACCAGAATGTAGGTACTATGGTTTTTTGTTGCTTCTATTCAAATCTGCCCTTGCCAACAAGCAGTGATTTCTTAGCCAGCAACAAAGTGTAATTTGAGGTCCTAAAAGGTTATTGGTATAGTTATGTGGTTGTGGCAAAAAGAGGATGTGGACCCCAAACTCTGGGCTCTATTGAAGTTTTCCTGCAGCCCTCACATTTCTAGCATCACGGGCCCCATTTACACTGCCATATAATTTGGTTTCAGACTGCTTGACTGTATGTCTACACTGCCATATAATGCAATTCAAGGCAGTTAAACTTCATTCTGAAATTGCATTATATAGCAGTGTAGATGGGGCCACACAGAGAAAGGCATTGAAAACAGTTCACATCAAGAGCTTCTATATCTTCTGTGTTTGCACTTTCTTCGTAACCTTGCGTATCTATTCTCTTTGAATGTCCAAACTATTCCAAATATCCAGCTGAAGTTTTTAAAGTTATTGCAGTGCTAGAATCTGGGGGACTTGAAACTCCATTTAGAGAAGGCAAAAATAAAGCTTTGCCATTTGGAATTTTAATACAGTACTTTAAAGTTGATTGTATCTGTGGATGCAAGAATCCATTGATACTTCCAGCTGTACTCACAATAGTTTCTATTCGCTTTTTGCAGCGTTCTTGCACCAACCTTATTTAATATCTTCACGAACGATCAGCCACAACCACCACTCACAAAGAGCTTTATATATGCTGATGACCTTGGCCTTACAACACAAGCAAAAGATTTTGAAACAGTTGAAAAGCAACTCACCAATGCCTTGAAAGATCTCTCCAGCTACTACAAGGAGAACCACCTGAAGCCTAATCCTTCCAAGACACAAGTGTGTGCTTTCCACCTACGTAACCACGAAGCCAACAGGAAACTGAAAGTTACTTGGGAAGGCCAAGAGCTCGAACACTGTTTCCATCCTAAATATCTTGGTGTCACCTTAGACCGAACACTAACATATAGGAAACACTGCATGAACACCAAGCACAAAGTAGCTGCACGCTACTTCCTGCGGAAACTGACTGGCAGCGCATGGGGTGCAGACCCACAAGTAATAAGAACATCAGCCCTGGCCTTGTCTTTCTCAACTGCTGAGTATGCCTGTCCTGTTTGGCGCAAGTCTGCCCATGCAAAGCAGGTGGACATAGCACTGAATGAAACATGCAGAATCATCACAGGATGCCTTAAACCTACACCTGTTGATAAACTCTACAAGTTAGCTGGCATTGCCCCTCCTGACGTGCGACGGGAAGTTGCTGCTAACGGTGAGAGAAAAAAGGTCGAACATTGTGAAAGCCACCCACTGCATGGCTATCACCCTCCTCCCACCAGACTCAAATCAAGGAAGGGCTTCATGAGAACCACCACTCCTCTTGATGTTCCTCCAGCAGCAACAAGGGTGTCTCTCTGGGCCGCTAAACCTGGCAATTCTAACTGGATGGCCCCCCAAGAGGGTCTTCCTCCAGGGGCAAACCTTCCTCCAGGGACAACTTGGAAGTCCCTGAACAGACTCAGAAGTGGAGTGGGCAGATCAAAAGACAACTTGGCAAGGTGGCACTACCTGGAGGAATCCTCCACCTTGTGTGACTGTGGAGCTGAACAAACAACTCAGCATATGTATGCTTGCCCACAATGCCCTGCCTCATGTATGGAGGAGGAGTTGTTTAAAGTTACAGACAATGCGGTTGCTGTTGCCCGCTTTTGGTCCAAAACTATTTAGTTGCTCGTGATTTCTTTTTTTTTTCTTTTTTCTTTTTTCCCCATTATTTGAAATGTATTTGTTGTACAATGCTTTTGACACGAAATAAATAAATTCACTTTTTGCACATAAAGAGGGAGAATTCCTCATTTTATCCCTTTGTTCTACTTTTCTGTGTGTACCACCCCTGCAATTGGCTGCACTCTTTCAGATCTACTAAATGGAATAGATTATGGTGTGACTGATTGATGGAACTAGAAAAAATCATTTCCACAATGTGTTTTGCAGTGTTCCTCTTTGTTTACAGTTACAGAGTTGCTCAGATGTTAACACTTCCATCATGGCATATGCAAAATAATCGCTATCCCTGCTAGCCAGGACCACGGGCTTTGCTGGTTAAGGCATCCAGTATTTATAAGGAAGGGCCTTGCACATGCACTGTGCTTGGTATTGGAAAATCTTAATTGAGAAGAAGAGCTCTGCATGGCTCAGATCCTTTTCTTAAGATTGATATGCACAGCTCTTCTTCCCAATCAAGACTAGGAGGCATTTGTGGAAAAAAAGGGGGGGGGCTTGCTGTTACGTAGGTGAGATTAATGAGATGGGGAGGTTTGTGAGTTTGAAAGGATTTTTTAAGTATGTTTATTATATTTTAATCTGTTTGTTTACCTTAATCCACACTGTATATTTCATTGGCGTTTTTTGTAACTTTTGTAATGTGTTTTTTTTTAAACTATGACCTAAGTGTGGGATTGTTAGCCGCCTTGAGTCTCCATAGGAAGAAAGGTGAAGTAGAAATAAAGTAAAAACATCAGTCAATAAATAAAGTATTCTAACACCAAACACTGTTTGTGGTACAAAACAAAACAGAGCTCCTCCCATGAACAAAAGCATCTAAAAGAAGTGACCAGTGTGTACAGGGCTTCTGCACATGCCTCTGCTAACAGGACAAAAAATAAGTGTGATGAGGTACTGAGGGTTAATTTGATGGTATTGGAGGAGGTGAGGATTATACGGACCTACAGAAACTGTTGGGACTCCAAAGCCAATGACTTCCTATTAACTATGCTGGTGATAGTTGATAGGAGTTGTAGTCCAGTGACAACTAGAGGACCACACATTTCCACAATTTCAATTACAGCTTTGCAACCAAAGAGTAGTACAGTACAGTACATATCCACAGTTTCATTTATCCGCGTCCCCCCAAAAAAAGTCCTCTGTAGATATTTTCCAGGCCTTCCAGCACAACTATGGTATTCCCAGGCCAGAAGTCCTTCATTTCAATACATTTAACAGTTTGTAACCCGCCATGTAGAGAGGCGGCTAAGAAATAATTTTTATTATTATTCTATATTATCTGAGGCTTTGTGTATCCATGCCAACTCCAGGAACATATCCTCCATAGACATGGGGCTTTACTTCAAATGTGAATTGAGAAATAACTGCCTATCATTGAAATGATAATGTGATCAGAGATGCGCCAATTCTATCTAGCAAAAGAATTTTGTATTTGCTTGTATGTGTAAACAGCATTTCTTTCTTTCTCTTGTTTAATGTCACAAACCAAGACTTTTAAAATAAGGACAGTCTGGGGCAATACTGTATTAATTACAGTGGTGTCACGGTTCTGACATAATCTGATTTAAAAGAAATCAGTGAGTGAAAGATAAATGTCTATTCTAAAAACTCAGGGAGGGGAATTTATGTGAACTCATGAACCACAATGATTCACTCCTGCTTTGGCAGAGTGTAGCAAAACACGCATCAGCTGATCTGCATGTGATCTGTGACCTAACACAGATGGTGGCAGACCTCTTGCCTCAGCGATTTTGAAAAATGCTAATGTTATGAGGCAACTGAAAAAGAGTAGATGCTAGCCAAGAACTGAAACTTATCTCAGTTCTTTGCTTCAGTTCCTCATCTGTCTGTCTTGATGATCATATTTGTTTGGAAATTTTGTATGTACTTAAAAAGGAAAACTCTGTGTCAGCTTTTCAATTCTACAGTTATAATACAGTTTGAAAAAATACCCAAGATAGTATAAAACAGATGAGCAACTACAAAGGTACTCCAGTTCTGGGATCGTAGGTCACTTCATCGTCTTGGGGCAATCAATGTACATTTCTAGCTGCAAATTTCCCAATTTTGTGTGCTTAGCTCTGGGCAAGAATCATAGTTTCTCCCTCATGGTGTTTGTGGAATGCACACATATTGGTAATTCCCTGCACCTGTGCAGCATTCCCGGAATTTTACAACAGCTGTATAGAGTTTGGCTATAGGACCACCCACCTTCCCCTGAAAGTATATAGCCTCAGGTGGGGATATAGCCCCTATTCCTTTTTTTGCCGCTGTAGCAGCGTTGAGGAACTTCTCCTTTGTTCATGGACAGTTGAGTTTTGCTTTCTCTTATTTGATATGCTATAAGAATGGTATATACTAGCTGTATATATATATATATATACTAGCTGTACCTGGCCACGCGTTGCTATGGCTTATGGGAATGCTTTGTTGGCCAGGTAGAATAGTAGTGAATAGCCTTGCAGCCTCAAAAGCCTGAATCCTGGCTGTACCCTGGTGCCATTGTGGCCGAGGGGGTTGCTAGGAGATGAAGTGGGCGGAGTCTAAAGGGGGCAGGGCCTACCCTTCTGACCAGCAACCAGGGTTGAAAACGGCTCTTCCTCGTTCTCTAATTTGGACTTTATTTTCCAGGTTTTTTTGTTTGAAAGACATAGATTGGATGACTATGTCTTTTGGGGCCAAATTTGGTGTGATTTGGTTCAGTGGTTTTGTTGTTTACTCAGTCTTACAAACATTCATTACATTTATATATATATACTAGCTGTGCCCGGCCGCGCGTTGCTGTGGCGAAGTCTGGTGGTCTGGGAAAAAAAGTATTGAGGAATTAGTGGTAGTTAAGGTCAAGGGTAAAGGTTTTCCCCAGAGATTAAGTCCAGTCGTGTCTTACTCTGGAGGTTGGTGCTCATCTCCATTTCTAAGCCGAAGAGCCGGCGTTGTCCGTAGACTCCTCCAAGGTCATGTGGGATGACTACATGGAGCGGCGTTACCTTCCCGCCGGAGCAGTACCTATTGATGCACTCACATTTGCATGTTTTCGAACTTCTGGGTTGGCAGAAGCTGGGGCTAACAGTGGGGGCTCTCTCCGCTCCCCCAATTCAAACCTGTGGCCTTTCGGTCCAGAAGTTCAGCAGCTCAGCGCTTTAACACGCTACGCCATCAGGGGATATTATTTCCTAAAGGTTGTGAATATACAATATTTCTGATTGGTTTTTGTTTGTTTGTTGGAGGCAAGTATGAATGCTGCAATTAGGAAAAATGATTAGGATGTAATGGCCTTGCAGCTTTAAAGCCTGGCTGTTTCCTCCCTGAGTGAATTTTTTGTTGGGAGGTGTTAGCTGGCCCTGATTGTTTCCTGTCTGGAATTCCCTTGTTTTCAGAGTGGTGTTGTTTGCGATATTTTATGTGCTTCTACTGTCTGTGGCCCTGAGAAAACAGGATTTGCCAGACTTTGATGATGGGAATACTTTGTTGGGAGGTGTTAGCTGGCCCTGATTGTTTCCTGTGTAGAGTTCCCCTGTTTATTTACTGTCCTGGTTTTAGAGATTATATTGTTCTGCATTATTCTATCCCAGTAATTATTTCATATTAAAGAAGAATCTCACTTATCCAACATTCGCTTATACAATGTTCTGGATTATCCAACGCAGTCTGCCTTTTCATAATCAATGTTTTTGTAGTCAGTGTTTTAAATTCATTGTGATATTTTAGTGGTAAATTTGTAAATACAGTACAGTAGAGTCTCACTTATCCAACATAAACGGGCCGGCAGAACGTTGGATAAGCGAATATGTTGGATAATGAGGAATTAAGGATAACCCTATTAAACATCAAATTAAGTTATGATTTTACAAATTAAGCACCAAAACATCATGTTAGACAACAAATTTGTCAGAAAAAGTAGTTCAGTACACAGTAATGCTATATAGTAATTACTGTATTTATGAATTTAGCACCAAAATATCACGATATATTGAAAGCATTGACTACAAAAATGCGTTGGATAATCCAGAACGTTGGATAAGCGAGTGTTGGATAAGTGAGACTCTACTGTAAATACTACATAGCATTACTGCGCATGGAACTACTTTTTCTGTCAAATTTGTTGTATAATATGATGTTTTGGCACTTAATTTGTATAACGATTACCTAATTTGATGTTTAATTGGCTTTTCCTGAATCCCTTCTTATTATCCAACATATTCACTTATCCTGCCGGCCTGTTTACGTTGGATAAGTGAGACTCTACTGTATATTGATAATCTTAAATTATCTGCTTAGAACTGGATTATCTGAGGCCCCTTCTTCACAGCTGTATAAAATGCACACTGAAGTGGATTATATGGTAGTGTGGAGTCAAGATAATCCAGTGCAAAGCAGATAATATAAGATTATAAATGGGTTATATAGCTGTGTGGAAGGGCCTTGAGTCTACACTGCCATATAATCCAGTGCAAATTAGATAATCTGTGGAAGAAGCCTAAGTGAGGCCTAAATCTGCCTGTCCCCTAACTGAAAGCTGGCTGTCCCTTGGTTGCTAGGCAACCAAGTGGGCAGAGATTAGCCCTCTAAACTGGCAGCAATTGGATAAAAAAAATTATTGCTCTCCCTCTAATTAGGACTTTATTTTTCTTTTCTTTTTGTTGTATCAACCTTGAGGCGTGGATGATGGGTTGTGTTGTCAAATTTTGAGGTTGGGGGGCCTGTACTTTTGTTGTTTTGTGAATTGCCGTGATGCCATCACTCTTTTATATATATAGATTAGAAAAACAACAACTTAAATGTATATACTCTCGTGTAGGTTTTAGCGTGTGTATTGTGGTATGCTAGTATATAGAGTATTTTCTTTACAGTCCCAACCGGGTACTAACTTATTGTGAAACATATAAAGCAAAACACACATAAACCTCCAACTGAAAACAGTCCACAATTATGGTATATATACAATTATACAACCTTATTGAGTAACATATAAAGTAAAGCATACATCAAACTCAACGGAAAACAGTCCACAGCTGTTGTGTGTATGTAGAACAAAACTATGCAACAACAAGTAATCCCGGGTACACTGCCTCGTTTCGGGAAGTCCTTCTTCAGGTTGTTGTTATTTATGTAAGGTCTTAAATAGTCTTTTGATGTATGGTATTTTTCTTCTTACTGAGATTCTCAGAATCTTCTGCGGTATGTTGTGGATTTATTGCTGTCTCTTTAATCTTAATTACTTGCTTGGTCCTGCTTCAGTTCAAGGCTTTTCAATGTAGTCAATTTCTAAACATAAACATAGGTACATACTAATAGTAACTATGATGGTTATACCAAAATAGATATGTATAAACACCCCATATGTTTTCCAATTCTTAATCTAGTACATAAAAGAGTTTACAAAAATACAATTGACTTACACGTCGTTACTCTTGCAGGGCTCTGTGTTTTTTTCTCAAGTTGCAAGTGCCCTATGGCTTGCATGGTGAACTGAAATACTCAATTCACTAAAGATAACAGGTGAAATCAATCCTATCATTCAGTCCTTTGGGGAATACAGAGTTTAATTTAAAGGTCCAGAAAGACTCCCTTTGTAGAAGAAGTCTTTTATTGTCTCCAATGGGTTTTACCTTCTCTATCACAAAGAACTTAAAACTCTCATCAGAATGAGCTTTTTCTTGAAAATGTGTGTATAGAGTAGAGTCTGTGCATCCATTCCTGATTCTGGATTTGTGTTCTTGTATCCTTGTTCTCAATGCCCTAGAGGTCATCCCTACATATAACAATTTACATGGACATATAATCAAATATATGACATTTTCAGATGCACATGTAGTAAAGTGTCTTAATGTGATGTGAAGATGGAGTATGGGGTATATATCATCTTGAATTCTTAGGGATTGCTTACAACAGTTACAATGGCCACATGGATAATGTCCTTTTTTGTTTAGGCTTACTGTAGTAGTGGGAGTAATGAGATCTGCATGTACTAGAAAGTTTCTGAAATTTCTAGATCTTTTGTGGGCTACCATAGGTGGTTTTTCACAGCCGTGGATCTCGTGTATTAGATGCCAATGTCTATTGACGATATTCTTAATTTTGGATGATAGTGGTGTGAGTGTAAGTGGCCAGATGATACGATCCTTACTAGGCTTAGTTTGTTCTTGTAGTAGGACACTTCTATTGACCCTTTGAGCTCTTTTGACTGCTGAGTCTACAATTCTTTCAGGGTATCCCCTCATCTTCAGTGCCTGTTTGAAGGGGTCTATGATAGATTCGAAGTCTTCCTGTAGGCTGGTGTTGCGTTTTAATCTTAATAGTTGATTGTATGGTAAGTTAGATTTCAAAGAGTGATGGTGGAAACTGTTAAAGTGTAATAAGGAGTTTCTATCAGTAGGTTTGGTGTAGTTTTTGACGTAAAGTCTATTTGATTTCCTGAATACACACACATCTAAAAAATTGATCTTATTACGGTCACATGTATCTGTAAATTTAATGTGGTCATGTATGGTATTAATCCATGTTCTAAAATGTGATGCTGCAGTATCAGACCGGAAAATTGAGAAGATGTCATCAATGTATCGTCCATAATAGATCATGTTGGGGAGATCTAGATTGTATGTGCTGTTGTAAATGAATTTTGTCTCAAGGTAGGCAACAAATAGGTTGGCAATAGCAGGAGCCAGAGAACTCCCCATGGCAACTCCACATACTTGTAAATAAAATTGTGTACCAAATTTAAAATAATTGTTTTCTAGAACAATGTCTAATAGATCCATCAGAAAATGTGTTGGGGGTGACAATGATGCTCTAGTGTCCAATACATCCTTAATAACCTGCCTAGCTTCCTCTAAAGGAATGCTGGTATATAATGCTGTGATGTCTAAAGTCATGAGTATAGCACCTTCAGGTATATGGAGGGATTCCACTGTGTTGATGAAATGTCTTGTATCTTTAATATATGATTTGGTCTGGGTAACAAAAGGTTGTAAAAAATGATCTACGTATTTGGCTATGGGTTCTAGAATGGATCCTATTCCAGATACAATGGGTCTTCCAGGAGGAGGATGGATGCCCTTATGTATTTTGGGAAGCATGTAAAAGAGTGGTGTCCTGGGAAATTGTTTTATGAGAAATTCGTGGGTTTGTATGGAGATGTAGCCTAATGCCAGTCCTTCCGAGCATACTGTTCTGATTATAGATCTGATCTTGTCCACAGGATCTTTGTTCAATGTTCGATAAAAGTGTTCATTCGTGAGCTGCCTCTCAGCTTCTTTAATGTAATCTGTGGTGTTAAGTAGTACTATTGCACCTCCTTTATCGGCTGGTTTCCACGTGTATTCAGGCATATTAGCTAATCTCTTAATGATCTCTAATTCTGTGTTGGAAATGTTGTGATGAATTCTGTTTTTAGATTTAGAGAGAATGTCAATGTCCCTAGTAACTGCTTTCTCAAAAGCTTTAATCATAAAGTTATCAATGTTAGGGCAAAAATGACTCTTGACTCTAAAGGGGTTGTGAGGTTCGGTTTCTGTTTTATTTCCAAAAAACTGTTTTAGTCTGATGGTACGAAATAAATGAAATAGTTCAATTCTAGTTTTGAAATGATCAAATTTGGGAGTAGGGACAAAGCTTAGTCCCTTGTTAATGACAGCGGCCTCCTGTGGTGAGAGATTGACTACTAGGGACGTGTCTTTTTTCTGTAAGCCCTTTGAAAATGGGGTATTGGCTGTTGACTCCTAATCCTGCTGGATCTACGAGGCAGTGATGAGTCCGTAGATGTTTTGGAACTGTCTGATGATCTTGTAATCTCTTCTTCTGTGTTAAATGATAATTCTGTGGAGTCAGTCTCAAAGTTGACATTTCTCCTAGGGAATCGTGGTCTGTTGGTCCAGTTGTATACCCTGTTATTGTCATAATCCATTTTATCCCGGTTATATTTTTTGATATTGTATTCTCTGATTTGGGCTGAAAGTTCCTTACATCTGCGTTCTATCTCTGTCAGTTTGTTGGTTTCTTCAGGAATGGTCTTCAAGTTTTCCAATAGTGGATCAATTTTGCTTTTATGTTCTTCAATGAGAGAATTAGCTTTCTGTATAATGAGTACCATCAGATCTAGTGAACATTTATTCAGGATGGCATTCCATTGATTAACAAAGGTAGAGTCTTCTATAAACATTCCTGGTGGTTTGAAAATTCTAAGTCCCCTCGGGATCATTTTGTTTCTAATGTAGTCAGCCAATGTAGATGCATGTAAGTCCAGTTTGATGCATTTCTTTTTTAGTTTTTCAAGTTCAATTGAAAGATCTGGGGTCTGTGCAGACGTAGCCTGTATATTTAAATCCAACATGGATCTGTCCTTAATTAAGTTTCTCTTATTTGGCTCAGCTGAGCGGCATGGCCGCTCCTAGATTTAAAAAATGCTTAGAGTGTGGAGGGAATCTCCTGGACTCCGATGGACATGACAGATGTCTCCTCTGCCTTGGGGAGACACACTCAGTGAAGAGCAGCCTAGCCTGCCGGGCGTTTACACCCCAAGCCCTGTATGAGCGCACACTGTTCCCTGTAGAGCAGGAGAAGCAGCAGCTCCCTCCAGCCTCTCCTGCCGTCTCTCAACCTGCCCAGCTGCCTCTTACCTCTCCGCGGCCCTCCTCTTCCCTGCAGCGGGCACGTTCTCCCCGGGCCTCGGGGGAGGAACATGGGTACAAGAAGAAAAAGAAGCGCAGGGACGCCGAACCTTACACGTCATCCACCATGCAACCTGCACCGGAAAGAGGAGCATCCGGGTTCTCCCAGGCCCTGCCCACCATGGTGCAGATGCCACGCGAGATTGGATGGACCACACCAAGGACACCGGGCCAGCAGGCGGGTGCGGTGCTCCTCCCTGAAGTAAAGGCAGCCCCCCGCCGCGAGGGGCAAGCCACAGTGTCACGCCCCTTCGCAGGGCCGGAGCCCCAGGACCAGAAGCAGATGGCCACCACCGCAGGATCAATGGCGTGGAGTGAGCAACAGCTATCCCCCTTGCAGAAAGGCCTAGGTGCAGCCTTGCTGCCGCGTGTGTCGTCGCCATCGCTCTCCCTCTTCCACTCCAGGAGCCCATTCCAGGGCAACCTCCCGGGTTTCACCCCTCCCCCCGAGGCGTGGGAGTGGATCCAGCAGCCTTGTTACATGGCAAGGCGGGTCAGTGAGCCAAGGCTACCCGTACCGGGACGATTTAGTACACCGCTCACCAGGGGGCCAAGCCTACATGTTTGGGCCTGCCCTTGTACCAGAGCACCAGGATGCCCAGCCCCCAGTCCTCTCCCCGCAGGATCAGCCACAGTTCCTGAGGGCCCTTGGAGCTGAGGCCGATGTGGAGGCTCCGTGCCTGGACCTCGTGTCGTTGTCGGGCTTCCAAACCTCTCACTCATTAGAGGAGCATGACCAGGAGGCGCGAGTGGAACTGCCTATGCCCGCAGATGCTGCCCTGTTATCACGACTCACTAAGGCTCTCAAAGTCCCGGTGGCACCTCCACAGAAGCTGGTAGATGATTTCTTATTCCCCTCTGACCAGCAGCACTATAGGGCTTACATGGCCGCATACCAGGAATACCTCTGGAAGCGCATGGGCATGTATGTGGCTTCTCTCCCTCAGGAGCATCAGGCCTATATGTCAGCAGTGCACCAGGAAGCCCTTTTGCTATCTAGGGCGCAGAAGGACATGGCTAAACATACAGCGGACACTGCTGACCGTATGTTTGCTACCTCTACTGCCGTCCGCTGCCACGCCTGGTTGCGCGCATCAACCCTTTTGGAGGAGGGGAAAGCTCTGGCCGAAAACCTGCTCACACATGACATTGGCCTCTTCAATCCAGAGATGGATGATAAGTTAAAACATAAGCAAGAGGTCAGGCAGGCTGCCAACAAGTATGGCTACACCACCCAGAGGTACCTGGGCCGCAGCAGATGGGCACCCTTGAGTACCTATACCCGCAGGCCCTACAATGCAGGCACCAGACCTTTCCCGCAGGCGTCATCGTCTCAAGCACTTTGTCAGCCTCTGCCATCCCACCCTCGGCAGCAGGGTAGGGGCCGCTTTCAGCCCCAGTCTAGGCGGTGTGTTTAGCGCTGGCTGCTCGTCCACTTGGGCATCCACCCCATGCTTGGTGGTGGGTTCTCCTTTGCACAGTGGTGTATTTTCTTTTTCCTCTACTGATCTTGCTGTGCTAGAGGAGCGGCAGACCCTGCCAGGGGTGCATTTTCAGTTTGGCACATGCCTCCAGCAGTTTTTCTCGGCGTGGGCCACCATTACAATCAATAGATGGGTTTTGGATGTAGTCCAGAATAGCTACCGGATTGATTTCCAAATGCGGCCGAGTACAGGCCACGTCAGGGCCACCCAGCCATCTGCAGTTCTATGGCAAGAGGTGCGGACTTTGTTAGAGAAAGGGGCGGTTGTCCCCTTGCACCCCAGTTCTTTTTCTAGGGCATTTTTTCTAGATACTTTTTGACCTGGCAGAGGTCAGCACCCTTTTTTGGATCTCAGAGCCCTCAACACTCACATTTGGGCGCCTGCCTTTTGGATGGTCGCACTCTCGACCATTCTCCCTCTCCTTCCAGAGGGGGCATGGTTCGCAACCATTGACCTCTGCGATGCTTATTTTCATATTCCAAAAGCCCCAGAACATCATCTTTTTTGTCTTTTATGATTGGCCACTGCGCCTTTTGTTTCCGCTTCCTCCCCTTCGGGATCTCCACAGCTCCCCGGGTGTTCACAAAGGTGATGGCGGCGGTGGCGGCATACCTATGGACTCAGGTGGTCATGGTGTTTCTGTACATCGATGACTGGTTGTTAGTTGCAAGGTCCCGCCACCGCCTCCTACTCGACATCAATTTCACTCTCTCACTTCTCCAGAGCCTGGGCCTGGTTGTGAACCACACAAAGTCCAACCTGCAGCCGGCGCAGAGGACCAAATTCATCAGGGCGCTTTTGGGCTCACCCTCCTGCAGGGCGTACTTACTGGAGGAGCGCTTTGTGGCGTTTCGCGCATCACTATTGCGAGTGAGGCATCAGTCCTTGGTGCAGGCAGATCACATCCAGTTGGGCTACATGGCATTAGCAACAGCAGTCACTCCGCTGGCCCGCCTCCGGATGTGGCCCCTCCAGTCTTGGTGTCTCTAAAACTTCAGACCGTTGTGGGACGACGCGTCCACTCTGCTCAGCCCGCCGTCTCACGTTCGCCACTCCCTGCTTTGGTGGTTCTCCAGGGCAAACGCCTGCAGGGGCATGCTGTTCCGCAGTCGAGACCCCTCCCGTACTGTCATGACAGATGCCTCCCCCTTCGGGTGGGGAGCCCATACTGGACACCTCACTGTGCATGGCCAGTGGTCGCTGGCCGAGCGCAGGTGGCACGTTGTGATGACTCATGGGCCATGTAGTCCCGTTCCAAGTACTATTGTGGCAGATGAAGAGGAAAACTTGGGTTTCCCACCGTTTCTGCCAGATTTGGAGCCCTTGCACCTGCAAGATGTTTGGCCACAAGAAGACAGCCAAACAAGCCTTGAGCAGAAATCTCCCCCATTTTCTCGCCGGGTTTATTATAATCAAGATAGAAGCGCTCGAGAGGCGACTCGCCGGAGCACCAGGATAGCTGCCAGACAATTAGCTGATTAAGTCTGCTTCCCTTGGGAAACTTTAAGGAGTCATGCATCTGGACACAGTATAGGTTTCGTTTCTTGTTCCCCAGAGAAAGTGTTCCTTGGCGGGAAAACAAGATCCTATATAGGTGTTTGCCCGCAAAGGAATCCTTGCGGAGTCAGTTCGTCAGCTTCGGGAGTAGATTGTGTGTGGACTACGCTACTCCAGTTTCCAGGACCTTGCTCTCGTTCCAGCCCTGCCTTGTTCCCCGGACCTCGCCACGGATTTCGCCACGGACCCTGTTCTTGCTCCTCGCGTCTTGTTGCCTTGAATCAAGCCTTGTTTGCCAAGAATCTAGTTTGCTCTCCAGCCTTGCATCAAGCTCCATGGACTAAAGGACCTTGTCATTTCCCCTCACTTTGCTTGGCAAAGTGTGTGTTTCGGTTATTGGATTACAACTTTGGACTTTAATATCTCATATTGGACATTGTTTTCCTGGACTATATTTGACCTTTCCTGAAAGGTCTACTTCTGAACTATATTCTTCACTTGTTTTTATTAACTTTATATATTTCCTTAATAAAGATATTAGATAGATTCTGGTCTCTGCGCATGGTTATTGGTGTTCTGCAGCCTGGGTCTTGATACACGTCAACTTTCTGGAGCTCCTGGCCCTTTACAAAGCTCTGCCGGCCTTTCGGGACATGCTGTGGGGGCATGCGGTGCAAGTCTGCACAGACAATACCACAGTAGTGTGGTATGTAAACAAGCAGGGGGCACGAAGTCCCGCGCCCTGCTCGCCCTTACCATGACGATTTGGAATTTGTGCATGGAGAACACCATCCTTCTCATTGCAGTGCACGTGCCAGAGCACTCCAATACCTTAGCATTTTGATATGACACTTGGAAAGTCAAGGATCAGTTCATAGAGAGGAAAAAGTATCAATGCTGCCTTGAGACCAGTTGCCATTTCCTCGCCTAGACATACAAAAAGGCCAAAAGCAATTATTATTATTATTATTGTTGTTGTTGTTGTTGTTGTTGTTGTATGACACAGCAAACAAGATAGATGTGCTGGATTTCATATCACAAAATCACAAGTCGAACACTTCCCAAGTGTCTAGGACTGTGTGATGTATTTTCGGATACTAGGATCTGTGAGCATCATCCGAAAACACAATCATAAACGCTTGGGAATGTTCAACTTGTGATTCTGTGATATGAAATCCAGCATATATATCTCATTTGCTGTGTCATACTCTGTCCTTGTGGCAATAATAATAATAATAACTTTAGTCTTGCAACCCGCCACCATCTCCCAGAAGGGACACGGGGTGGCTTACGTGGGGACCAAACCCAGCATAAAACAAGGAATACAACGTAATATAATTAAAACATATAACAAATAAACAATATACAGTAATTAAAACAATTAAAAACCAAAAAATAAAAACATAACAAAATACATCAATCAACATCAAATCAGTTTGGGTATGTCCAAATACAAGAGGGAAGGCCAAGGTTTGTGCAAAGTGCAGAGCAATAGGGCCAAGGTTGGGAATAAAGAGCTGGAAAAACATTAAATTAGGTCTGGGCAGCTATGATCACAAGCTAAACTGTTATTCAAAGGCACGTTGGAACAGCCAAGTTTTTCAAGTCTTTATGGAAAGCTCGCACCAGTTCATAGAGAAAGATACAGTTACAAAGATAAACAGGACCTGAACCATTTAGGGCTTTATAGGTAATAACCTGTACTTTGAATTGGGACCGGAAACTTATTGGCAACCAGTGGAGAGGCGTCATACACTCCCTGTAACTAGCTCCTGTTAACAACCTGGCTCCTGACCTTGATGGCATGATGGAGATAGTATTGTAGAAACATCTATGTTTCTTTCATATTAGGGGTGCCAAACTCATGTTCATCAAGGGTCACATCAGCTTTATAGTTGCCTCCAAAGGGCTGTTTAATCCATAAACGGAGAATCCGCTGATATAGAAGGCCAATTATTTTTTTAATTGCACTCTTTATTTTTTAACCCAGTTTTGGCCCCCATATATTATTCATTTACAACTCCTATCATATTTGATTATCCGCCAAATGTGGACTGGAGATAATAGGAATTGCGACCCTTGTGGCTCGGAAGTTAGGGAAAAAGTCGAACATTTTAGAGCCAAGCATCCTATCCACAAGCCTTGTGTCTAAATTAAAACCCCAGTATTCTCCAGTGCTAAAAGGTTGCATGAAAAATGCAACAAATGTTTATGATTTGCAGAATTTGAAAGCAAAATTGCCTAATTAGCATAACCAGACTAGATGCTTGGATTTGAAGAAGTGAAATTTGGTGTGCCTAGATAAGCCGTCTAGACATCCTGTATTAGAAATCATATTACCCTAAATACCACGAGTTGAACAGTGAGAATGTACTACATCTTACATGTTGTGTTTGGGAGCTTTCCATCTTCTATTTTCCACTATGTAAACAGGACAGCAAACTATAAATCCCTTTTTATCTGATCCAATAGGACTTTTTTTCATATTGCTTTGTTTGTTGTTGGATGTCTTACAAATAAAACCAAACGTGTGTGTGGATGTCATTTTCCTTTTTCAGAACCACATGTTTGTGGGCACACTATCTCAACATACAACAACTAAGTTAACAGCTTTTTTACAACATTCAGGTCCTATCCTACTCCCTGCCATGCTCTCTTCAGGCAGGCTAGTGTTTCTGATAGAAACTAAGCTGAATCTTGAAAGAGTTACAGCACCAAAAACACTGTAGATGGTTTAAAGATGAGACATGCAAACAATCAGCAACAGAAGGCTCAAGACTCTGAAAGCCTGCAATCTCTGGGTGTCCGTAGCATTGAGCCATGGCAATTAATGTGGTGTCAAACGACATTAATTCTACAGTGTAGATGCATCCATTTGCACCCATTTATATACAATCATTCTTCCTCATCATTTTTAACCTTGCAATAATTCTGTATATTAGAATTGCATGAGAGATAAATAATACTGAAGAGATGCGGTGAGATGGGAGGTCACGCCATGTTAAGAATTCAACTAATGTTTCCTTGGTTTCAAGAGAGCTGTGGCCACAACACATCACGAATGCGAAACTGACCTTGTGACTCTGATGCCACAAACTCGTTCTGACTTTTCATTGGTTTCCTGTTGTTCGTGTAACGTGGTTTACAAAATAAGTAGGACTCACAACAACTACAAGTTATTTTTTAAAATGATAAGCAGAAAGCTAATTATGGAGTTATTATAAACCAAATCTCCTTCATTCCCATCTGATCACTTGGTTTATAATAACTTCATAATTACCTTTCTGCTTATCTTTTTTAAAAAATAACTTGTAGTTGTCATTACCCTTACTTATAAACCAAGTCTCCTTCATTCCCATCTGATCACGAAGGAGCCCCCGATGGTTCAGTGGGTTGAATCCTTATACCAGCAGGACTATAGACTTGAAGGTTGGGTTACTGACCTGAAGGTTGCTGTTTCGAATCCAACCCGGGGAGAGCATGGATGAGCTCCCTCTATCAGCTCCAGCTCCATGCGGGGACATGAAAGAAGTCTCCCACAAGGATGGTAAAAACATCAAAACATCCGGGCACCCCCTGGGTAATGTCTTTGCAGACGGCCAATTCTCTCACACCAGAAGTGACTTGCAGTTTCTCAAGTAGCTCCTGACATTAAAAAATCTGATCACTAGGATACTTTTCTTGTCAGTATGGCATTTTCTGGGAGGAAATGAAACCAAATATTGGAGAATTGATTTCCTGGCCCAATAACAAAGGGTTGTTTTTTTTTTGCAATGTTTATTTATCATTTATCTCTCAGGTTACCTTTACAAGTACAACTACAGGAAGTCCCCACGTTACAAACAAGTTAGGTTCTATAGGTTCTATAGGTTTATCATTAAGTGAGGAGAGGTACTTTTTAAAGTGTAACTGTACAATATATATATATATCTCCAGATAGATATAGATATAGATGATATAGATATAGATAAAACCTCAGCAGATTGAAAGCCAAAATCAAGGTCACAACAACATCTGTTATAGAACTCCAATATGCCGATGATAATGTTGTCTGTGCGCATTCAGAAGAAGACCTACAAGCCACTCTAAATATCTTTGCAGAAGCATACAAAAAGCTCGGCCTCTTACTGAACATCGAGAAAATCAAAGTACTCTTCCAGAAGACACCAGCCAATCCCTCTGCAAGGCCAGAAATACAGCTTAACGGTGTAACATTAGAAAATGTTGACCATTTATGCTACCATGGCAGCCACTCTCTACAAAAGTCAACATTGACACTGAAATACAACACTGTCTGAGCTCTGCAAGTGCAGCATTCTTCCGAATGAAGCAGAGAATGTTTGAGGATCGGGATATCCACAAGGACACCAAGGTGCTTGTTTATAAAGCTATTGTCCTCCCAACCCTGTTATATGTCTGTGAAACGTGGACGATCTACAGACTTCACACTCAACTCCTGGAACAATTCCACCAGCGTTGCCTCTGAAAAATCCTGCAAATCTCTTGAGAAGACAGGTGGACAACAAATGTCAGCGTGCTGGAAGAAGCAAAGAACACCAGCATTGAAGTGATGCTCCTTTGCCATCAACTCTGCTGGACTGGCCACGTTGTCTGAATGCCCAATCACCATCTCCCAAAGCAGTTACTCTACTCCCAACTCAACAATGCACAACAGAATGTTGGTGGATAGGAAAAGAGATTTAAAGAAGAGCTTAAGGCCAACCTTAAAAACTGTGGCATAGAGACTGAAAACTGGGAAGCCCTGGCCCTTGAGTGCTCCAATTCGAGGTCAGCTGTGACCAGTAGTGCAGTGAAATTTGAAGAGGCACAAATGGAGCGAGAAAAGGAGAAACATGCCAAGACAAAGACGCGTCAAGCCAATCCTGACCAGGACTGCCTTCCATCTGGAAACCAATGTCCTCACTGTGGAAGAACATGCAGGTCAAGAATAGGGCTCCACAGCCACCTCTTGGAGGACCATCATACTCAGATAACAAGGGATCGCCTAAGTATATATACATACATACATACATACATACATACAGTAAAGTCTCACTTATCCAACACTCGCTTATCCAACGTTCTGGATTATCCAACGCATTTTTGTAGTCAATGTTTTGAATATATCATGATATTTTGGTGCTAAATTCGTAAATACAGTAATTACTAGATAGCATTACTGCGTACTGAACTACTCTCTGTCAGATTTGTTGTATAATATGATGTTTTGGTGCTTAATTTGTAAAATCATAACCTAGTTTGATGTTTAATAGGCTTTTCCTTAATGCCTCCTTATTATCCAACATATTCGCTTATCCAACATTCTGCCGGCCCGTTTATGTTGGATAAGTGAGACTCTACTGTACATGCTTTGGATAGCATAGGGGAGAGATAACACCCCTGTGGTGTTTGTTTTTTTTGTCTGTGTCTCTGTTTAAAAGATTTGATCTCACTTCTTATCACTGTGATAATTGTATTTTGAAAAATTGTGGTGATAAAGCTTCAGTGGAGACATCTTTCCCCCATGATGATTCATTCAGGGGTGAATTTCCATTCCAGGGGATAGATTTCCCTCACTTCCTGTTGTCTCACCCCCGTTCTTAACTATGAGTCATTTGTAAGTTGTATGTTTGGAACTCAAAGACGGCCTGTATTGTGATGCAGATATGGACATTTTCTGTAGTCTGCAACATATCAAGAACGTTAGAAAAACCAGGGAGATCAGTGGTGGAGTATATGGGTGGAGGAATTAGGATTCCTCACATCTCTTCAAGGCAAACTTGTCAAAGCAACATCCAGACAGGTTCACCAAAACCAATAGAATATTATAGCCTAAATGTACATCCCATTTTTGGATCTTTTTTCTGCAGTCAGCTTCAAGGGAAGTTTACAAGGTACAGAGAAGCAGTTCAGGAATTGCAAGTGTTCCTCACAATTAATTTAGGCCATTTAAAATCCAACTTGAACAAGGGCACAGAACTTTACAATGAATGCCTTCAAGATACTGACACATTGATGGAAGAGTTTGAACTGTGGTGCAGAAAATGAAAAAAAGATTACACTTGTAGAAAAACTATCAAATGTGCTGGAAGCCTATCTTGTCTGTAATAAACAGTTTGTTCTATGTGAAAAAACTTCAGATTTCTGCAACATTGGCTATGTCAACAGCTACCAATGAAAGGCTGTTATCAACTCTTAAATATTTGAAAACATACATAAGAAGCAAAATGGGGCAAGAAAGACCGGGTGGACTTGCACTCTTGAGTATCCACCAAAGTTAATTGATGGATCCTGATTTCTGTCAAAGTGTATTGACACTGTTTTCAAGTGTTTCCAACAGGCATTCTTTTTTAGCTGCTAAATTACCAAATTAAGAGTCATTTTCAGGTTTTTAAAAAACTTGAAATTTTGTACCAAAAATAGAAATTTGATTCAATTAAGTCTATATAAAAATATAGAATGAGTTATAGAATTTAAATTATTTTGTGTTAATGACCTACTCTTCATGATTCGCTAAAAAAATTAAAATTGTTTCAACACCAACACCACCCCTTGAATTTTTTTCCTGGCTGTGGGCCAAGTCTTTAGCCTTCTCTGGCATAGAGGGCTGGTGCCTCACCAAACTACAGCTCCCAGGAATCCATAGCATGGAATGACAGCAGATAAAGTAGTGTTCAACTGCATTAATTCTACAGTACAGATGTACACAATGTCAACAAGCTGGCTACTAGGCGAGCAATTCGATTTCCCCGCTACTCGTTACTAATTCGTTACTTTTGTAACTTGTGAAGCAATATACGACCTTGATTGTCCACACGTCTGGATATCGCGGTTTCGAACCGCGACAGGCCCTTTTTCTTATGTCATCGTTTTTTTTCGTTGGGAAAAAAAGGTTTTGCAAATCACCCAAACTTGTTTAAGTGCACTGGGGCAACCTAGCATGTTGTTTCCACCTTGTGGCCAATCAGAGAGCATGTTTAACCCAGGGGAGGGGCTGGTAGTACATCCTGAATGAAAAGACCGTGCACGGGCTCCTCGTGGCTCATTTCGACTCGGGATCTGCAGAGAGAGGGTGGGTTGGGAGTGAGATTCCGTAGGCAGGCAAGATTGCTGCGTCACAGCTTCCTTGGCTGAGCTAGAGCTACATATCAGAAGACCGGGAGAAAGGGTTGGGTGGGTGAGGTGGGGTGGGGTGGGGTTGGAAACTGTTGGGTGTTTCTGATTTTTTTTTTCCAAAGGGCCTGTGGCCTTTTTTCCCCACAAGCTTGGCGTTTGCCATTTTCCCACCCGGCCTGCAATTTTTCTGCTGCGCCATTTTGCCTGTTGCGGGCGGGGTGGGCTTTCGTTTTGATTAGGATACTTTTCTTTTTTCAACGCTAGTAGCAAAGTCTTGCAAAAGGGTTTTGGGAAAAAAGGGAGCCTGATTTTGCTTCCTTTCCTTCTCAGCTGCTCAAGTAGGGCTTTTGGTCTGTGCCAGGGCCGCAGTGATTCAAAAGCAAAGTTTGGCAAAAGGGTTTCACATCCCATCGTCCTTTGTAGAACAACACCTGTTTTGGGAAAAAAGGGAGCCTGATTTTGCCTCCTTTCCTTCTCAGCTGCTCAAGTAGGGCTTTTGGTCTGTGCCAGGGCCGCAGTGATTCAAAAGCAAAGTTTGGCAAAAGGGTTTCACATCCCATCGTCCTTTGTAGAACAACACCTGTTTTGGGAAAAAAGGGAGCCTGATTTTGCTTCCTTTCCTTCTCAGCTGCTCAAGTAGGGCTTTTGGTCTGTGCCAGGGCCGCAGTGATTCAAAAGCAAAGTTTGGCAAAAGGGTTGCACATCCCATCGTCCTTTGTAGAACAACACCTGTTTTGGGAAAAAAGGGAGCCTGATTTTGCTTCCTTTCCTTCTCAGCTGCTCAAGTAGGGCTTTTGGTCTGTGCCTGGGGCCCCAGTGATTCAAAAGCAAAGTTTGGCAAAAGGGTTGCACATCCCATCGTCCTTTGTAGAACAACACCTGTTTTTGGAAAAAAAGGGAGCCTGATTTTGCTTCCTTTCCGTCTCAGCTGCTCAAGTAGGGCTTTTGGTCTGTGCCAGGGCCGCAGTGATTCAAAAGCAAAGTTTGGCAAAAGGGTTTCACATCCCATCGTCCTTTGTAGAACAACACCTGTTTTGGGAAAAAAGGGAGCCTGATTTTGCCTCCTTTCCTTCTCAGCTGCTCAAGTAGGGCTTTTGGTCTGTGCCAGGGCCGCAGTGATTCAAAAGCAAAGTTTGGCAAAAGGGTTGCACATCCCATCGTCCTTTGTAGAACAACACCTGTTTTGGGGGAAAAAGGAGCCTGATTTTGCTTCCTTTCCTTCTCAGCTGCTCAATAGGGCTTTTGGTCTGTGCCAGGGCCGCAGTGATTCAAAAGCAAAGTTTGGCAAAAGGGTTTCACATCCCATCGTCCTTTGTAGAACAACACCTGTTTTGGGAAAAAAGGGAGCCTGATTTTGCTTCCTTTCCTTCTCAGCTGCTCAAGTAGGGCTTTTGGTCTGTGCCAGGGCCGCAGTGATTCAAAAGCAAAGTTTGGCAAAAGGGTTTCACATCCCATCGTCCTTTGTAGAACAACACCTGTTTTGGGAAAAAAGGGAGCCTGATTTTGCTTCCTTTCCTTCTCAGCTGCTCAAGTAGGGCTTTTGGTCTGTGCCAGGGCCGCAGTGATTCAAAAGCAAAGTCTGGCAAAAGGGTTTCACATCCCATCGTCCTTTGTAGAACAACACCTGTTTTGGGAAAAAAAGGAGCCTGATTTTGCTTCCCCCTCTTTCTTTTCTTCTCAGTTGCTCAAGTAGGGCTTGCTTCAAATCTCTTTCTCCTATAATAACCCTATCAAGGTCTGGAAAATACAGGTATCCCCTTTTTAACGTATAACAATAAGAACATCTGTAATAGAAGGGTTTGCGGGAGTTAGACCCAGAACACATTGCCAATCAAGAAACAACACATCTTTCCCCCCAGTAACACAATACCTTCCTCCCTTCTGTTACCTGAAAACACTTCCGTTATCATGAAGCGTTCAGCTGAACGCGGATCTGGTGGAATAAGTCCTGCTAGTGGTCAAGCAACAGCCCGGACACTGTGGGGGGCCAAAAAAGTTAGGTTGGGTCCCATCCGTCTGGAACGCGGAACGATGGGAGTGGGTGGACTTGATGAAGAAGCTGGCTGTTCGACTGCTGAAAGTTCACAGCCCTCCACCCAGAGCCAGTTGTCATTGGAGCTGAGACAAGTGGACGATCAATGGAACATGCAGGTGTTGCCGTCCTGGAACTACAGGTGGTGGATAGTGAGGATCTTGATAACCCCACCCCTCCACCCGCTACTGACAGTGAGGAGGAGGTAGAGGAGGTAGTACCATCAAATCATAGACTTTCTCATGCTGCTGAAAGGGTGCCCACGACTCCTATCTCCCTGGGCGTCAGCACAGTGGCTGTGGGGAGGCCAAGGTCATATATTTGGGACCATTTCCATGTCCATACTCAGCGTGCCACTTTGGCAGTTTGTAGACACTGTGGAGCAAATATCAGCAGAGGCAGAGACCTGAGACATCTTGCGACCTCGGGGTTGAGCTCTCACATGAAGCGACACCATCCCTCGATATCGGTAGGAGGGGGAGCTGCAAGCCCTTGCAGTGGCAGCATTAGCACACAAAGTTCTCCTGGTGTAGATGGTGGAAGGCAGACACAGTCCACCTTGGAGGATTGGGGCATGCCTTTAGCCAGGAAGAGAACGGGGGAAACATTACCCACACCCCAGCAGATAACCCAAAGTGTGGGAGAGATGATGGCCCTTGATCACCATCCCTTCCGCCTGGTTGAACAAGAAGGCTTCATCCGCCTTATGAAACGCCTGTGCCCCCGCTACAAAATCCCCTCCCATCACACCTTTTCCAGAAAAGTTATTCCCGGATTGTACGAGGGCTGCAAGGAACGCATTATCCAGATGTTGCGGAGCGCCATGGGAGGACACATCCATTTTACCTCTGATATTTGGTCAAGCTTGGGAGGAGGTCATTCCTACCTCTTTCTCACGGCACATTGGTGGGAGAAGGAAGGCAGTATGGATACATCCCATCGTTGGGCACTCCTCGCGTTGGAGGTAGTTAATCGTGATCACAAGGCAGAGACCATCTGCAGCTATCTGGGAAACATGATGGGGGAGTGGATGCGGTGCAGGCCGGAAGAAATGAGGAGGGGCTTCATGGTGACTGACGCTGGTAAAAATATGATCAAAGCGGTTGAAAGTGCAGGGTTTTTGAATGTCACCTGCATGGCCCACTTGCTTCACAATACAGTCAAGGAAGGTTTAAAGAGCCCGGAAGAGCAGCCGGCCAGCACCGCAAACATCGCCCTGCTGATCGAGCGCTGTAGAAAGATCGCGGGCTACTTCCACAGGAGCATCAAGGCAGCCTGGCACCTGAGAGACAGGCAGAGCCTTGAAGGCCTCCCGCAGCACAAGCTGCTCCAGGACGTCTCTACCCGGTGGAATTCAACCTATAAGATGCTCGAACGCATGGTCGAGCAGCAGAAGGCGGTACACGGCATCTCCCTTACATTGGTTGCGCCTGTTAGCAAGCTTGTTCCAACTAAGCAAGAGTGGGACACCATCTCCCAGCTGGTAGACGTCCTAAAGCCATTCAAACATGCCACAGAGACCCTTTCGGAATCAAAAGCCCTTCTTAGCCAGGCAGTGCCCATGGTCTTGGGGCTAAGGAGGCACCTAGAAAGGCTTGGGGCCGGTCGAACACTGGACTCCCTGGCTGGTCCGCTGACACCGCCAGTCCAGGAGGTGGTGAGGAGGTTGTCCTTTGCTGTACGGAAACGCCTAGAGCCACTTCTTTCCAGCAAGGTGCATATGCTGGCGGCCTTGTGTGATCCACAGCTAAAGTACAACGTCTGCCCAAAAGACTTTACCGTATGGAAGGCCCAACTAGTTAACCTTGTGAGGGAGGTCTTTGCTGCCAGGGTGGGGGAAACGGGCACAGTGGCCCCTCTACCGGAAATGCCTGCCACCCCCAGCACTAGCACTAGTGGCGAGAGTGATAGTCCCGGGGAGCCGGCAGGGGGTTGCTGTAGGGTTACGGATCTCCAGCCGCGACCAGGAAACGCTTTCTTTGCAGAGACGGTGGCCATACTAGCCTGCTCGGAAGATTCCTCTTTGCTGGCTTCTGCTCAAAAGGTAGACTCGGCCAAATGCTCGGTCAACAGGTACTTTGAGGAGCCTCCTGAGATAATTTCTTGTGATCCATTGGCCTATTGGGCTTCACGTGATCACATGTGGCCGGATCTGTCGCACGTAGCCCGCCAGTTCCTCAGCTGTCCGCCCACCAGCGTGCAGAGCGAAAGGGTCTTCAGCCTAGCGGGAGATGTAGTCACGCCCCACCGCAGCTTGCTGGACCCTCAAACAGTTGAGAAACTGGTCTTCCTGAAGGCCAACCTTCCCGTGTTGAATTTCCCCAATTTGGATTTTGACACCGACGCCTCCTAGAACAACAGTTCTCCTCCTTTAAGCAGCTCTGCTTCTGATTAACTTTGGCTATTTCTGTTGGGGGGCGGGGGGGTTGCTCCTTTGGCCTATGTCCAACAACTCTCTCCTCTATCCTACCATGCTTTCCTTCCTCTCATCCCTTCCGTTCTCGTCTTTATCATCACACACCGTTGCCCACTTTCGTTTTTGGGTAAATCAGGCCGTTCCCTGAGGTTCCTATAGGTTTTGTCTCCTGTAATAATGATCCTGGATAGGTAGAAGGATATTCTGGGGGAACTTAGTCCATAAAAGCCAAGGTAGGAAATGCATCCGCTTTGGGTTCAGAACAGATTACATTCAAATCTCTACCCTTTTTTTGTCCAAAAATATTTCGGGAATGAGCCATGACTGTTAGGTCTTCTCCAGATCCTCGCAGTTCCTGTACAGAAAGAACATTGTTATAATTGATGTGGATCCTTCGGTAAGACATATTTGGTGAAGGAATATGGCAGAGTCTCACTTTACAGAGATAACGGTCCATCAGAACCTTTGTGGCTGTGTCTTGCCGCATTAAGTAGTACACCTCGGCCTTGGCCACCACTTCTCTAAATTTTTATCTTTCACTGTCCCATCGCCTTGAGCGGGTGTGGTCGACGCAGTGGCCGCGGGACGGCCGAATAATGGTCCCCGTGCCCTCTGGCCGCGCACGCGGACGGTGCCGTTTGCCCGTCAGGGCGTGTGCCTTTGCGGCTGCTATTGATGTGTGGGCGCAGGTTCCCTGGCTTCTGAAGTGTTTTTTGCTGGCTTGTTGGCCGGACGATAGAAGAGGGTGGAATCACCGCAGAAAGTGGGACACCTCGGCCTTGGCCACCATTTGTCAAAATTGTTGTCTAGTGTCCCATCACCTTGAAAGGCTGTGGTCGACGCTGTGGCCGCGGGACGGCCGCCTTATGGTCCCCTCGCCCTCTGGCCGCGCACGCGGACGGTGCCGTTTGACCATCAGGGCGTGTGCCTTTGCGGCTGCTATTGATGTGTGGGTGCAGGTTCTGTGGCGTGGGAACTGCTTTTTGCTGGTTTGTTGGTAGAACGATAGAAGAGGGTGGAATCACACCGCAGAAAGCGGGACACCTCGGCCTTGTCCACCACTTCTCTAAATTTTCTTCTTCCACTGTCCCATCGCCTTGAGAGGCCGTGGTCGACGCTGTGGCCGCGGGACGGCCGCCTTAGGGTCCCCTAGCCCTCTGGCCGCGCACGCGGACGGTGCCGTTTGCCCATCAGGGCGTGTGCCTTTGCGGCTGCTATTGATGTGTGGGCGCAGGTTCTGTGGCGTGGGAACTTCAGTTTGCTGGCTTGTTGGCAGGACGATAGAAGAGGGTGGAATCACACCGCAGAAAGTGGGACACCTCGGCCTTCGCCACTTCTCAAAATTGTCTTCTTTCACTGTCCCATCGCCTTGAGAGGCTGTGGTCGACAGTATGTGATGCTAATCTTCCGCAGACTCATAAGTAGAGAAACAAACCACTCAGAAACTCTGTATTGCTATTAAAAACAATGAGTTATGTCTTCATGGTTTCTTTTGTCTCAACATTTGTGCTATGTTTAAGTTCTTTGGTTTCATTTCTACTCCATTAAAGACAATATCTTTCATTATTTTACTTCCTCAACTTTACTGAAACTGTATACCAACAGAAGTCATTTCCCTCTTTCCAGCTCATCTGCTAGAGAACTTTAATAACACCAGACACACACAAGTCTTCCCTCTAGTTCAACTCCATAGAAACATGAACCTAACATCAGAGCCTTAAAACCTTCCTCTTCCAAAAAGCCTTCGAGGACTGTGTGGTGGATCATTGCCTATTGAAGAATTGGTTGCCAGGCCAAGAGTATTTCGCACTTTATTGATTTTTAACTGTCAAACTACCTCATCTCTGTGAAGTATTCAGCCCTCGGACCAGAGCCGTGTTTTTACACCACTGTTTTTAAGCAGGTAATGCTGTATGCTGACTGTGACAGCAGTTTTATTTTATGTGTTATTGATGCAACACTTTTATATATATATATATATATATATATATATATATATATATATATATATGGTTTTATTTCTGCCATTGCCCCATGGAAGCCGCTCAGAGTCCCTCCGGGAAGATGGGGCGGGGAATAAAAATAAAGATCTTACTGTTGTTAATTATTATTATAATCATTATTGATGTGATGGTGGCCACGACTACCCTGCGGACTGCCAGCTTGCTTGTGTCCATCCGGTAGGGGTGCGGCCAGGGCCGCTGACAGTTTGCTGTCAGGGAGTGTGCCTTTGTGGCATGGGTTGTGGGGTGTTGGCGTGGGGCCGGCCAACGGTGGCCGGCCCCCCTGGTCTGAGGGGCTTGGGCCCACATTTCAATAGCAGACGTGAAGAAAACACGCCCTTCCCCATGGGTTGTGGGGTGTTGGCGTGGGGCCGGCCAACGGTGGCTGGCCCCCCTGGTCAGAGGGGCTTGGGCCCACATTTCAATAGCAGACGTAAAGAAAACACGCCCTTCCCCATGGGTTGTGGGGTGTTGGCGTGGGGCCGGCCAACGGTGGCCGGCCCCCCTGGTCTGAGGGGCTTGGGCCCACATTTCAATAGCAGACGTGAAGAAAACACGCCCTTCCTCATGGGTTGTGGGGTGTTGGCGTGGGGCCGGCCAACGGTGGCTGGCCCCCCTAGTCAGAGGGGCTTGGGCCCACATTTCAATAGCAGACGTGAAGAAAACACACCCTTCCCCATGGGTTGTGGGGTGTTGGCGTGGGGCCGGCCAACGGTGGCCGGCCCCCCTGGTCTGAGGGGCTTGGGCCCACATTTCAATAGCAGACGTGAAGAAAACACGCCCTTCCCCTTGGGTGGTGGGGTGTTGGCGTGGGTAGAGGCTAAGGTCGCTAAAGCAGAAAACTTTGTGGGAGGGCCGGGCCGACCTCTCAGGGATGCATGCCGGCCAACTGTGGCCGGCTCAGGGTGGGGTCTTTGCTGCCTGTGGCTTTTTTCTTTCTTTTCTTTTTGCTGCCTTTCGGCCTACGTGGTCGAGTTTCCCACGATGCACCGCATCTCTCTTCTCTCGCGGCTGTCCTTCTGCACATTTTTGGGCAATTTTTCCCAGATCCTTCCTTTGGGGCGGGGTCCTCTGTTTTCTCTCTCTCTCTCTCTCTCTAGGGGATGCATGCCAGCCAACTGTGGCCAGCTCAGGGTGGGGTCTTTGCTGCCTGCGGCTTTTTTCTTTCTTTTCTTTTTGCTGCCTCTCGGCCTACGTGGTCGAGTTTCCCACGATGCACCGCATCTCTCTTCTCTCGCGGCTGTCCTTCTGCACATTTTTGGGCAATTTTTCCCAGATCCTTCCTTTGGGGCGGGGTCCTCTGTTTTCTCTCTCTCTCTCTCTCTCTAGGGGATGCATGCCAGCCAACTGTGGCCAGCTCAGGGTGGGGTCTTTGCTGCCTGCGGCTTTTTTCTTTCTTTTCTTTTTGCTGCCTCTCGGCCTACGTGGTCGAGTTTCCCACGATGCACCGCATCTCTCTTCTCTCGCGGCTGTCCTTCTGCACATTTTTGGGCAATTTTTCCCAGATCCTTCCTTTGGGGCGGGGTCCTCTGGTTTTTTTTCTCTCTCTCTCTAGGGGATGCATGCCGGCCAACTGTGGCCGGCGCAGGGTGGGGTCTTTGCTGCTGAGATAGACATTGGGGTTCGGATCCCCACGGGGATTTTTTCTTTCTGCTTTTTTCTCCATCTCCAGTGCTTTTAATGGATCCAAACCCGCATGTGTATCTCTGCAGCTAAGCCCCCGCCCTACTGCTTTAGGGAAAGGGTCAGGGATGTGGGATCCATGCCCCCATGTCTATTTCTGCAGTTTAAGCCCACGCCCTGCTGCTTTGGGGAAAGGGGCGGGGGTGGGAGCTGGCCCACGGTGGCCGGCTCCCCAGGGGAGTGGGATCCAAGCCCCCATTTTGCCATCAGGCGATAAATCAAACCAACGTCGCACAAATCTTACATTTCTTGGGAGGGGGAGGGGCTTGTCCACTGTGGTCAAACATTGGTTTGATTTATTGCCTGATGGCAAAATGGGGGCTTGGATCCCACTCCCCTGGGGAGCCGTCCACCGTGGCCCGTCTCCCACCCCTTCCCCTTTCCCCAAAGCAGCAGGGCGTGGGCTTAAACTGCGCAAATAGACATGGGGGCATGGATCCCACACCCCTGACCCTTTTCCCTAAAGCAGTAGGGCGGGGGCTCAGCTGCTGAGATAAACATGAGGGTTAGTATCCATTAAAAGCACTGGCAGGGGTAGTGGGAAAAATTGGAGCAAAAAGAAAGAAAAAATCAACGTTGTGATCCGAACCGCAATGTCCAAGATGGAGAAAAAAGAAGAAAGAAAAAATCCCCGTGGGGATCCGAACCCTAATGTCTATCTCAGCATCAAAGACCCCATCCTGCGCCGGCGACAGTTGGCCGGCATGCATCCCGTACAGAGAGAGAGAGAAAAAAAAACAGAGGACCCCGTCCCAAAGGAAGGATCTGTGCAAAATTGCCCAAAGGGGTGCGGAACGACAGCCGCGATAGAAGAGAGATGCGTCGCAACGTGGGAAACACGACCACGTAGGCCGACAGGCAGCAAAGACAAAAGAAAAGAAAAAGCCACAGGCGGCAAGGCCCACACCTTGAAATACTAGGCCGGCCACCGTTGGCCGGCACGCTTCCCAAAAAGGAAAAAAGAGTGGCCGCCCCAAAGGAGGCTTCTGTGCTAAATCGCAAAAAGGGGTAAAGAAAGACAGCCGCGAGAGAAGACATATGCGGCGCAACGTGGGAAACACGACCACGTAGGCCGACAGGCAGCAAAGACAAAAGAAAAGAAAAAGCCACAGGCGGCAAGGCCCATACCTTGAAATACTAGGCCGGCCACCGTTGGCCGGCACGCTTCCCAAAAAGGAAGAAAGAGTGGCCACCCCAAAGGAGGCTTCTGTGCTAAATCGCCCAAAGGGGTAAAGAACGACAGCCGAGAGAGAAGAGAGATGCGGCGCAACGTGGGAAACACGACCACGTAGGCCGACAGGCAGCAAAGACAAAAGAAAAGAAAAAGCCACAGGCAGCAAGGCCCACACCTTGAAATACTAGGCCGGCCACCGTTGGCCGGCACGCTTCCCAAAAAGGAAAAAAGAGTGGCCGCCCCAAAGGAGGCTTCTGTGCAAAATCGCAAAAAGGGGTAAAGAACGACAGCCGAGAGAGAAGAGAGATGCGGCGCAACGTGGGAAACACGACCACGTAGGCCGACAGGCAGCAAAGACAAAAGAAAAGAAAAAGCCACAGGCGGCAAGGCCCACACCTTGAAATACTAGGCCGGCCACCGTTGGCCGGCACGCTTCCCAAAAAGGAAGAAAGAGTGGCCGCCCCAAAGGAGGCTTCTGTGCAAAATCGCAAAAAGGAGTAAAGAACGACAGCCGAGAGAGAAGAGAGATGCGGCGCAACGTGGGAAACACGACCACGTAGGCCGACAGGCAGCAAAGACAAAAGAAAAGAAAAAGCCACAGGCGGCAAGGCCCACACCTTGAAATACTAGGCCGGCCACCGTTGGCCGGCACGCTTCCCAAAAAGGAAAAAAGAGTGGCTGCCCCAAAGGAGGCTTCTGTGCAAAATCGCAAAAAGGGGTAAAGAAAGACAGCCGCGAGAGAAGACAGATGCGGCGCAACGTGGGAAACACGACCACGTAGGCCGACAGGCAGCAAAGACAAAAGAAAAGAAAAAGCTACAGGCGGCAAGGCCCACACCTTGAAATACTAGGCCGGCCACCGTTGACCGGCACGCTTCCCAAAAAGGAAGAAAGAGTGGCCGCCCCAAAGGAGGCTTCTGTGCTAAATCGCCCAAGGGGGTAAAGAACAACAGCCGAGAGAGAAGAGGGATGCGGTGCAACGTGGGAAACATGACCACGTAGGCCGACAGGCAGCAAAGACAAAATAAAAGAAAGAAAAAGCCACAGCCGGCAAGGCACACACATTGAAATACTAGGCTGGCCACCGTTGGCCGGCGCACATCCCAGAGAAAGAGAGAGAAGAAAAAAACCAGGAAATGTGGGCCCAAGCCCCTCAGACCCGGGGGGCCGGCCACCGTTGGCCGGCCCCACGCCCACACCCCACAAGCCACGGGGAAGGGCATGTTTTCTTCCCGTCTGCTTTAGAAATGTGGGCCCAAGCCCCTCTGACCCGGGGGGCCGGCCACCGTTGGCTGGCCCCACGCCCACACCCCACAACCCACGGGGAAGGGCATGTTTACTTTCCGTCTGCTTTAGAAATGTGGGCGCAAGCCCCTCTGACCAGGGGGGCCGGCCACCGTTGGCCGGCCCCACGCCCACACCCCACAACCCACGGGGAAGGGCATGTTTTCTTTCCGTCTGCTTTAGAAATGTGGGCCCAAGCCCCTCTGACCCGGGGTGCCGGCCACCGTTGGCCGGCCCCACGCCCACACCCCACAAGCCACGGGGAAGGGCATGTTTTCTTTCCGTCTGCTTTAGAAATGTGGGCGCAAGCCCCTCTGACCAGGGGGGCCTGCCACCGTTGGCCGGCCCCACGCCCACACCCCACAACCCACGGGGAAGGGCATGTTTACTTTCCGTCTGCTTTAGAAATGTGGGCGCAAGCCCCTCTGACCCGGGGGGCCGGCCACCGTTGGCCGGCCCCACGCCCACACCCCACAACCCACGGGGAAGGGCATGTTTTCTTTCCGTCTGCTTTAGAAATGTGGGCTCAAGCCCCTCTGACCCGGGGTGCCGGCCACCGTTGGCCGGCCCCACGCCCACACCCCACAAGCCACGGGGAAGGGCATGTTTTCTTTCCGTCTGCTTTAGAAATGTGGGCCCAAGCCCCTCAGACACGGGGGGCCGGCCACCGTTGGCCGGCCCCACGCCCACACCCCACAACCCACGGGGAAGGGCATGTTTACTTTCCGTCTGCTATAGAAAAGTGGGCCCAAGCCCATCAGACCAGGGGTGCCGGCCACCATTGGCCGGCCCCACACACACACCAAAGAACCCACATGGGGAAGGGCCTGCTTTCGTTACGTATGCTTTTGAAATGTGGGCCCAATCCCCTTAGACCAGGGGGGCCAGCCACCGTTGGCGGGCCCCACGCCTACTCCCCACAACCCATGACACAAAGACACACTCCATGACAGCAAACCGTCTAGCCTCTGGAAAACAGTAGCCATTTATATAGTCAACAATTTCATTACATTGTGATATTTTGCAGCCAAATTCATAAATTAAGCAATAACAACATAACATTACTGCATATTGAACGACGTCTTCTGTCACATTGGTTGTATAACATGAATTTTTGTTGCTTTATTAGGAAATTCATAACCTCATATGATGTGTGTAATACGCTTCTCTTCTACCAGTCCAATCCAAGATATTTCCTTATTTAAGCTTAGGTAGATCCGTTCAGCTTTGATCAGTGAGACTCTTCTGTATTCAAGGAAATGTTGGGTCAATGATACATAAAATATAACTAAAGTCACAGTCAGCATACAGCATTAACAGCTTAAAAAACATTGGTGTAAAAACACGGCACGGGTCTGAGGGCTGAATAGAGAGGAGGTAGTTTGACAGTTAAAAAACAATGCAGTGCAAAATACTATTGGCCTGGCAAGCAATTCTAGGCAACGAACGACCACACAGACCTCTAAGGCTTTTTGGAAGAGGAAGGTTTTAAGGCTCTGATGTTGGGTTCATGTTTCCATGGAGTTGCACTTCAGGGAAGAATTGTGTGTATTTCTGGTGTTATTAAAGTTCTCCAGCAGATGAGTTGGATAGAGGGAAATGACGTCTGTTGGTATACTGTTAAAGTAAAGTTGAGGAAGTACAATTATGAAAGATATTGTGTGTAATGGAGTAGTAATGAATCCAAAGTAGAAACAAAGCACAAATGTTGATTCAAAAGGGAACATGAAGACATAAGTAATTGTTTCTAATAGCAAAACAGAGTTTCTGAGTGGATTGATTCTCTACTTATGAGTCTGCGGAAGATTATCATCACATACTGTCGACTACACCCACTCAAGGCAATGGTACAGTGAAAGAAGACAATTTTGAAAAGTGGTAAAGGCCACGGTGTCCCACTTTTTTAAGTGATTCCACCATCTTCTATCATTATACCCACAGGCGAGCAAAAATCAGTTTCCACGAGACGGAACCAGCGCCCACACC